>NC_141688.1:309963244-310493214 GCF_964263255.1 Lissotriton vulgaris | reverse complement strand
AATCTCTGTTTCAAGGAGTCTGATGTGAATCACTCCGTTTCAAGGGGTCTGGTGTGAATCTCAGTTTCAAGGCGTCTGGTGTGAATCTCTCCGTTTCAAGGAGTCTGGTGTGAATCTCCCCGTTTCAAGGGGTCTGGTGTGAATCTCCCCGTTTCAAGGGGTCTGGTGTGAATCTCCCCGTTTCAAGGGGTCTGGTGTGAATCTCCCCGTTTCAAGGGGTCTGGTGTGAATCTCCCCGTTTCAAGGGGTCTGGTGTGAATCTCCCCGTATCAAGGGGTCTGGTGTGAATCACTCGGTTTCACGGGGTCTGGTGTGAATCTTTGTACCCGGGAGAGTGAACCAGCTTGCCAAGAGTTCTGGATAGTGAACAGTCTGTGGGGCTCTCCCTCAACGGGACACCTGCTGGGACCCCACGATAGCCTGCAGGGCAAGCACTCAGGCCTTGAGTGGCGAGGGGCACCCGTCTGGCCTCATCCAGTCACCAGCACCCACTGTCCTAGAGTGTTATGTGACCCCTCGGCTGGTCCCTGGAGCCAAGAGACAGGATGCTCCTCTTGCCTGCTCCTTATATGTCCCTTCAAGCTCCGCCCCTTGGGCGTGGCCCTTTAAAGCCTTCCAGGACTGGCCCTAGGGCACCGTCTGCCAGAGGCTCTCTGAGCATGCAGCACCCGCCCTGGAGAAACCCTCACAAGCATCCCTTGTAGGATAGGGTTGGGGTCTCAGACTAGGCATTACCAGACAGGAGTCTGTGCATGGCGTGCGCCTCCAGACCGGTCCCTTAGGCTTCCACTGGCCACGCGTCATCAGTGACCTCATGTTCCAGCCTTGGCCTCAAGTAGACAAAGGATTGTGGGAGCTGTAGTTCTGGTTTAACTCAAATTGAACATTTTAGCTGTGGACTACATTCCTCTGCAATTCCAATTTAGCTGCGGATCTAGATGAAGTAATACGATGCTGAATTTTAAACATAGCTTTGTTGACTTATTGTTTACATGCGTCACTTCTGTTATGTTTTGCTACAATTATGTATCTGATATTTGTGCTTTATTTCACTACATTCCTCTGCACTTCTAGCACACACTTGAAAACTGCCCGGTAACAGCTCACTGCCCCAGACAAGGCCTCTCCGAGGACATGTGGTCACGGGACCGCCTTCGTGGCCCTGTGCCTGGCCTCGGAAGCTGAACCCTTCGAAGCGCTGAGCCGCCAGGGCAGGGGCAGGGCAGGGGCAGGGCTGGGGCTCTGCTCGCTTCTACTCTCACTGAGTGTTCATTAACTTTCAGAATTAATCTCCCGTATCCGTGGTCCCATGTGAGGCGGGGTCATGTGATTCTGCCCCCCCCCCCCCCCTCCGGAAACGTTAATCCCTGAAGCACGGATGTAAGTTGGTGTCTAATTGGCTGCCTTTGAAGCGCTGCCAAAAGACACGTTGGCGCTAGCTGGAGAGTTGTGCCTGCCTCCAAGATCCATCTCTAGTGCCTCTTGGTGGTAACTTGACCCAGGCGCTAGCAGTGCTCGGATCCTGGTGCGAGCTGGCGGTGTGACCCGCCCCTGACGGCACCCTGGCATCTGCCCCTGGCAGGGATTCATGTTAAGTCAATCTACATAATTCTTATTTCGGAAAATCGATTCTTTAAAACTTACAGACTATAAAACAATCATTAGAATACAAAACTTCAAGATTGCGAAGACCATTTATAGTCTCTTAAAATCTGTCATAGAGAACGCCTGAAAAAGGTATAAGACTATTCTCATAACACAGCAAGAAGTAGCAAACGCGTTCATGTTTAGAAGAAGCAGCCAGGGCAGGGCACCGAAGTCTCCTGCGCTCGGATTGGAGACCTTTAGATTTCCTGACAAGCCCCGCCATGAACAAATACTTACTTAGAGCAAAAAACAGTGTAAATGGATGGGTTACCCGTCAAGAATCTCATTGCCTTGAGTATCTCCGAATGCCATAATACTTGCACAGTGGGTATATCCACGTCCCTCTTGGCTTTCCATGCACTGGACAGAAAAACAACGTGTATAGTTTATTTACAGACCGCGGCCTCAGAGTGCATAAAAGTGAGTAAACAACAAGACTATTAGAGCTCCGCAGTGGCGCGAAGGACTCCAGTTCCATTGAGCCGCAGCAACATTTGAAATATAAGGTTTTTGCTAATTGTTGGAGCGGGAGGTCAAGAAAGGTTTATAAGGAGGAGGACCCTTAGGACTTGGCCTGTCAGCCAATCAGGAGGCTACAATAAAGACTGGCATGGATATATTTCCAATAGGGTTGCCTTTAGCTGCAGCTCGGAAGTAACCCCCAGAGAGGCGGGTTCTGAGCAGACGGATCCAAGATCCAATCTTTGAACCCCTGGTGGGCGCGTTTGAACCACGGGAAGGTGAGGCCTGTGCCAAGGGCTGGCATACCAAGACTGCCACCCAGTACAGCCTCTGCTCTTCAGTGGTCCAAAGCTCACCGAATGTAAGAGGGGCCGCAGTCAAGCTCCTTCTCCCACTCTTTTTAAGTTGACATCATAAATCTTCAGTCTGAGGGGAGTGCTCGAGGGGAGCTGGAGAAGTGCGCAAACAAACTTGTTTTCACTTATGGAAAGAGCATCTAGATTAGCATATCCCCACATTCCCCCCTAACCATGTATGGGGGATTGGGGCTCCTGCAGCTGTGCCGCTGGTCAACTAATTCGCATAGGGAGCCTTTACAGAAAAGTCATAGCAAACAAGACGCCAGGGACTTTAACTGGACCTGTGGCCTTACCCTGTTCAACTGAGGTGATGGCTAGTCTAATCTCCTTGAGTGAAACATATGGATCTAAAGGAATGTGGTTAACCCCTTGAACGCTCATGACGAGCTCAGCTCATCATGAGCCACGGTGCTCGTGTGCTCATGACGAGCTGAGCTCGTCATGACCGCTGGAACGCTCGCACGCTGGGCAAATTCCCCTGCTGTGGGAACGTTCTACACAAACGGATGTGGTCATGGCGAGCTCAGCTTGTCATGAGCACCAGGGCGCTGTGCGCGCCCCCCGCCAACCAGCACAGAGGGAATGAGCCCCGCATGCAAGGGTGCATCACCAGACCCACCAGCACGCTTCCTCCCAGGCTGACCGAGCTCCTGGAGTGGTCCTCTTGTAAAGGCCTCTTAAAGCACACACCTCTTGCAAGACATTTTTTTAGTGCGGCTATCAATGCTTTTTTGGCATCACAGCACGCCTTTGTGTACCATAAATTACTTTCAGCCTTACATGTTTTAGCTACTGCTTTCTTTGTAGGAGGCTTCGTCAAAGTCAGTTTCAAGGCTAGAGTCAGTTGGGAGGGGGGGGGGGGCGTTGTCTGCGCGTGTGTCTGCGATAAAAACCTGTGGAGAGGCTGGGGCAGTGTCTTCTGGGAAAAATCTACAAAGGCTTTACATCCTTCTTGAAGGGTTCCTTGGTTCTTTAATACTGTGGGCCATATGACAGACCTACAGTTGTTCGCAATAGTGCAGCTATAGCTGGAGGAGCTGGGATAGGAGGGGTTTTAGGACCACAGCACAGTAGTTTAACACATAAGGGTTAATGGTCACTTCTCTTCCTAGTGTCTATATGGAAATCGTCCAACGTCTCCCACATAGAAGCCTGGATTAGAATTAAGGCTCCCTGTTTTCAGTTTTTACTGATTTTTACAGACAAATACAGACAGAAAACAATGTGTTTTCTGTTTGCATTTGTTTTTAAAAGTGGCTAAATACAGACAAGTGTGCTTCTTTTGAGTGACTCTCTGTGCTGTGTTTGATCAATTATAGGCCGGCAGCTGAGCATATGGAAAGCATGGGAAATTAAAAAAGAGGATGAAAATGAAATATATTTAAATAACGGCATAGGTCAACATACATTTATGGTATATATAATGCTAGTATTTACCAGTTAATGTATTGGTATATAATATTTGGCAGCTTAAATAGCTACAACAACACACACAACAAAGTATGGGTGCACTTCTGTCAGTTAAATAGATATGGAAATGTACAATTTTACAACTTCATTTATCCGCAAAATACATATTGATAAATACAGATAAAATGGCCAAAAAATAAATATACAGATGGATATGGCCCAAAAATAAATAGCAAAAAATAAAGAATAGAGAAAGGGTATTTTGTAAGGGAATACTACTAGTCCCCAAGAAATGGAATAATCAAACCTTTGGAGGAGTACACCCTGCAGACACTCAATGTCTCCGAAGTATAAACAGAGGTGCACAAAAAAGGCAAATTTCTCCTTTGTGTTTTTTTTTTTTTTTTTAAGAAGACCCCTCACTCACCAGCCTCGTTGGTGTCATGCTTCAATATTGAGGTCCCACCCGAATAGCCGAGTGCCATTCGGATGGGCTTCGACACCTGATCACAGTGGAGCGTTTTTTTTTGGTGAAAGTGAGTGAAACAAGCGGATTAAAAATTAGCAAGATTTAACTCCTTCAAGAATTAGTTTTTATTCTGGAGCAACTGGACAATATTAAAACATTTTAAGATGCCGTTCTTGGTTAAATTGACCTTCGGTATCTTGGTAGTGAAAAAGTGAGGCATGCAACCTGGCGTCTCTAATTTTTCCTTTCAACATTTGAAGAGAGGACACCTGACTGCGAGTACATGGTTAGGTCTAGCAGTGACCATGGGTAGGGTACACCTTAGCGCGTGTAGACCGCCCGGGTCACACCCACTGGTCCGGACGAAAACCTGGTACTTTCACCAACAGGTTGAAACATCTAGACAATTTTATTTCCCTTTTTTACTACCAAGATACCCAAGGTCAATTTAATCAAGAACGGCATCTTTACATTTTTTAACCTTGTCCAGTTGCTGGTGCTAAGCGGTGATCTGTGCCTGGCACAAACTAGAGATTCACGCCTGGTGCTAAGCTGTGATATGTGCCTGCACAAACTAGAGATTCACGTCTGGTGCTAAGCGGCGAGGTGCCTTCACAAACTAGAGATTCACGCCTGGTGCTAAGCGGTGATCTATGCCTAGCACAAACTAGAGATTCACGTCTGGTGCTAAGCGGTGACGTGCCTGCACAAACTAGAGATTCATATCTGGTGCTGCGCGGTGACGTGCCTGGCACAAACTAGAGATTCACGCCTGGTGCTAAGCGGTGATCTGTGCCTGGCACAAACTAGAGATTCACGCCTGGTGCTAAGCTGTGATATGTGCCTGCACAAACTAGAGATTCACGTCTGGTGCTAAGCGGCGAGGTGCCTTCACAAACTAGAGATTCACGCCTGGTGCTAAGCGGTGATCTATGCCTAGCACAAACTAGAGATTCACGTCTGGTGCTAAGCGGTGACGTGCCTGCACAAACTAGAGATTCACGCCTGGTGCTAAGCGGTGACGTGCCTGGCACAAACTAGAGATTCACGTCTGATGCTAAGCAGTGATCTGTACCTAGCACAAACTAGAGATTCACAAACTAGAGATTCACGTCTGGTGCTAAGCGGCGACGTGCCTTCACAAACTAGAGATTCACGTCTGGTGCTAAGCGGCGACGTGCCTTCACAAACTAGAGATTCACGCTTGGTGCTAAGCGGTGATCTATGCCTAGCACAAACTAGAGATTCACGCCTGGTGCTAAGCGGTGACGTGCCTGGCACAAACTAGAGATTCACGTCTGATGCTAAGCAGTGATCTGTACCTAGCACAAACTAGAGATTCACGTCTGATGCTAAGCAGTGATCTGTACCTAGCACAAACTAGAGATTCACGCCTGGTGCTAAGCAGCGACATGTGCCTGCACAAACTAGAGATTCACATCTGGTGCTAAGCAGTGACATGTGCCTGCACAAACTAGAGATTCACGTCTGGTGCTAAGCGGTGACATGTGCGTGACACAAACAAGAGATTCACACCTGGTGCTAAGCGGTGACATGCGCCTGCACAAACGAGAGATTCGCGTCTGGTGCTAAGGGGTGACATGTGCCTGCACAAACTAGAGATTCACGCCTGGTGCTATGCAGTGACATGTGCCTGCACAAACTAGAGATTCACGTCTGGTGCTGCGCGGTGATCTGTGCCTGGCACAAACTAGAGATTCAGGTCTGGTGCTAAGCGGTGATCTGTGCCTGCACAAACTAGAGATTCACGCCTGGTGCTAAGCGGTGATCTGTGCCTAGCACAAACTAGAGATTCACGCCTGGTGCTAAGCGGTGATCTGTGTCTAGCACTAACTAGAGATTCACGACTGGTGCTAAGCGGTGATCTGTGCCTAGCACAAACTAGAGATTCACGCCTGGTGCTAAGCGGTGATCTCTGCCTAGCACAAACTAGAGATTCACGCCTGGTGCTAAGCGGTGATCTGTGTCTAGCACAAACTAGAGATTCACGACTGGTGCTAAGCAGCGACATGTGCCTGGCACAAACTAGAGATTCACGTCTGGTGCTAAGCAGCGACATGTGCCTGCACAAACTAGAGATTCACGTCTGGTGCTAAGCAGCGACATGCACCTGCACAAACTAGAGATTCACGCCTGGTGCTAAGCGGTGATCTGTGTCTAGCACAAACTAGAGATTCACGACTGGTGCTAAGCGGCGACATGTGCCTGCACAAACTAGAGATTCAAGTCTGGTGCTAAGTGGTGATCTGTGCTTAGCACAAACTAGAGATTCACGTCTAGTGCTGCGCGGTAATCTGTGCCTGGCACAAACTACAGCTCTGTCTCTTATCCGAGGCCCACCCGGCGCGTGCACCCGTTTTACCGAAAACACAGATTAACACAAGCAGATTATTTTAGGGTTGGACTACATGTTTTGACTTTTTAGAATTCACAGATCTCTGTAGAGCGCACCTCCAATTTTTTTGAAAACTCCTTATGTTTAATGTAAAACATTTTGAGCTACGTAAATGTCCAGAGAAATCAGTAAAGTGCACTTTAAACATCTTTCTCACTAGTTTGGGGCCCTGAAAAACTGTGCGCGGGCACGAGTTTCACTACTCACTTCCATCCCGCACTGCCCACCCCCCAAGAGAGCATTCCCCCCCCCTACCCAGAAGCATTTGTAGGGAAATCTGTTTTTAATGAGTATTACATTTACATTTTGTGAATTCCAACTCGGATTACGCTCGTAAATCAAACCATTCGCTGAACAAAGTTCAGCCCAAGAGGCGCGAAGCTTTGGGAGGGGTAAAAACTGTGAACGGGCTGTTTATTGCACATAGGAGTGCTGAGAAGATCTGGTCGGGAGGGCACATTCCTCTGATGCAAAGAGCGCGTTTTATTCTACAAAAACAGAGCACGCGGCTAAACTAAGCGAGCGCGTGGATTTACTCACTATCATGGGTTTTGTATCCATCAATGTGTTAAAATGTACGCGCCCTGCATCATAGACTTCAATAAAAATTCAAAATGGAGGCTCAGCTTGTGGACCTCCCTCTCATCATCAGCCTCAAAAACAGTAAATACACAATTCCAGCTATTTCTGAGGGTGGTGGTTTCAATAGAAAGGTAACAAGCACTGGGAATGCCGATTGGTCTGGCTTGAAAGGAATGTTGCATGCTAATGTGAAGCATTACAATGAGATCGTGTGGGAATAAATATGTATTTGTGTGAAAGCAAAGAACTGTAGATTAATATCGGAGAAGGTTAAAAGGTCAGGTGACAGTTGCACTGTCAAGCCAGACTTAAAACTCCATGTAGATTAATGCCTGCCCTCCTCCCATCTGTGCTGCTGCCAGGGGAAAACAACATAAATTATCAAGTTATCTAAGACATTTTAATAGCATTCCAATGTCATGTGAGATTTGAAAGTTCAAGTTGAGGCAGCTGGATAAATAAACAAAATGATCACAGCTGGACCGCGCGCAGCGCCAGGAACCCTGGATTACTCATCAACCGCCACTACAACAGCGCAGAGCGGACTGCCTTGGACCCACCACTACAACAGCGCAGAGCTCGCTGCCTTGGACCCCGCTACTACAACAGCGCAGAGCGGACTGCCTTGGAACCACCACTACAACAGCGCAGAGCTCGCCGCCTTGGACCCCGCTACTACAACAGCGCAGAGCTCGCCGTCTTGGACCCACCGCTACAACAGCGCAGAGCGGACTGCCTGGGACCCGCCACTACAACAGCGCAGAGCGGACTGCCTTGGACCCACCACTACAACAGCGCAGAGCGGACTGCCTTGGACCCACCACTACAACAGCGCAGAGCGGACTGCCTTGGACCCACCACTACAACAGCGCAGAGCGGACTGCTTTGGACCCGCCACTACAGCAGCGCAGAGCTCGCTGCCTTAGACCCACCACTACAGCAGCGCAGAGCGGACTGCCTTGGACCCACCACTACAACAGCGCAGAGCGGACTGCCTGGGACCCGCCACTACAACAGCGCAGAGCGGACTGCCTTGGACCCACCACTACAACAGCGCAGAGCACGCTGCCTTGGACCCACCACTACAGCAGCGCCAGCCACGGCCCGTGGAGGGAGTTTCGGTGGGGCGGAGAGGCGGGCGGGGGAGGGGCAGGGTGGGGGTTGCTAAAAACTGGAGTATGGATAATTGAAGGTAAGTAAACAATTTAATTAATAAAACAGGGCGCGCTACGGAATTCGTTTTATTAATTAAATGGTTAACGTACCTTCAATTATCCATACTCCAGTTTTTAGCACCCCCCTGCCTCTCTGGCCCACTGAAACTCCCTCCACGGGCCGTGGCTGAGCAGCGCAGAGCTCACTGTCTTGGACCCCGCTACTACAGCAGCGCCGAGCTCGCTGCCTTGGACCCCGCTACTACAGCAGCGCAGAGCTCGCTGCCTTGGACCCCGGTACTACAGCAGCGCAGAGCTCACTGCCTTGGACCGACGCTACTACAGCAGCGTCGAGTTCGCTGCCTTGGACCCAACCACTACAACAGCACTGAACTGACTGCCTTGGACCCCGCTACAACAACAGCACGGAGCTCACTACCTTGGACCACACTACTACAGCAGCGCCGAGCTCACTGATTGGACTCCAGACTCCGCAAGAACAACTGCTGCCGCACCGCACCTCTCCACGCTCAACAGTTGGACCCTTTTCCTACCACTACTGTTTCTTCTCATGCAACACCGGAGCATCCGCACACGCCACCACCACGCTGACAACAACGCGTCAGAACAACTCCACTGCCTCCTGCCCAACAACCAATCGCTTTGCAATCATGCAACCGAGATCTGGGACACTATCATCTCCTTCATCCCCGACACCTGGCTTAGCTCAGCATCCGCACACATTAAGACACCCACATCCAACGTATACAAGATAGCACACCGGAACCGCATCAACAAACACAGATGTAGGATCATCCCCAAACAATCCTTCCACTGCACCACTGCCGCTGACGACACCCCGATCATGGAACACCTCATCTTCCTGCTCAGTACAGATGCCAAAACCATCATAAGAGGCACCCTTGCCTAAAAATCTCCGGGAACATGCCCCGGCTTCTGCGACAACATTTCTGATTTCATTGCACCACTTGCCACCGATACCAAACACTACATCTTCCCCTACACCTCAATTTTCACCTCAACTACCCCAACATGGCCCACCTATTCGAAAGCATGAATAACATCGCTCCACTAAAATAGTCATTAACATCACTTATGTCACACAACACACGCTCGACCCAGTCTTTACTGCCAGCAACAGAGTCAAGTACAGCCATATCACCAAGGTCAATTGAACGGACCAGTCAATCGTCCACTTCACCACCACAGCAACACCACCACAGCAGCCCCCAACCCTGCCAACAAGGCTCCCAGCACCTTACACCACTGCTGGAATAAAGTATCCTACAGCCAAAAGACCGACTTCCTCAACGCCCACCCTGACACCACAACCAACCTGGAACTGACTGTCAAGAACTTCACCGCCTGGATCACTGACTGCGCCAACCAAGTCGCCCCCATCAAACCCACCAAACTCAAGATATCCACCAAACCTCCCAGCTGGTACACCTTGGATCATAGAATCAGGAAACGCAACTGTTTGCAGCTAGAAATAAAGTGGCGAACAAGCAAGGAACCCACAGACCAGGCCACCTTCAAGACATCACTCAACAACTACCAAAACTCCTGAAAGAAACAAAAAAGAAGGCTCTAGTCGACCGCAGTGAAGCCAGCACTAACCACAGCAAAGAACTCTTCTGCCTCTTCAAGAAGTTCTCCAACCTCTCAGCAAGTGAAAACACCATCACCTCTTGTTAAGAAGTTTGTGACACCCAGTCTGACTTTTCCACGACAAGATCTCCATCTAAAAACACTTCGAGTCCCAACCCACCGCCTCCGACACAGACAACCTCTGCCTCCTTACTCCCAGAGATGTTAACTCCCACCACTGATTCAACACGTGGAACCAGCTCACCACTCAGAGGACCATTACCTTCATGCCCCGCGTCAACTACTTAGGAGCACCCACAGACCCCTGTCCCCACCAGATGCCCAACCTCCGAAACATGGACATCAGAAATAAACTCACTGCCTTCAACACATCCATCACCTCGGACGCCTTCCCAGAAGAATGGAAGCAATCGGACCTCTAACCCCTCCTCAAGAAACCTTCAGCTGACCCCAACAAGCTCGAGAATTCCCTGCCCATCTCTCTGCTCCCCTTTCCCACCAAAGTCTTTGAGAAGGCCATCGACCACCAACTCTTTAGTGCTGCTACAGACACAGGCAGCAGGGTTCAGTGCTGCTACAGACACAGGCAACAGGGTTCAGTGCTGCTAGAGACACAGGCAACAGGGTTCAGTGCTGCTAGAGACACAGGCAGCAAGCCCCTGCGCTGCCTGTGATATACGTTACGGCCCCAGTCGCACACACTGCAAGTGCTGGGGCTCCCACTGGTACAGGCTGCAGATGTCACTGCTCCTAGAGACACAGGCAGCAGGGCTCAGTGGTCCTAGAGACACAGGCAGCATGCTCCAGCGCTGCCTATTATACAAGTTACAGGCCCCTGTCGCACACACTGCAGGTGCCAGGGTTCCCACTGACACAGGCTGCAAATGTCACTGCTCCTAGAGACACAGGCAGCAGGGCTCAGTGCTGCTAGAGACACAGGCAGCAGGGCTCAGTGCTGCTAGAGACACAGGCAGCAGGGCTCAGTGCTGCTAGAGACACAGGCAGCAGGGTTCAGTGCTGCTAGAGACACAGGCAGCAGGGTTCAGTGCTGCTAGAGACACAGGCAGCAGGGTTTAGTCCTGCTAGAGACACAGGCAGCAAGCTCCAGCGCTGCCTGTGATCCAAGTTACAGCCCCTGTCGCACACACTGCAGGTGCCGGGGCTCCCACTGACACAGGCTGCAAATGTCACTGCTCCTAGAGACACAGGCAGCAGGGCTCAGTGCTGCTAGAGACACAGGCAGCAGGGCTCAGTGCTGCTAGAGACACAGGCAGCAGGGTTCAGTGCTCCTAGAGACACAGGTAGCAGGGTTCAGTGCTGCTAGAGACACAGGCAGCAAGCTCCAGCGCTGCCTGTGATACAAGTTACAGGCCCCTGTCGCACACACTGCAGGTACCAGAGCTCCTACTGGTACAGGCTGCAGATGTCAATGCTCCCGGTGACACAGGCAGCAGGGCTCAGTGCTGCTAGAGACACAGGCAGCAGGGCTCAGCGCTGCTAGAGACACAGGCAGCAGGGCTCAGCGCTGCTAGAGACACAGGCAGCAGGGCTCAGCGCTGCTAGAGACACAGGCAGCAGGGCTCAGCGCTGCTAGAGACACAGGCAGCAGGGCTCAGCGCTGCTAGAGACACAGGCAGCAGGGCTCAGCGCTGCTAGAGACACAGGCAGCAGGGCTCAGCGCTGCTAGAGACACAGGCAGCAGGGCTCAGTGCTGCTAGAGACACAGGCAGCAGGGCTCAGTACTGCTAGAGACACAGGCAGCAGGGCTCAGTGCTGCTAGAGACACAGGCAGCAGGGCTCAGTGCTGCTAGAGACACAGGCAGCAGGGCTCAGTGCTGCTAGAGACACAGGCAGCAGGGCTCAGTGCTGCTAGAGACACAGGCAGCAGGGTTCAGTGCTGCTAGAGACACAGGCAGCAGGGTTCAGTGCTGCTAGAGACACAGGCAGCAGGGTTCAGTGCTGCTAGAGACACAGGCAGCAGGGTTTAGTCCTGCTAGAGACACAGGCAGCAAGCTCCAGCGCTGCCTGTGATCCAAGTTACAGCCCCTGTCTCACACACTGCAGGTGCCGGGGCTCCCACTGACACAGGCTGCAAATGTCACTGCTCCTAGAGACACAGGCAGCAGGGCTCAGTGCTGCTAGAGACACAGACAGCAGGGCTCAGTGCTGCTAGAGACACAGGCAGCAGAGCTCAGTGCTGCTAGAGACACAGGCAGCAGGGCTCAGTGCTGCTAGAGACACAGGCAGCAGGGCTCAGTGCTGCTAGAGACACAGGCAGCAGGGCTCAGTGCTGCTAGAGACACAGGCAGCAGGGCTCAGTGCTGCTAGAGACACAGGCAGCAGGGCTCAGTGCTGCTAGAGACACAGGCAGCAGGGCTCAGTGCTGCTAGAGACACAGGCAGCAGGGCTCAGTGCTGCTAGAGACACAGGCAGCAGGGCTCAGTGCTGCTAGAGACACAGGCAGCAGGGCTCAGTGCTGCTAGAGACACAGGCAGCAGGGCTCAGTGCTGCTAGAGACACAGGCAGCAGGGTTCAGTGCTCCTAGAGACACAGGTAGCAGGGTTCAGTGCTGCTAGAGACACAGGCAGCAAGCTCCAGCGCTGCCTGTGATACAAGTTACAGGCCCCTGTCGCACACACTGCAGGTACCAGAGCTCCTACTGGTACAGGCTGCAGATGTCAATGCTCCCGGTGACACAGGCAGCAGGGCTCAGTGCTGCTAGAGACACAGGCAGCAGGGCTCAGTGCTGCTAGAGATACAGGCAGCAGGGCTCAGCGCTGCTAGAGACACAGGCAGCAGGGCTCAGCGCTGCTAGAGACACAGGCAGCAGGGCTCAGCGCTGCTAGAGACACAGGCAGCAGGGCTCAGTGCTGCTAGAGACACAGGCAGCAGGGCTCAGTGCTGCTAGAGACACAGGCAGCAGGGCTCAGTGCTGCTAGAGACACAGGCAGCAGGGCTCAGTGCTGCTAGAGACACAGGCAGCAGGGCTCAGTGCTGCTAGAGACACAGGCAGCAGGGTTCAGTGCTGCTAGAGACACAGGCAGCAGGGTTTAGTCCTGCTAGAGACACAGGCAGCAAGCTCCAGCGCTGCCTGTGATCCAAGTTACAGCCCCTGTCGCACACACTGCAGGTGCCGGGGCTCCCACTGACACAGGCTGCAAATGTCACTGCTCCTAGAGACACAGGCAGCAGGGCTCAGTGCTGCTAGAGACACAGGCAGCATGGCTCAGTGCTGCTAGAGACACAGGCAGCAGGGTTCAGTGCTCCTAGAGACACAGGTAGCAGGGTTCAGTGCTGCTAGAGACACAGGCAGCAAGCTCCAGCGCTGCCTGTGATACAAGTTACAGGCCCCTGTCGCACACACTGCAGGTACCAGAGCTCCTACTGGTACAGGCTGCAGATGTCAATGCTCCCGGTGACACAGGCAGCAGGGCTTAGTGCTGCTAGAGACACAGGCAGCAGGGCTCAGTGCTGCTAGAGATACAGGCAGCAGGGCTCAGCGCTGCTAGAGACACAGGCAGCAGGGCTCAGCGCTGCTAGAGACACAGGCAGCAGGGCTCAGCGCTGCTAGAGACACAGGCAGCAGGGCTCAGTGCTGCTAGAGACACAGGCAGCAGGGCTCAGTGCTGCTAGAGACACAGGCAGCAGGGCTCAGTGCTGCTAGAGACACAGGCAGCAGGGCTCAGTGCTGCTAGAGACACAGGCAGCAGGGCTCAGTGCTGCTAGAGACACAGGCAGCAGGGTTCAGTGCTGCTAGAGACACAGGCAGCAGGGTTTAGTCCTGCTAGAGACACAGGCAGCAAGCTCCAGCGCTGCCTGTGATCCAAGTTACAGCCCCTGTCGCACACACTGCAGGTGCCGGGGCTCCCACTGACACAGGCTGCAAATGTCACTGCTCCTAGAGACACAGGCAGCAGGGCTCAGTGCTGCTAGAGACACAGGCAGCATGGCTCAGTGCTGCTAGAGACACAGGCAGCAGGGCTCAGTGCTGCTAGAGACACAGGCAGCAGGGCTCAGTGCTGCTAGAGACACAGGCAGCAGGGCTCAGTGCTGCTAGAGACACAGGCAGCAGGGCTCAGTGCTGCTAGAGACACAGGCAGCAGGGTTCAGTTCTCCTAGAGACACAGGTAGCAGGGTTCAGTGCTGCTAGAGACACAGGCAGCAAGCTCCAGCGCTGCCTGTGATACAAGTTACAGGCCCCTGTCGCACACACTGCAGGTACCAGAGCTCCGACTGGTACAGGCTGCAGATGTCAATGCTCCCGGTGACACAGGCAGCAGGGCTCAGTGCTGCTAGAGACACAGGCAGCAGGGCTCAGTGCTGCTAGAGACACAGGCAGCAGGGCTCAGCGCTGCTAGAGACACAGGCAGCAGGGCTCAGCGCTGCTAGAGACACAGGCAGCAGGGCTCAGCGCTGCTAGAGACACAGGCAGCAGGGCTCAGCGCTGCTAGAGACACAGGCAGCAGGGCTCAGCGCTGCTAGAGACACAGGCAGCAGGGCTCAGCGCTGCTAGAGACACAGGCAGCAGGGCTCAGTGCTGCTAGAGACACAGGCAGCAGGGCTCAGTGCTGCTAGAGACACAGGCAGCAGGGCTCAGTGCTGCTAGAGACACAGGCAGCAGGGCTCAGCGCTGCTAGAGACACAGGCAGCAGGGCTCAGCGCTGCTAGAGACACAGGCAGCAGGGCGCAGTGCTGCTAGAGACACAGGCAGCAGGGCGCAGTGCTGCTAAAGACACAGGCAGCAGGGCTCAGTGCTGCTAGAGACACAGGCAGCAGGGCTCAGTGCTGCTAGAGACACAGGCAGCAGGGCTCAGTGCTGCTAGAGACACAGGCAGCAGGGCTCAGTGCTGCTAGAGACACAGGCAGCAGGGCTCAATGCTGCTAGAGACACAGGCAGCAGGGCTCAGTGCTGCTAGAGACACAGGCCGCAGGGTTCAGTGCTGCTAGAGACACAGGCAGCAAGCTCCAGCACTGCCTGTGATACAAGTTACGGCCCCAGTCGCACACACTGCACGTACCAGAGCTCCCACTGGTACAGGCTGCAGATGTCACTGCTCCCGGTGACACTGCCAGCAAGACCCTGGTCTGTCTCAGTTATAGGCTACTGGTCCCAGGGACACAGCAGGTGTTGGCATTCCGATTAACACAGGGGAGCTGACATGTTTTCATACCTCGCTGCTTTAAGTAACACGAACTGCAGATGCCCTCGCCTGAAGTAACACAGAATTTCTTCACCTGGTGTTACCCTTAGATGCACACAATGTGAGCTCCCGAAGGCACTGCCTACGGGTCTCAGTGCTACAATGAACAACAGACAACAGGTCCCAGGACTCAGAGGCCCTCCCACCATGTCCTGGTAACAGACTGCAGATCCTGGGGCCCACGTGACTCCTCATACAGTTACCACTGATCCAGAATGTAGGCTGCATTCTAATGACCCTAGTGCCTGGAAGTCACAGTGAGCACAGGGACACATAGGGCTCCAGTAATCGCGGCGAGCGTTCTCAGTGCGGGTTCTCGCTCTGTCTCCTGGCGGTAACTCCAACGACATCACCCCCTCCCAAGCCCTCTGCGACTCCCTAGCTTCCTTCTTCCACAACAAAATCGCAGACATCCACAACAGCTTCGACAACCGACCCGGAGACCAACCCACCCAACCCCCTGCAGGACCCCCACCCCCCCTGAACATCATCAATGACTGGAAGTCACTCTCCACTGAGGACACCATCCGTCTGATGAACTCTATCCACTCAGGATCCCCCACAGACCCATGCCCTCACCACATCTTTAACAAAGCAGACTCCATTATTGCACTGCACCTCCGAGACGTCATCAACTGCTCCCTCAACTCCGCAACATTCCCGGAAAGCTGGAAACATGCGGAACTCAGCGCCCTCCTGAAGAAACCCACAGCTGACCCCACCGAACTCAAAAACTACCGCCCTATCTCACTCCTTCCATTCCCGGCCAAAGTCATCGAAAAAGCGGTCAACAACCAGCTCGCCGCCTTCCTCGAAACCAACAATTCCCTCGACTCCTCACAATCCGGCTTCTGAGCCAAGCACAGCACTGAAACCGCCCTCATCGCAGCAACAGACGACATCCGAACTCTACTGAACAATGGAGACACAGTCGCCCTCATCCTCCTCGACCTCTCCGCAGCCTTCGACACAGTCTGCCATAGCACCCTTCTACAGCGCCTCAGAAACATCGGAATCCAAGGAAAAGCACTGGAATGGATCACCTCGTTCCTCACCGGAAAAACCCAGAGAGTCCGCCTCCCACCATTCAAGTCAGAGGCCTCTGAAGTCATCTGCGGCGTACCACAAGGATCTTCACTCAGCCCCACCCTCTTCAACGTATACATGAGCCCCCTCGCGGTCATCGCACGCCAACACAACCTCAACATCATCTCCTACGCTGACGACACTCAACTGATCCTCTCACTCACCAAAGACCCGAACACGGCCAAAACCAACCTGCATGAAGGAATGAAAGAAGTAGCCGAATGGATGAAGCACAGCCGTCTGAAACTGAACTCAGACAAAACAGAAGTCCTCATCCTAGGCACCTCCCCCTCCGCCTGGGATGACTCTTGGTGGCCAGAGGCCCTTGGAAAAGCACCCATCCCGACGGACCACGCACGGAACCTGGGCGTAATTCTGGACTCCTCACTCTCGATGACCAGACAAGTCAACGCCGTCTCATCATCTTGCTTCAACATTCTTCGCATGCTCAAAAAGACATTTCGCTGGATCCCCACCGAAACTAGAAAAACGGTCACCCACGCTCTGGTCACGAGCCGACTGGACTACGGAAACACCCTTTACGCCGGTACCACCGCAAAACTCCAGAAAAAACTCCAACGCATCCAGAACGCTTCAGCCAGGCTCATATTAGACATCCCGCGTAAAGAACACATCTCTGGTCACCTGAAAAACCTCCACTGGCTCCCCGTCAATAAGAGGATTACTTTCCGGCTCCTAACCCACGCACACAAAGCACTCTACGAAATCGGACCCGAATGCCTAAACTCACGACTGTCCTTCTACACCCCCCCCCCGCCAGCTACGATCCTCCAACCAAGCCCTTGCCACTGTACCCCGCATCAACAAAACCACCATGGGAGGCAGATCCTTCTCCTACCTGGCAGCTAAAACCTGGAATTCACTTCCCACTCACCTCCGCCTTACTCAGAACCACCTAGCATTCAGAAAACAACTTAAAACGTGGTAATTCGACAAGTAATTCCCCACCCGTCTTCAAGCGCCTTGAGACCCTCTGGGTATGTAGCGCGCTATACAAATTATTTGACTTGACTTGACTTGACATTCCCAGTCTCTTGTGGTCGCTTCAAGTCTGGTGTCTGTGCCTTGGAACCCCCCAGGTGAATACCAGTTAGTTCCAGCAGGTACCATCCAAAAGAGGTCACGTGTGCACTGCCCCAGTGTGCAGGCGGGTCACCTACCCCTTGAGCCCAGATCCACTGCACCGCCCTTGGGAGAGGTCCCAGGAGGTCTATGCCGGCATATTCCAAAACACCCCGCCTCCCCCCCCCCCCACACACACACACAGTGAGCTCCCCCTTGCTCAGACCCTCCTACTGCTTCCCACCCACGGCCAGGTCTTACCGGTCGATCACAGTCGGCACCAGGCTACCAGCAGCCCTGTTTCTGCCACCCTGGGCTGCCCTGGTGTTCACTGACCACCCACACTCAGTACACTAAATCACCCTCAGCCCAGGGGTACACTGGCCACCCACACTCATTATACTAAATCACCATCAGCCCTGGAGTGCACCGACCACCGACACTCAGTACACTAAATCACCCTCAGCACTGGGGTGCACGGACCACCCACACTCAGTACACTAAATCACCCTCAGCCCTGGGGTGCACGGACCACCCACACTCAGTACACTGAATCATAATCAGCCCTGGGGTGCACTGACCACCCACACTCAGTACACTAAATCACCATCAGCCCTGGGGTGCACTGACCACCCACATTCAGTACACTAAATCACCATCAGCCCTGGGGTGCACTGACCACCCACATTCAGTACACTAAATCACCATCAGCCCTGGGGGCACTAACCACCCACACTCAGTACACTGAATCATAATCAGCCCTGAGGCTCAGTACACTAAATCATCATCAGCCCTGGGGTGCACTGACCACCCACTGACCACCCACACTCAGTACACTAAATCACCATCAGCCCTGGGGAGCACTGACCACCCACACTCAGTACACTGAATCATAACCAGCCCTGGGATGCATTGACCACCCACACTCAGTACACTAAATTATCATCAGCCCTGTGGTGCACGGACCACCCACACTCAGTACACTAAATCACCATCAGCCCTGGGGTGCAGTGACCACCCACACTCAGTACACAATCATAATCAGCCCTGGAGCGTACTGACCACCCACACTCAGTACACTAAATCCCCATCAGCCCTGGGGTGCCCCGACCACCCACACCTAGTACAGTAAATCACCATCAGCCCTGGGGTGAACTGACCACCCACACTCAGTACAGTGAATCACCATCAGCCCTGGTGTGCACCGACCACCCACACTCAGTACATTAAATCACCATCAGCACTGGGGTGCACTGACCGTCCACACTCAGTACACTAAATCACCCTCAGCCCTGGGGTGCACTGACCACCCACACAAAGTACACTAAATCATAATCAGCCCTGAGGCTCAGTACACTAAATCATCATCAGCCCTGGGGTGCACTGACCACCCACTGACCACCCACACTCAGTACACTAAATCACCATCAGCCCTGGGGAGCACTGACCACCCACACTCAGTACACTGAATCATAACCAGCCCTGGGATGCATTGACCACCCACACTCAGTACACTAAATTATCATCAGCCCTGTGGTGCACGGACCACCCACACTCAGTACACTAAATCACCATCAGCCCTGGGGTGCAGTGACCACCCACTGACCACCCACACTCAGTACACAATCATAATCAGCCCTGGAGCGTACTGACCACCCACACTCAGTACACTAAATCCCCATCAGCCCTGGGGTGCCCCGACCACCCACACCTAGTACAGTAAATCACCATCAGCCCTGGGGTGAACTGACCACCCACACTCAGTACAGTGAATCACCATCAGCCCTGGTGTGCACCGACCACCCACACTCAGTACATTAAATCACCATCAGCACTGGGGTGCACTGACCGTCCACACTCAGTACACTAAATCACCCTCAGCCCTGGGGTGCACTGACCACCCACACAAAGTACACTAAATCACCACCAGCCCTGGGGTGCACGGACCCCCCACACTCAGTACACTAAATCACCATCAGCCCTGGAGTGCACCGACCACCCACACTCAGTACACTAAATCACCATCAGGCCTAGGGTGCACTGACCACCCACACACAGTATACTAAATCACCATCAGCCCTGGAGTGCACCGACCACCCACACTCAGTACACTAAATCACCAGCAGGCCTAGGGTGCCACCCACACACCGTACAATAAGTCACCCTCAGCCCTGGGGTGCACTAACCACCCACACTCATTACAATAAATCATAATCAGTAGTAAACAATGGCCTCATGGTCACAGGTTCAAATCCCGATGGGTCCACTCAGCCTTTCATCCATCTGAGGTCGATAAAATGAGGACATTGAGTTGGGTAACAATAAACCTCTGTTATTCAGCGCCAAGATACCTCGTTGGGGTGAACGTGAGCTTTACAAATACAGATTGTATGTTATGTTAAACAACGTGAACCACTGTCGGATCTTACCTGCATCAGCTGGTCCCAATCAGTATCCAGTTACTCGGCAGGTCCATCGCTTCCAGTGAGCGCCAGTCCCTACTGGGCAGTCCCCAGCCAGTCACTGGATCTCTGAAGGTCCATCCCCAGCAGCCCCGTCTGGTCACGGTCTCCGGTCAGCCTGTGCCCCCTCTGCCAGGCGGGTTCCACTCCCCCAGCCTCCACAGCCCCTTCCCTCCGCCTCTCACCAGCCCTTTAAATCACATACTAACGGTTCGATGCTATCGTCTCTCGATTCACTCCCCTGCCTCATCCACTGCTCGGCCATCGCTGATTGAGAAAAACGCCGGCGCGTGCAGAATACAGCGGCAGGCCGCCTGATTGGAGGAGAAGTCAGGGGGGGCGGAGTCATTGAACAGCAACAACAACAGGACAGGTGTCCACCGTGTCATTCCTTACTTATGATCTGATTGGACAGATCAGTGTCCGGAAGTTGCAGCCTTCGGAGCTCAACAGCCAATAAGGGACGAATGCGGAAGCAGTCAGGGGAAGGCACTGTGAACAGAGCCTCAGCAGGTCAGGATTAAAAAAGATGATGTGAATGTATGCATTGCAGACAGTGTACACAGAACGGCGCCTACACTTCGGGTATGCAATATAGGACGGGAAGCAAAATTCACGAAGAAAAAAACCTGACAGACGGCCACAATTGTGTATACATATATTGAATTAAATGTCGCCATGACCGTGAAATATTAGAGACAACAGTAGATGGCGCTCTTCATCCATGGAAGGCGGGAAACGTTAATTACAGAAAAGTACGAGATGCACTGATTTTGGAACAAATGGAGGAAAAATTGCAGAATGGAGATTATTAACAAGCATTGGTAATGCCACAGCCACTATGACTAGCTTTTTCATGTGCTGCAATCTGTACTTTCAGGGACTCCCCTGTTGTGTCTTGCTAATAACGAAGCGAGAACAACTAGTTAAAGTTGAAAGTATTTATTCCACCTAACGAGCTTGTGGGGAGAGGAAACGGGAGGACTGAAATGTTCAATAAGAAAGCTCCATCTCACGTCAGCTGGAGGCTGACGTCATATAAATAACTGTGCAACATTCCATACCGCGTCAGTAGTATCCCCCAATAGTAAACAAGTAAGAGGTAAAGGGAAAAATGACTAGACCTACAACATCCCCACTCACCTGCATGCTCAGGTAATACGAGCAAGAACTGGGCCAGAGCATCCTGTGATTCTGGGCAACTCTCTAAATCTCCCCGTGCCTACCAAAATGAATGTGTCCGACTGTAATGCAACAGGTGCTCACGTAAAACACTGATACATTCGAGCCAAGTTTGTGCTATATAACCCCGCCTCCCTCAAAATAAAAAAACTGCCTGCTTGGTGCAATGGAATGTGGGCGCATATAGCTGCCAAGGTTTGAGATTGCTTGTGTGTGATATTTTCATATTTTCAGTGCAATTATGAGTAACATTGAAGACTATGCGCAAGCAAAATCAAGCAATGAAGACGAGGGAAACATATAAATATCAGAAATTACAACCAATATAGCAACTAGAATCTCTAAGAAGATCTTAAACTGCTGCAAAGCACCAGAAAAGGAATGGTACTAACATACTAAACAGAAGTAACTCCCAGCTAATATTCATAAAATACTTTTTTATGAATATGTGTGGTTCATGTTCTTTTGTGAAAACTGTCACTAATGTAAATGTGTTGTATTTGTATAGCGCGAACAGTAAACCGTAAGCATCCCAGTGCTTGTACTCCTACCACAAGGGAACCCCTCCTGGCTTTTCCTTGTGAGGTGTCCACTCCTGGGCATCCCATGGTGAAACCAGGCATCCCTTGTGTATCGGGGGCCGTTGTGGAGACTAAGCAAGCTATTGCCCAGAGTTGCAGTGTGGGGCTCATGCTTAGATTCAGCACTGAGGCGAGAATATCCGGTCAGAGGAATTTAAGCCCGATCCCGCCGAGGTGGGAATCGAACCCTGGTCCCTGGCCAGCGCTCTGCCTCAAGGTCTGCCGCTCTAACCATTGAGCCACACTTCTACACTAATAATTATAATAATCTTTATTCAGCGGTAATCACAGCCATAAAAGACACACAGATAAAAATACAGCCACAGATTCTTTTCAAAACAATATATCATCATTTGAGCAAAATTGCAAGAGTCCCTAAAACATCAATCATGTCTTGAGTTTCTTGATCTTAGTACTGCTCTTAAAAAATTCGTAACAACGAATACCGTTAGAACATTGGGCAATTATTGCAAATACAAAAGGGCTACACGAGCATGACTGAATTCCAATTATTTAAAAAAAGGTTTAGGATACAGTTGCTTAGGATAAGTAAAATAGTTACATAAATATACCAAATGTGAGGCATCCTGTGGAGACCTATTGTCGCAGCCACAAAGTCCTCTGTCTTCTACGTGTAAAACAAAGCCTGCCGGGGATGCCACTAAGTGATGGAACATAGTCAGTCTAAAACAAGTAATGAAGTATCTATCATGGGCGCTGTTTAAATTAGACAGGTAAGTCTTAAAAGCAATAGTGTCCACCTGCGACCACCTTAAGGGCCTCCCCATATCTGTTGATAGTGTGCCCATATTCATGCTACCTGGCACTATCTGAGTTCCGTGTACATCAAGCACCAGAATCAGAGGATTGTGGTCGCTGAAGGGGCTATGTTGAATCTTAAAAGATGATATGTGCCGACCTAAGAATAAAAAGTCGCAGCACTTCCCCTCCCTTTATAGGATGGCAGCAGCGCACTATTTGAGTAGTTGGGTACCTTATCTAACGTGAATATTTAACCAAGGGTGTTCAAAAGAGCGTTTAACTCACAGCCATCTGGGGAGTGCTCTATGTGCTGTTGCTCTGTCACCATGCATATAGGGAGGTTGTGAGTTCTGTCCAATATTTGAGCATAAATGGTAATTAAAATCTCCTAGCAGAATAAGAGTCTCCTGAGGGAGGCCATCACCTTGTAGTGATTCAAAAAGGCCACTCAACTCCGCAAGACTAGAGGAACCCTGCTACTTACTTTTAGCATTATAGAAGTTAATTAATGTTAACCACAATGATCTCCCTAATACTAGTTTAAGGCCTTATGCTACTTTGGAGTCCCAGTTCAGTTGCTTCACAGATACACAGAGCCCCAGGGCTATATACCTAAACCTCCCCTACCTCTGCCTGAAATAGAACCCTCTTCTGGTAGGAAGAACGTCTTATAACCATCAATAAAGAATTTGTTTTCCACCTCCCAGGTCTCCTGAATACAAATAATGTTAAATGATCTAACACATTGAATCCACCTATCGTCTTAAAATTTAGAGGCTAGACCTGCCACATTCCAGGAAATAAGACTTACATCTCCTCCATATTCCAACCTGTAGGATATATGAGGTACTGTGACGTCTACATCAGGGTTTATCTGCCTAGTAGAATTTGTGCAACTAGAGTGAAGACCTTCCTTTGTGCAGGGCAGAGGCTCGATAACCTTTCTTTCTTGTGTCAGTAATTCATCGGGCGTGACACACACTAAACTGTTATTATTATCAACCTCTTTTTGTCAATCCAGACCATTCAGATCCAACAGGGGGGCGTTGGGGTTAGGTGTTGCCTCTATTCCCACCAATACATAAGCGCCCCCACCCGGGCCTAAGGCATGACTATTTTTTAAGATATTGAGGGTAGGCCTATAGAAGAAACCCAATGGAAGTAGCTTGATGTCAGAAGCATAAAAGGGGAATTGGGAGGTATGACTCAAAATGTCTTATGCAAGTTCTGGGAATCTAAATGTGACAATCACACAATCTCCCTAAATTGTTTTATTGGACCAGTCAATTCAATTCAATTTTATTACTTTATTCAGTTAATTAGCAATAACCATAAAAGCATAAAACATAATATTTCATATACAAAGAAGTATTATTATTATTATTATTATTATTAAAAATTTTTATAAAGCGCGTAGTCACCCGTAGGTATCCCAGCGCTGAAACAAAACCCTAACCAGTGAGAGGGGGGGGTGGAAGGGGGGTACAGCAGTTTTAGACAGAAGCAATTTTAAACAGAGCAAAAAAAGAAGTGGTTAAAAGCAGTTTTAAGGAAACAAGTGGGTTTTGAGTCGTTTCCTGAATCGTAAATAGTTTGATTCTTTCCACAAGATTCCCTATAAAAAGCAATTTTCCACACATCGAAACAAGTAAAATTCATCCATACAAATTGATTTCCGTAATATAAATAAATGTTTTTAAAATTCTGGGACAGTTGCAACAGTTAATACTGTGTCTAGTCTCTGCAATTCTAAAAACGCTGGGCGACATCGATTTAAATTCATTTCCTTTAGGATTGGGATGATAAATTTCCTGCGAGGCAGTGTATAAAATTTACAAAAGAATAAAACATGAATGTCAGATTGGACTGAAGAGTCGTCACATGGGCACATAATTAAATCATGAGACCAAGAGTTCATAACAGGGAAAGTCAAAAGTCTAAAAAGAATGTTCAGTATAAAACGTGTGAGGGTAAACCTCTCATGATTGGCTGTAGATTGTCCCCAGTTAATATCAATTGATGTAAGGAAACTGTCTTTTTCTTTACTTCCTCTTTTGCTCTTTTCTCTTGGAGGTGTTCCATACATTGTTTTTTCAGTGACCTTCTAGGTATATTAACCATTGTAAGTGGATCATTGTAATATTTTTGGCAATCAATTTCATCAAGGAAACGTTTAACATAATCAAGCCATTTGATCCTACTTACATTTTCTAGGTTTAAAACATCCCTAAGAATAGCGCGGTTCAGTACACACTCATTTGTTGTCCAGACCCTGTGCCACATAAGAATGGGCTGAATTTTAATCGTGTCTGCGATATGTGACTGACCAAGTTCTGCATTACAAATATGAGTCGAGACACTCTCAGGGACAGCCAAAATGTGCCTCAAAAACATATTTTCTGCTATTTGGATTGTTTTTGTGTTGGCATATCCCCAGAGACCTGATCCGTAAAGGACAACTGATATACAGGTAGCATTATAGATAGTTAACATTTCCCTGATCGTTTTTTTCCCCATTTTTTAAATAAAATTTTTTAGGGCCATTATTGTTTTTGAGAAAAGAGTTCTCACTTTAACCGCAGTTGCCCATGTGCCGGTCTCATGGAACAGGATTCCTAAATAAGGGAAGGTAGGGGTAGAATCCAAGGGGATATCTTTTATATACATAATTTTCCTCCGTTTCTTACTTCCTGTGCCACAGTTCATGGAGAACGTTTTTGTACAATTAATTTTTAGATCCAGGTTCAACATAAAGTTATTAAAAGATGTTGTCAGGCCCTGTAGGGCTAGGGGCGTCCGTGCCATTAGGACCGCGTCGTCCACATACAAGAGTGCAGGGATCGATCTTTTGGCTACCATAGGCATATCTCTGCACTCTTGTAGCAGTGCGCGTTCAAGACCATTTATGTAGATTAAGAATAGAAAAGGGACCAGGACGCACCCTTGACGTACCCCACGGCCTATCCCAAAGGATCTGGTACATTCTTCATCCTTCCCATAACGGACAGAAGGTGTGGCCCCTGAATAAAGTTCCCTTAGAAAACGAATAATAGTTTCTTCCACCCCTAAACTATCTAGGATTGTCCAAAGATTACTATGGGAAACACAATCGAAAGCCAATGTGAGGTCGACAAATGTAAAATATATGCGTTCCCCCTTAACCCTAGTGTATTTTTGGTGCAAAATGAATAAATTTAAGCCCTTTTCAACTGTTCCTACACCCTTCTGGAAGCCATATTGCAGGTCACTAATTATCCCATTATCCTCTGCCCAGTTTTGGAGTCTCCCTAAAATGACTCTGCCAAGGATCTTTAGGGACGAATCAAGAAGGGAAATGGGTCGATAGCATGCACAATTTTGTCTATCTCCCTTCTTGAATATTGGCACAATTACCGAGGTGAACCATGAGGCGTTTAGACCCCTCGTAAGGGCAGCATTAAAAAGTTGTACCAACATGGGCCCCCAAAGCTCGCTATTTTCTTTACACAGGTCTGCTGGAATCCCGTCCAGGCCTGCAGCCTTTCTGCCCTTAGTTGTTCTAAGACTCGCCATGACTTCTTCCAGGGTTACAACCAATTATGAGTTCAAACCCATTTCCCCCCAGATATATCAGGCAGTGATTGGTGTGTTCCATGCGAGCAGCTATAGAGTTTGGAAAAATGATCGACCCATTCGTCCTCAGCAATCGCTATTTATATGCGAGCTTTTTGAGTTATCATAGAGAAAGCAGAGGGGTCTTTAGATAACGATGCCTCACAGAGGGCTTCCCAGGCCTCCCTTTTTAATGCATTTTTCCAATTTTTCAATGCTTCATTATACATTTTCCTTAACCCTCTAACCAATATCAGGTCGCGAGGAACCCCATGTGGGGCATTTTTAAGATCAGAGAGTGCCTTTGTACATGCAGAATCGAACCATCTTCTATTAACTTTTCTTCGACTCTTTTATTCAACCCACAAACTATCCTTAATAGTGGATGCTATGAAATTAAAATGTTCGATTATACACTTACTGTCTGCGTGCTCATCCAGACAGATCATAAAACTTTCTGTGCATTTCTTCACCAATTTTTGAAGAAATTTCTCTGGGGCTAATTTACTCCATTTAAGTGTGTAGCCATTTTGCCTCCCAAGTATCACATCTGGGACTGTCTGCCTAAATGACCCTTCACTGTCTAGCTCCCGAAATGGGTTTTCGATCTCCACGGTTAGCGGCCGGTGATCGCTCAACACCAAATCAAGGGTCTTCGATCTTTTAATCTGGCGACCATACCTATTAGGGGATATAATAAAATCAATTGTCGATGATGCCCCCTTACCAATAAAGATTGGGACAAAAGGGGATAGTGTTTGAGCAATTTCATTTACGTATCCCAAATCATAAGTAAACAAGATTTCATTTAGAAGATCCCCACACATGGTATGCTCAAAATGGGTGAGGCTAATGTCCTGTTCTAACATAAGACCACAAATGCCGTGTTAGCCCCGTTTGCATAGAGCACAGTTAAAATCCCCCCCCCCCCATAAAATTATTACTTCTTTACTATTGGTATCCATTTCATGTTTTAAATCCTCATCCAACATTTTTATAGTCCTAGCAATGTCGCTATTTGGAATATTGTTATAAAAATGTATGATAATAAATCTGACCGCCTTCTTAATATCTATCTTTACCAGCTGTTAATAACTATTTTTTTATAGTAATTGTACTCTCTCATACTTAAGCTGGTTGGAAAGGTACATGATCCGGCCGTCCGTAGCTCTTACATACGTTCCCCCCACTGTAGGTGTAAACAGGGTTTTATATCCGCTAATGTGAACTGGCTCTCCTAACCATGTTTCTTGTAAGCCCATAATGTCATATCTATTTACAATTGTTTCCCAAATGGGGTTTTTGATTTTCGTTCCTAAACCTGCCAAGTTCCAAGACATAAGGGTACATATTTCCTTCTTTTCGGTATTACCAATAGCAATCGTGGACAGAATACCCACAACTGGGGGCTCAGCCGTAGCCACATTACCCATTTCACTCATTTCAACCAGACTTCCAGGTGTTCCACAGTCTTCCATCATTGCTATTTCAATGTTACAGTTATTCTTGGTGCATTCCCTCTCTTTGGTGGTAGAACTTTCTAAGGGCACAGGATCTACACGATTTAAGTCAATCATACCTTCACAGGGCATTGGTTCTTCAGTATTTGCCTTATCTATCGCACTATCCTGTTGGGTATATTTCATACTAATGACAGGGATATCCCTAACAAGTCAATCCACCGATTCAAGACCAGAAAATAAATCAAACCGATTGAATGTTGGTATATTATAACTGTTTGGGGGAAAGCCTGGACTACTCACAAAGTGGGTATTTTCTGAGTGGGCTTTTACAGATGACAGGTGTGGTGCTCTGGGATAAAAATCACCTAGTTCCCATGTTACTATACATCCATCTCCTATTTGAGGTTGCCAGCTCCGGAGATAAGGGACCATACGTTTATCTCTAAAATTTACTATGACCAGATCTCCTGCTATATCCTTAGTCATATGTCCTAACCACCCCACCCTTCTGACATTTAAAATGTTCCCATCAATGTTAGGAGGAAGCGGTATATTTTTAGTTAGCCAAAAGGCTACCTTATTTTTTAAAACCTGATGTCCTTCAGTTCTCCCATTTATGAGCTCAGGCACCCCCGAGAAAACACTCACAAAGGGTGCAGCCTCTGGGGTTAAGTCAATATGGATAGTACTTCTTTTTATCCTGCCCTGATTATTGCCTGTCCCATCCCATCTAAATTTGTACTTTTATTAATCTGCCCTACTGTAGATACGGGAGTCATTGATAGGGTAGGTCTTTGATTTAGTTTTAGGTCCTTGGTATTGGGGGATGGTATTTTCAGAGCTACTGGTTGATTTAAAGCAGGTTTCACTGCCCCGTTTATTTTGGCCACAGTAATTTCTGCTGAATTCTGAATTTGCTTAATTTCTGCCAATTTATTAATAAGTACGGCATTTGCCCCTGTTATTTCCTCTATGTTCCCCACCTTTTCTCCTATTCTCTTCACTCTTTCTACTAGCGGTAAAATTAAGGATTTCACCAAGTGTTCAATTTGCGCCAGTAGATCAAATGGTGGGGTTAAGACGGGCGCTTGTGGTCCTGGGTAAACCTTCGGGGTTCTAGGGGCGGTACTAATAACTTTTGGGGGACTTAGATGTAATTTTGCTAGTTTCACCAGTCTCCCCCTATGCTTAGCACCCTTACGCCTCCTTTTAGTAGAAGGGGCCTGTCCAAGTGCAATAGATTGCATATTATCTTTATTTAGTGGAATAGGGAAAGTGCCCAAAAAACTCTCGTCCGATATAATTTGCGCTCCATGCTCCACGCTTATATTTCCCGTAGTTGGCTCACAGCTAGCATCCCTAATTGGTCCGTGTTCCCGATCTAAAGGGGTACCAGTAGTATTACTAGGCTCATTTACATCCCCTGGTACAGATGGAGTTTGTGCAGGTTCAGTTAACCCCAGGGAAGATCGTTTATTCGATGTAGTTTCTAAAGATAAGCGTTGTTCGGCCCTCACTATTTCACGTTCTATCGTTGAACAGCGCTTTTGTTGATTTTGCCTTCCTCTCTGTCACCTATAGCTCTGCCTGACTGCCGCTTTGCTTGTAATGCGCTTTGGCTTGTAATTTGTACATTTCTGCTGCTGTGTTAGCGCGTTCTCCCCAAGCGCTCTGTTGTGCTCCCCCCTCCTCCATTTTGTTGGTTGTTGTTGTCTTGTTCAGCCCGCCCCGCCTCCCAGCTGAGCCGCCCTCCCACAGAATACAAACAGCGCTTCCCTACCTGGAAGCGCTGTGACTCGCTCTTCGCTTTGGCCGGAGTGGTCGCTCCCAGTGCCCCTGGCGTGTACTGGTATCGTTGAACAGCGCTTTTGTTGATTTTGCCTTCCTCTCTGTCACCTATAGGTCTGCCTGACTGCCGCTTTGCTTGTAATGCGCTTTGGCTTGTAATTTGTACATTTCTGCTGCTGTGTTAGCGCGTTCTCCCCAAGCGCTCTGTTGGGCTCCCCCTCCTCCATTTTGTTGGTTGTTGTTGTCTTGTTCAGCCTGCCCCGCCTCCCAGCTGAGCCGCCCTCGCCCCTCCCCCTCCACTATCCATATATGACAGTAGTCCCCGCGCGCAGCGACCGCGCCCAATCCGCACCGAAGGTGCGCCAAAGGTAAGCCCGTATACGCCCGTCCGCGCCTGGACCGCGCCCAGCGCCAGTCCCCCTGGCCCCCGTCCCTCCCAGCCCTCCCGCATTACCTACGATGCCACCACCCTCCTAGCCCTTAACCCCGGTCGGGCCCCAAACTGCGTCCAAGCCGCTCCTGGACACACCCATGGATCTTTCTCCTGCTACTCCTGCAAATTCAGCGGCACCGACAACATCTCCGCTACGACCACACCACAGATTCCCGACCCCAACCACCTACAATGCATCCTTCTCAACACCCGCTCGGTCCACAGACACGCCATTGACCTATGAAATCTACTAGACACCACCTCTCCAGACGTCGCCTTCCTAACGGAAACTTGGATGAACGCCTCCTCCGCCCCTGACATCACCATTGCCATCCCTGAAGACTATAAGATCACTCGCAAGGACCGTACCGGCCACACAGGAGGAGGAATCGCTATCGTCCATAAGAAATCAATCCGCATCTCAACCAGCTCTGACGCCAACCTCGCCAACTCCGAACACCTTCACTTCCAGATCCACATCGACCCCAAGACCACACTCAGAGGCACCCTCCTCTACAGACCACCAGGACCCCGCGCAAAATTCAGTGAAGACATCACGGACTTCATCACTCCACACGCGCTCCCCTCCAAAGACTACATCCTTCTGGGAGACCTCAACTTTCACCTTGAAAAGATCAACGACCGCAACACCACCACCCTCTTGGACAACCTCGCCAACCTCGGACTTAAACAACTGGTCACTTCCCCCACCCACATCGCAGGTCACACACTCGACCCTATCTTCACCTCCAGCAAACATATCTCCTTCAGCCACACTACGGATCTCCTCTGGACTGACCACAGCTGCGTTCACTTCACCTACAACAAGCCAAAACCCATCAACCACCTCCAACCAACTCTGCAAAGAAACTGGAACAAAATCACCATCGACCAGATCTCCTCATCGCTCCTTCTAAACACCCCAGCCCACTCTTCTAACCCTGACCAAGCCGCCGCCAACTTCACCCTATGGTTATCCAACACCGCCGACACCTTAGCACCACTGAAAAAACGTCAAAGCAAACCTGGCAACAAGAAGGCCTCATGGTTCAACGATGATCTTAAGAAGTCCAAGAAACTCTGCCGCTCCCTTGAAAAGGCCTGGAAAAAAGACCCAACCACTAGCACCAAGGACGCCTTCAAAAACGCCACCCGCACACACCACCAACTAATCCGAAAGGCCAAGAAAACAGCATTCAAGGATCGACTTGACAACAACGCCCACAACAGCAAGGAACTTTTCAACATTGTCAAGAAATTTTCCAATCCCTCGGCCAACTCCAACGACATCACCCCCTCTCAAGCCCTCTGCGACTCCCTAGCCTCATTCTTCCACAACAAGATTGCAGACATCCACAACAGCTTCGACAACCAACCCGGAGACCAACCCACCCAACCATATGCTGAACATTCTCCCCCCGTGAACACCCTTAACGACTGGAACCCAATCTCCACTGAGGACACCATCCGCCTGATGAACTCCATCCACTCAGGATCCCCCACAGACCCATGTCCTCACCACATCTTCAACAAAGCAGACTCCGTCATAGCACCGCACCTCCGAGACGTCATCAACTGCTCCTTCAACTCCGCAACCTTCCCGGAAAGCTGGAAACACGCTGAACTCACCGCCCTTCTGAAAAAACCCACAGCGGACCCCACCGAACTCAAAAATTACCGCCCCATCTCGCTCCTTCCATTCCCGGCCAAAGTAATCGAGAAAGCTGTCAACAACCAGCTCGCCGCTTTCCTCGAAGCCAACAAATCCCTCGACTCCTCACAATCTGGCTTCCGAGCAAAACACAGCACTGAGACCGCCCTCATCGCAGCAACAGACGACATTCGAACTCTACTGGACAATGGAGACACAGTCGCCCTCATCCTCCTCGACCTCTCTGCAGCATTCGACACAGTCTGCCACAGCACCCTTTTACAACGCCTTAGTAACATCGGAATACAAGGAAAAGCACTTGAATGGATCACCTCGTTCCTCACCGGAAGAACCCAGAGAGTCCGCCTTCCACCATTCAAGTCCGAGGCCACTGAAGTCATCTGTGGCGTACCACAAGGATCCTCACTCAGCCCCACCCTCTTCAACGTATACATGAGCCCCCTCGCGACCATCGCCCGCCAACACAACCTCAACATCATCTCTTACGCGGATGACACTCAACTAATCCTTTCTCTCACCAATGACCCCAGCACCGCCAAAACTAACCTACACGAAGGAATGAAAGAAGTTGCCGAATGGATGAAACTCAGCCGTCTGAAACTGAACTCCGATAAAACAGAAGTCCTCATATTAGGTACATCCCCCTCTGCATGGGACGACTCTTGGTGGCCGGAAGCCCTTGGAAAAGCACCCATCCCGACAGACCACGCACGGAACCTAGGCATCATCCTGGATTCTTCACTCTCAATGAACAGACAAGTCAGCGCCGTATCCTCATCCTGCTTCAACATTCTTCGCATGCTCAAAAAAACATTTCGCTGGATCCCCACCGAAACCAGGAAAACAGTCACCCATGCTCTGGTAACGAGCCGACTGGACTACGGAAACACCCTCTACGCAGGTACTACCGCTAAACTCCAGAAGAAACTCCAACGAATCCAAAACGCCTCAGCCAGGATCATATTAGACATCCCGCGCAATGAACACATCTCTGGTCATCTGAAAGACCTCCACTGGCTACCCGTCAATAAGAGAATCACTTTCCGACTGCTAACCCACGCACACAAATCACTCTACGACATCGGACCAGAATGCCTCAACTCACGACTGTCCTTCTACAACCCCTCCCGCCAACTACGTTCTTCCAGCCAAGCCCTCGCCACTGTACCTCGCATCAACAAGACCACCATGGGAGGCAGATCCTTCTCATACCTGGCCGCTAAAACATGGAACTCACTCCCTACTTACCTTCGCCTTACCCAGAACCACCTAGCATTCAGAAAGCAACTTAAAACGTGGATATTTGACAAATAATCCCCCTCCCCTTCCTAAGCGCCTTGAGACCCTCTGGGTATGTAGTGCGCTATATAAATTCTTTGACTTGACTTGACTTGACTTGAGCGATCCCCCCTGGGAGCTAATGGTTTTGGGAACCCCTTTTGTGGACATATTGTGACCAAAATGTTATGTATTTTGCAGGAAAATGTTAAGCACGAAAACCACAGTATACACTAATGGGTCCATATATTTTTAGCTTACTGGGTTATCTCGTAGTCCGTAGTCAAAGGGGATGGCCCAGCCCAGCCTCCTCTGGCCTCCGAGGGCCACAGAGGGCCGAGCCTTTGCCCAGGCTTTGCTCGGTGCGTCCCCCGCTCGTTCCGTGATGCGAGATACTGGTCTCCTTAAGAGCGCCTCCTGGCGCGGTCTTGCGGCGTCAGTTGCGCTGCGCCGCTGGGGCTGCTGGGTACTGCAGTCCCAGCGCAGCTGCGGCGAGGTCTGTGGCAAGGTCTGTGGCGCTTATGGGCTGTGCTGGCGGTGAGTTAAAGCCCCGCTTCTCCTTTCTGCCAAATTATGACTCTTGGCGGTGGCGGCAACGAAAGACAGCTCCCCCGCTCCACCAGATACTGGTCTCCTTAAGAGCGCCTCCTGGCGCGGTCTTGCGGCGTTAGTTGCACCGCGCCGCTGGGGCTGCTGGGTATTGCAGTCCCAGCGCGGCTGCGGCGAGGTCTGTGGCAAGGTCTGTGGCGCTTATGGGCTGTGCTGGCGGTGAGTTAGAGCCCCGCTTCTCCTTTCTGCCAAATTATGACTCTTGGCGGTGGCGGCAACGAAAGACCAGTCAATCCAGAAGACCCTCCTGGCCATTAAAATGTGTCTATGATCTGCTACTTTAAATCTACTATGTCTGCCTAGCCAGTGCACAACTTTATTGATTAATTTGTCCATAAATTTCCCTCTGTGAGCGCCAAGACCTGGAACCCTTGCCAGGACCCAGGTATAGGGGCAGCAGGTTGGAGGAAGATCAATTACAGGTAAACCAGGACTATTCATAATACGTGACCTTTCCTTAGCTGTTTCACTCACACATAACAGGGGACACTGGTCGCCATAACCCAGATCAATGCCACTTGCTTGGAGATTAGAAGATCTGTGGAGAACCTTCCGCAAGTCTGTTTCGTGATTCATAACAACTTTTTCCCTTAAATAATTATTAGGTAGTGGCTTACTCTTCTGAATGGCTATAGAGGGCATTCCAGATCGTTCTGCCTGTATCGGGGGGTTTGGAGAAAGGGAGCTTTGTTCATGGTACCCAGCATGCTTTCCACTCTAACGAGAGTGCCTCTAGAGTCTGACAGTACTTTATTCAATTTATCAGCAGATCCATCAATACATCAGTGATTTTTTGCCTTAAGGAGTCCCCAAATTCTCCTGTGTCCGTCAGTTTAATTGTTGTTGCGGGTTGCTCCCCTCTGTAGTGAGTCTTATTTTGTTTTTTGGCTCTTTGTGACCTCTTGGGTGCCGGAGAACCCCCTAGTTCCACTCCTTGTTCAGGGGTGAACATACTATCATTGGAGCCACGAGGGGAGATCCTAGGGATAACAACTACGGCCTCCACTTCATAAGCTGCACTCCGCCGCCTCCACTTCATAGGCAGCACTCCACTGCCTCCACTTCATAGACTGCACTCCACCGCCTCCACTTCATAAGCTGCACTCCGCCGCCTCCACTTCATAGGCTGCACTCCGCCACCTCCACTTCTTGGGCTGCACTCCGCCGCCTCTACTTCATAGGCCACACTCCGCCGCGTCTACTTCATAGGCCGCACTCCGCCCCCTCTACTTCATAGGCTGCACTCCGCCGCCTCTACTTCATAGGCCGCACTTCGCCGCCTCTACTTCATAGGCTGCACTCCGCCACCTCTCTGCCACCTCTACTTCATAGGACGCACTCCGCCGCCTCTACTTCATAGACTGCACTCCGCTGCCTCTACTTCATAGGGCGCACTCCGCCGCCTCTTTTTCATAGGCTGCACTCCGCCACCTCTACTTCATAGGCAGCCCTCCGCCACCTCTACTTCATATGCTGCACTCCACGCTGTACTCCGCCGCCTCTCCTTCATAAATGATTCAGAAAAGGGGGTGGTGATGAACAGAGTGTCTGAATTAAGCAGACCACTCTTACCCAGTCCAAAGATCAGGGCTTTATCCATCACCGTTTTTTTAGCTCACTGCACCATCCCAGCTCAGAAATTGGCTATATGCAAATTAGTCTGACCCTGGCCCAGTGCATCATGGGAACAGAGCAGACCAAACTACCAAGCCAATTCTTCACCAGAAAGGAGACAAGCTACCGGGGACCGGTTTCTGGCATTTCAGCCGTCTTCGGCCCGGCTTGCTTGAATCCTGATGGTGCAGTGAGAAAGGGACTCATGTCTGAGTATACCCTGCCACACCTATAGTGGATAAAGCCCTGATCTTTGGACTGGGTAAAAGTGGTCTGCTTAATTCAGACACTCTGTTCATCACCACCCCCTTTTCTGAATCATTTTTGTCCACCATAAGCGTGGAAGGGTATACTCAGATGTGAGTCCCTAGCTCATTGCACCATCAGGATTCAAGCAAGCCGGGCCGAAGACGGCTGAAATGCCAGAAACCGGTCCCCGGTAGCTTGTTTCCTTCCCAGAATAAGAATTGGCTTGGTAGTTTGGTCTGCTCTGTTCCCATGATGCACTGGGCCAGGGTCAGACTAATTTGCATATAGCCAGGTTCTGAGCTGGGATGGTGCAGTGAGATAAATAACGGTGATGGATCAAGCCCTGATCTTTGGACTGGGTAAGACTGGTCTGCTTAATTCAGACACTCTGTTCATCACCACCCCCTTTTCTGAATCGTTTTTGGCCACTATAGGTGTGGCAGGGTATACTCAGACATGAGTCCCTTTCTCATTGCACCATCAGGATTCAAGCAAGCCGGGCCGAAGACGGCTGAAATGCCAGAAACCGGTCCCCGGTAGCTTGTCTCCTTTCTGGTGAAGAATTGGCTTGGTAGTTTAGTCTGCCCTGTTCCCATGATGCACTGGGCCAGGGACAGACTGATTTGCATATAGCCAGGTTCTGAGCTGGGATGGTGCAGTGAGATAAATAACGGTGATGGATCAAGCCCTGATCTTTGGACTGGGTAAGAGTGGTCTGCTTAATTCAGACACTCTGTTCATCACCACCCCCTTTTCTGAATCGTTTTTGGCCACTATAGGTGTGGCAGGGTATACTCAGACATGAGTCCCTTTCTCACTGCACCATCAGGATTCAAGCAAGCCGGGCCGAAGACGGCTGAAATGCCAGAAACCGGTCCTCGGTTGCTTGTCTCCTTTCTGGTGAAGAATTGGCTTGGTAGTTTAGTCTGCCCTGTTCCCATGATGCACTGGGCCAGGGACAGACTGATTTGCATATAGCCAGGTTCTGAGCTGGGATGGTGCAGTGAGATAAATAACGGTGATGGATCAAGCCCTGATCTTTGGACTGGGTAAGAGTGGTCTGCTTAATTCAGACACTCTGTTCATCACCACCCCCTTTTCTGAATCGTTTTTGGCCACTATAGGTGTGGCAGGGTATACTCAGACATGAGTCCCTTTCTCACTGCACCATCAGGATTCAAGCAAGCCGGGCCGAAGACGGCTGAAATGCCAGAAACCGGTCCCCGGTAGCTTGTCTCCTTTCTGGTGAAGAATTGGCTTGGTAGTTTAGTCTGCCCTATTCCCATGATGCACTGGGCCAGGGACAGACTGATTTGCATATAGCCAGGTTCTGAGCTGGGATGGTGCAGTGAGATAAATAACGGTGATGGATCAAGCCCTGATCTTTGGACTGGGTAAGAGTGGTCTGCTTAATTCAGACACTCTGTTCATCACCACCCCCTTTTCTGAATCGTTTTTGGCCACTATAGGTGTGGCAGGGTATACTCAGACATGAGTCCCTTTCTCACTGCACCATCAGGATTCAAGCAAGCCGGGCCGAAGACGGCTGAAATGCCAGAAACCGTTCCCCGGTAGCTTGTCTCCTTTCTGGTGAAGAATTGGCTTGGTAGTTTAGTCTGCCCTGTTCCCATGATGCACTGGGCCAGGGACAGACTGATTTGCATATAGCCAGGTTCTGAGCTGGGATGGTGCAGTGAGATAAATAACGGTGATGGATCAAGCCCTGATCTTTGGACTGGGTAAGAGTGGTCTGCTTAATTCAGACACTCTGTTCATCACCACCCCCTTTTCTGAATCGTTTTTGGCCACTATAGGTGTGGCAGGGTATACTCAGACATGAGTCCCTTTCTCACTGCACCATCAGGATTCAAGCAAGCCGGGCCGAAGACGGCTGAAATGCCAGAAACCGGTCCCCGGTAGCTTGTCTCCTTTCTGGTGAAGAATTGGCTTGGTAGTTTAGTCTGCCCTGTTCCCATGATGCACTGGGCCAGGGACAGACTGATTTGCATATAGCCAGGTTCTGAGCTGGGATGGTGCAGTGAGATAAATAACGGTGATGGATCAAGCCCTGATCTTTGGACTGGGTAAGAGTGGTCTGCTTAATTCAGACACTCTGTTCATCACCACCCCCTTTTCTGAATCGTTTTTGGCCACTATAGGTGTGGCAGGGTATACTCAGACATGAGTCCCTTTCTCACTGCACCATCAGGATTCAAGCAAGCCGGGCCGAAGACGGCTGAAATGCCAGAAACTGGTCCCCGGTAGCTTGTCTCCTTTCTGGTGAAGAATTGGCTTGGTAGTTTAGTCTTCCCTGTTCCCATGATGCACTGGGCCAGGGACAGACTGATTTGCATATAGCCAGGTTCTGAGCTGGGATGGTGCAGTGAGATAAATAACGGTGATGGATCAAGCCCTGATCTTTGGACTGGGTAAGAGTGGTCTGCTTAATTCAGACACTCTGTTCATCACCACCCCCTTTTCTGAATTGTTTTTGGCCACTATAGGTGTGGCAGGGTATACTCAGACATGAGTCCCTTTCTCACTGCACCATCAGGATTCAAGCAAGCCGGGCCGAAGACGGCTGAAATGCCAGAAACCGGTCCCCAGTAGCTTGTCTCCTTTCTGGTGAAGAATTGGCTTGGTAGTTTAGTCTGCCCTGTTCCCATGATGCACTGGTCCAGGGACAGACTGATTTGCATATAGCCAGGTTCTGGGCTGGGATGGTGCAGTGAGATAAATAACGGTGATGGATCAAGCCCTGATCTTTGGACTGGGTAAGAGTGGTCTGCTTAATTCAGACACTCTGTTCATCACCACCCCCTTTTCTGAATTGTTTTTGGCCACTATAGGTGTGGCAGTGTATACTCAGACATGAGTCCCTTTCTCACTGCACCATCAGGATTCAAGCAAGCCGGGCCGAAGACGGCTGAAATGCCAGAAACCGGTCCCCGGTAGCTTGTCTCCTTTCTGGTGAAGAATTGGCTTGGTAGTTTAGTCTGCCCTGTTCCCATGATGCACTGGTCCAGGGACAGACTGATTTGCATATAGCCAGGTTCTGGGCTGGGATGGTGCAGTGAGATAAATAACGGTGATGGATCAAGCCCTGATCTTTGGACTGGGTAAGAGTGGTCTGCTTAATTCAGACACTCTGTTCATCACCACCCCCTTTTCTGAATCGTTTTTGGCCACTATAGGTGTGGTAGGGTATACTCAGACATGAGTCCCTTTCTCACTGCACCATCAGGATTCAAGCAAGCCGGGCCGAAGACGGCTGAAATGCCAGAAACCGGTCCCCGGTAGCTTGTCTCCTTTCTGGTGAAGAATTGGCTTGGTAGTTTAGTCTGCCCTGTTCCCATGATGCACTGGGCCAGGGACAGACTGATTTGCATATAGCCAGGTTCTGAGCTGGGATGGTGCAGTGAGATAAATAACGGTGATGGATCAAGCCCTGATCTTTGGACTGGGTAAGAGTGGTCTACTTAATTCAGACACTCTGTTCATCACCACCCCCTTTTCTGAATCGCCTCTCCTTCATAGGCTGCACTCCGCCACCTCTACTTCATAAGCCGCACTCCACCGCTGCTACTTAATAGGCCGCACTCTGACACCTCTACTTCGTACCCTGCACTCCCCCACCTCTCTGCCGCGTCTACTTCATAGGCGTAATACGTGATTAAATAAGCTAAATCCCTCCCAGAAGGATGGCTTTCTGGGAGATGTAGTTCTCTGCCAGTCATCCTAACAATACGGTAGGCGCATCAGTAGTCAAATCATGACACTCTCAGCCTGTTGTGCACAACATACGTCCACTTCCTCTAGGTGCAAGAGATGAACTGAAATCTGCACTGAAAGTATGTGCTGAGTGAGTCATAGTACCCTGTGACTCCTCAGAATGGGTCTCTCCCATTGTGGGGGCAAGGAAAAAATCTGAGAAGGTCAGGCTTTGCACTGACTTGCATTCCTTGAACAAGAATATCCTGGTTGATTGCTACCCCCTCTCCAAGATACAAGAATTACTCGCATAGTTGGGAGAGCCAAATTCTTTTCCTCTATAGAACAGCTTGGTGTATCCCCAGATACCAGTCACGACTGAGTCACAAGAGCTTACCACATTTGTCGCCTTGTGAGTGTTTAAGTATCTCAACTTGCCCTTTGGCGTAGCTTCTGCAGCTAGTGTCTTCCAAAAACACCTGGGCAATGTATTGGAGGACATCTTGTGGGTCCATGCTCAGCAGGATGATGTACTGTTTTTTTAGGTCTCGCAGACCTGCGCTGCAGCGCGTATGTATGTGCTGCTCGCTCTGCGAGGCTTCTTGTAATCGGGATATTTCAGAAGTGGAGTTTAAGCCCTACCCCTTGTTCCCATTGGCTTGCGTCGTCCATGCTAAACGCAGGCTTTCGATTGTAAATTAGGCTTCTTAGTCCTTTCTTGTTACCGCCCTGTCTCCTTTTGGCACCGCCCCTCTCCGGACTTGATATTTTACTTACGGCGTTACACAGTGTCTTTCAATTACTGGGTGAGCACTTTTTTTTTCCATTCACACAATGGCGTGTTCCGATTAGTAGCTGTGCGCTCACTTGCGTAATTTAAATTCCAAAGTCACAAAATCATAGCTGAACGGTGATCCAATGGCTTGTGTGCGCGTGCATAGCCAAGAGTGGCAGCAGAATCATAAACATTTACTAAATGTGTGTGGAATTAAATACAAATTAGAAATTCATCAAGCGTATAATCAGAGCCCAGCTCTCAGTAGGACCCGGTGCTGCTTGACTCTCGGAGGCAGACTGACACCTTTTGTTTTTGTATAGCGTTTGTGATAATAGAATGCGTTCCTCTCCAGTCCTGTGTACAAGCTGCAGCCATAGCAACACGTATGGTATCGCATGTGATGTTTGTGTCACAGTTCCTGCTTTTTTGGGAGACCTTGAATTAAATGCATATTTTTATCCGGTAACAAAATAAACTTTTGGACAGAATCATGTTGTTTGTATGGCCGGAGGAGAGCAGTTTATATCATCACCAATTGGGGGCTCACAGCCCGTCACCGCCCGTGCTGATAATCCATCAGCTGTTAAGTTACAGCCTGTCCTGGATCTGACCTGTTACTGTCCGTGCGAGGCACTGTGATGTGCATTCATGAGTCCCGCATCTGCCAGGATCTATTAGGCATATTAAAGACAGCCCCGTGGCCAACTATGGCGCACTCGTTAGGTGCAGAATGTTGGACTGATGATGTAATGTGCAAGTTACTGAAAGAGGTAAATCTAGGTTTTTCCCACTAGCCGGCATGAATGACTCACAGCGAACAGCTTCAGGTGAATTTATTTAATTTGGTCGGAGACGGGTCAAAACTATCGATCGTGCAGTAGGTGCAGTTGCACTGGGTCCGGATCTGTTAAAACATAACAAGGAGCTTGGGGTAGTCAATTTCCTTGTTGCATTAGGTACCATGGCACCCTTGCTACGCCTCTGGTTTGGAGGCTGAGGAGTAGGTGATTCCTGATATCTCTAATGTTGACTTCTTCGATGAGTTTGACAGCTGATCAGCGTTTACATTTTTGACAAGGACCGAGCTGAAAGTTTGATGGAAGGGATTCAGAGGAAGCAAGTTTGCCCTCTCAACTATTGTTGCCTGTTTGCTCACTCTGATTGTATCGTAGCGCTGTATTGCCAAGGTGCGCTTTCGCGATCGTTTCATTTGTGCTGTGCTGCCTGTGTAACTCATTTTCGCCTGATTGTGCCGGTGCCTCTGCCATTTTCTTCGCATTGATTTAGTTTGTGCCCCAATCCAGTTTCGCTTTTGGCTTGCTGCCATTTTGTTGTTGTTGTTGTTGTGCCTCCCTGCCCGGCTCTCCACCCCGCTCCCGCCTCCCAGCTGCTCCTCCCTCCCACTGATAGTTAGGCTGCGCTCTCCCCGTGGTAGCGCTGTGACCGTCCTGATCTCATCAGAAGCGGTCGCTCCTCACGCTGCTCTCTGCTCTGCCTGCCCCATGATATCGTAGCGCTATACTGCAAGTTTGCTCTTTGAACCATTATTGCCTGATTGCTCTGTTTAATTATATCGTAGCGCTATACTGCATGTTTGCCCTCTGTCACGTTTTGCTTCTCCTCGGGATCAGGGTGATGCTGAAAGGGGTCCACCTCCTGATTTCCCCACACTCTGACTATACAACAATACAGAGCATAGAGGTAATCAAGCGAGGGATAAGTCAGGAAGGGTAAGGGAAGGAACAGGAACGGAAGGGATAGCTGAAACGACAAGAGGAAAGGATTATTACATCAAGTCTAACTACTCTCAGTTAATTCTCGCTAGTGAACCGGTACATACCACAATAATCAGGAGGTGACCTCTTTCCTCTTTACATCAATAGATACTTCTCTATAAACGAGTACTTCCTGTAAGAAAACCAATAATTACTAATGGTTCAACAACACAACAAAACACCTCAAGAATCATTCAGACAACACACGTACCCTTATCTCCCTTCCTTTAACTCATAATATCTCTCTCCAGTAACCCGTGTGGATTTTCTTGCCCAGGCTCAATATCAGTCCAAGACACTGGAGAAGAAGGATTCAGTAAGTCTTTCAAAACGACTATAGTTCATCCAAGGAAAAAATAGAACACAGAATAGTATTCCTGGCTGGGCCCAACTAGATATGGAACACTAACAAAAATCGGAAACAATAAAGTCAACCTCCTCCGAGGCTTACCAGCTTTTCATAGTTCTTCAAAAGCACTTGTAAATGTTTTCGGGTGGTGAGCTTTCCTTGCTCTCCTTAATCCAAGCGTTTTTTATGGAGGCAGAGATTTCCTTCCTCGCGGCAGCCGCACACGGGAAGAAACAAAAGGCACCAGTGAAAAAACCCTGATGCGGGTTTACTTTCTTTCTCTCCACTGAAACCCCAACGCAAACAATCCTCCGGTGGCTGCACCAAAAGTGGGAAACCCTTCCTCGCGGCAGCCGCTCGCGATAGGGTGAAATGACAGGGCACGCCTTTGCCGGTGCACGGTCGTCTAACACGGATTCTCGGCTGAGACCCGTTTTCCTCTTTACTCGCAGCAGCCGCTCGCGGTAGAACAAGATGACAAGAGGAGTCTTTTTCCGTCGTTTTCCAAAACGCAATCCTTGGTCCTCAGAGAAGCCCTCGATATCACAGGCTTCTATTCTTGGATCCTGCAAGCAGTCCCAAAACACGGACTCGAATACAAACACAGCCAGGTTCCAAAAAGTAATCACATACAAAGCCCCCTAGTGGACACCGGGGATATATAGACACAGTACTGCCCTCTTTCCTTCGCCTTCTGGGAGATGTAGTCATGCAGGCGCAAGTAAGGCAGATCATGACAGTATATCCTCCCCCCCTAGCGCCTCCTAGCGCCAGGCTTCCCCGGATTCCGGGCATGGAAAATCTGTACTGCACGAGGGGCATGCACACCAGTGCATGGTTCCCAGGAATCGTCCTCCGAGGTGTACCCTTTCCACGAAATCAGGTACCACAGCTGGACCCTTCGATACCGTGAATCCAGGATACGCCGTACTTCAAACTCCAGCTGTCCATCTCTCATTACAGGAGGAACCTCCTTACGACGACCAGATTTCGCAGGCTTCAACAAACTACAATGAAAGACGGGTTGAATCCGTAAGGATGCGGGCAACTTCAGCTTGTATGCCACCGGATTCACTACCCTGAGTATCTCATATGGTCCGATGAAACGTGGATTAAAGATACTGCGGTAGCGAAACCAAATGTTTTTTGTTGAAAGCCACACCTTGTCCCCAACGTTATACACCGGTCCCTCACGACGACGCCGATCTTCCCACTTCTTATATGATGTCTTCGCCCTCTCCAAATGCAACTGCACTCGACGGTGTATTTTCAACAGTGCCTTCATTTGGGCAGCAACAGTTGGATGATTTTGCACATCACTAGGGACTGTAATTGGCAAGGTATCCACATTATATCCCGTATATGCTCTGAATGGTGATTCCCCAGTAGAACAATGCCAAGCATTGTTGTACGATAGCTCGGCCAACCACAGCAAAGACACCCATGAGTCTTCCGCCTCTTCGGCGTAGCATCGCAGATATTTTTTGAGAGTTTGGTTCAGTCTCTCCGTTTGTCCATCCGACTGGGGATGAAAACTGGTAGACAACGCATCCTTCATGTGTAAGGCCTTACACCAGGTGTGCCAGAACCTGGCGACGAATTGCGGTCCACGATCAGAAATAATGACTTTGGGAATTCCATGCAACCGTACCACCTGAGTTAACAATAATTGAGCTGTTTGGGCAGCCGTAGGAAGATTCCGACATGGAATGAAATGTCCCATTTTTGTCATGCTGTCCACCACCACCAGAATGGTGTCACAACCTTTATCCAAGGGCAAGCCCATCACAAAGTCCATACTAATCACCTGCCATGGCCTTGATGGAGTAGGCAGCGGCATCAGCAACCCTTTGCTCTTAGACTGTTCATTCTTGGCTCGACACATGTCTCACACTGATCTATCCACTCCTTCACATCTTGTGACATTCCCTCCCACCAGAAATGTCTTTGTAAGGCATGGATGGTTTTCTGATGGCCCGGATGTCCAGCAACCATAGCATTATGGCACCAGTTAAACGCCATCAATCGTAGTTCATGCGTTGGAAGGAACAGAGAATTATTCTGCATGGGTAACCCATGCTTCAGTGTGCGATGTTTCTCCTTCTCGGCCCACTTCTGCCATTGAGCTAAAGTGCGTTGAGTACGGACTTCCTCAAAGAACTGGTCCACTGTGGTGGAACATATTACCATCTCTGGAGATAGAATGGACAATTGTTCTCCTTTAGTGGACGATTCAGAATCCAATTGGCGAGATAACGAATCTGCCTTTCTGTTATCAGCCCCAGGTCGAAAGGTGATGGTAAAATCGTACTCTGCGAAAAACAACATCCAGCGCATTTGCCGTTGCGAGAGGTGCCTGGCCGTTTTCGTAAATTGCAAATTTCGGTGGTCCGAATACACTGTGACCGGGTGTTGACCCCCCCACAGGTATGGCCTCCACTCCTGAAACGCCCTTTTCACCGCCAACAGTTCTTTTTCAGCCACCGTATAATTCACCTCTGCCGGATTCAGTTTCTTGGACAGGAATGCGACAGGATGCAGTTGACCGGTCTGTTTATCTCTTTGCGACAGGACCGCACCAATCGCCATGTCCGAAGCATCGGCTTCTACCACAAACGGGACATCAGATTGCGGATGTCTCAATATGGGAGCTGTGCAAAAGGCCTGTTTCAAATGTTCAAACGCTTCCCCTGCTTCAGGGGTCCAACAGAAAGAAACACCCTTTCTCAACAACCGGGTTACTGGAGAGGCTAGCTGGGAGAATTGGGATATGAATCTCCTATAATAATTGGAGAAACCCAAAAGCATTGCACGTCTTTCACACTCCTTGGTGTAGGCCACTCCTGCACTGCCTTCACTTTTCTATCTGCCATTCTAAAACCCTGGGGATTCAGAACAACACCCAAAAATTCCACTTCCGTCACACCAAACTCGCACTTACTGAGTTTACAGTACAAGCAGTGTTCCTGTAGCTTTTGGAGGATCATAATGACCTGTTTAACATGCTGTGCAGGATTGTCTGAATAAATCAGAATATCATCGATATAGATGACTACAAAACGATCGATGTATTCTTTCATTATGTCATTGAGAAAGTATTGGAATGCCGCAGGGGCATTGCAAAGCCCAAACGGCATCACCAAATACTCAAACAAACCAAAACGTGTCTTAAACGCCGTCTTCCACTCATCCCCTGGTTGTATGCGCACCAAATGGTATGCCCCGCGCAGGTCCAACCGGGTGTAGATGTTGGCCTCCTTTACCTGGTCTAACAGGACGGGAATGAGCGGAAGAGGGTAACGATTTTTAATCATGATTTTGTTCAACTGTCTGAAGTCTATGCATGCTCGCAACTCACCATTGGCCTTCGAGATAAAAAAAAAGGGCGAGGCCGCTGGAGAACGCGAAGGGCGAATGAACCCCAAAGAACAGAGACGTTCCAGATAGGCTTTTAGATATGTTGTTTCAGAATCAGACAACGCATAGACCCTGCAAGTGGGAATTTTAGCCCCTTCACCCAAATCGATTCTGCAATCATAGTCGCGATGTGGTGGGAGTCTCTCAGCCTCTACTTCACTAAACACTGCTTGATACTGCTGGTATTCTACAGGTAACGTCACCACTTTCTCTTCTGCTGTCACCACACAAAACACCTGAGCTAATGACAGAGTGTGTGCTGCACTGTCCTTCCGTAAACATTGGGACCTACATAACTCTGATGTGAACTGGATAGTCTTTAACTTCCAGTCCATCAGTGGGTTGTGTTGCCACAACCAAGGCATTCCTAGGATGATTTCGTATTGAGGTGCCTCTATCATGTTTAACACAATGTACTCTACATGATCCCAAGGCTGTCCCCGAAGAGACAATTCTAACACCTCTGTGTGCTCTACTTATGGTCCTGACTTCAGCGGGGTACCGTCCACTGCCAGCACCAACTCAGGTTTGGGTGTGGGCACTTTCTTAAGTCCCAACCGCTCCACCAATCCATAGTCTATGAAATTTCCAGTAGCCCCTGAATCTACCATAGTGTTCACCGGATACTGTTGCTGTCCTGAACCCAGAAACATGGATAAAACTACATGGGACACTGACTCTGCACTCTCAACCACCCCCAAAGAAGGTATTCTCCATTCCCTAGCGGGTGTTTGCTGACTCACAGTGCTTTCACTTATATCATGACTCTCAGAATCTCCTTCAGTCACTACAGCCACCACCTTTTTTGTAGGGAAATAAGAACTTCTCTTCTGAGGCTTCCTTGTACAATCCCGCACGTAGTGCCCTTTTTTACCGCAGTACATGCATAAACCTTGGGCACATCTGCTTTCTCTTTCTGCCTTGGTTAAGGGAGGACAAACTGCCCCTATTTCCATAGCCTCAGGTCCTGCTTCTTTCTTGTGTGAGAGGTTCTCCAACTCGTAACCACTCCCCGGTCTACCACCACGCCTACGCTCACCTCCCCTCTCAGAGAGACGATGATCCAACCTCAACGTAAGATTAATCAACCCTATACAACTAGTGGGCTGAGGGTCTATTTGCGCCAAGACATCCTTCATTTCCTCGTTTAGTCCCTGATAATAAAGCGCCATCCTCTTTTCCTCCGGCCTCGCCGTTTCCCCTACTAGTCTATTAAACGTGGTCATGTATGACACAAGGTCTTTTCTTCCTTGTCGTAAACCCAGTAGATTGCGATCTGCACTGAGGGTGGTAGCGCGCCTATCAAACACCCTCTCGAATCCCCTTCGGAAGGCCACCCAATCCGTTAACAAGGGGTCATCATTACGAACTAAAGGGACCGCCCAATTCGCTGCATCTCCCGTTAAGTACGAAATAGCAAAGGCCACTCTAGAGTGATTAGTAGGAAAAGAAACTGGCCTACATGAGAAGTGTAACGTTATTTGGGTTAGGAATGTCTGAATCTTCAGAGGGTCCCCTGCATATCTCTCAGGGCTAGCCAATGGTATCGGCGGGGGCACCGTAACTTGTATCTGTGGGGCTCCCACTGAAGCACCAAAAGGGTTTCGAATTTGCCTGTCCAACCTCTCTTTCAGGGCCGCTGTTTCGGCCCGAGAATTAACCAACTCCTGCTGAACAACCACTAAGGCTTGCATTACATCTTCCAAAGTGGTCATCTTTCAGCACACCCTGACCGGAAGGGACAATGTACTTAGGTATGTGATTCTGTCACGTTTTGCTTCTCCTCGGGATCAGGGTGATGCTGAAAGGGGTCCACCTCCTGATTTCCCCACACTCTGACTATACAACAATACAGAGCATAGAGGTAATCAAGCGAGGGATAAGTCAGGAAGGGTAAGGGAAGGAACAGGAACGGAAGGGATAGCTGAAACGACAAGAGGAAAGGATTATTACATCAAGTCTAACTACCCTCAGTTAATTCTCGCTAGTGAACCGGTACATACCACAATAATCAGGAGTTGACCTCTTTCCTCTTTACATCAATAGATACTTCTCTATAAACGAGTACTTCCTGTAAGAAAACCAATAATTACTAATGGTTCAACAACACAACAAAACACCTCAAGAATCATTCAGGTAACACACGTACCCTTATCTAACTTCCTTTAACTCATAATATCTCTCTCCAGTAACCCGTGTGGATTTTCTTGCCCAGGCTCAATATCAGTCCAAGACACTGGAGAAGAAGGATTCAGTAAGTCTTTCAAAATGACTATAGTTCATCCAAGGAAAAAATAGAACACAGAATAGTATTCCTAGCTGGGCCCAACTAGATATGGAACACTAACAAAAATCGGAAACAATAAAGTCAACCTCCTCCGAGGCTTACCAGCTTTTCATAGTTCTTCAAAAGCACTTGTAAATGTTTTCGGGTGGTGAGCTTTCCTTGCTCTCCTTAATCCAAGCGTTTTTTATGGAGGCAGAGATTTCCTTCCTCGCGGCAGCCGCACGTGGGAAGAAACAAAAGGCACCAGTGAAAAAACCCCGATGCGGGTTTACTTTCTTTCTCTCCACTGAAACCCCAACGCAAACAATCCTCCGGTGGCTGCACCAAAAGCGGGAAACCCTTCCTCGCGGCAGCCGCTCGCGATAGGGTGAAATGACAGGGCACGCCTTTGCCGGTGCACGGTCGTCTAACACGGATTCTCGGCTGAGACCCGTTTTCCTCTTTACTCGCGGCAGCCGCTCGCGGTAGAACAAGATGACAAGAGGAGTCTATTTCCGTCGTTTTCCAAAACGTAATCCTTGGTCCTCAGAGAAGCCCTCGATATCACAGGCTTCTATTCTTGGATCCTGCAAGCAGTCCCAAATCACGGACTCGAATACAAACACAGCCAGGTTCCAAAAAGTAATCACATACAAAGCCCCCTAGGGGACACCGGGGATATATAGACACAGTACTGCCCTCTTTCCTTCGCCTTCTGGGAGATGTAGTCATGTAGGCGCAAGTAAGGCAGATCATGACACTCTCAACTATTGTTGCCTGTTTGCTCACTCTGATTGTATCGTAGCGCTGTATTGCCAAGGTGTGCTTTCGCGATCTTTCAGTTGTGCTGTGCTGCCTGTGTAACTCATTTTCGCCTGATTGTGCCGGTGCCTCTGCCATTTTCTTCGCATTGATTTAGTTTGTGCCCCAATCCTGTTTCGCTTTTGGCTTGCTTCCATTTTGTTGTTGTTGTTGTGACTCCCTGCCCGGCTCTTCACCCCGCTCCCGCCTCCCAGCTGCTCCTCCCTCGCCCCTCCCCCCTCCACAATCCACGTATGACAGATGTTTTCGCGCGCAGCGTTCACGCGCAGCGGTCGCGCCCCATGCGCGCTGAAGGTGCGCCAAAGGTAAGCCCGTCTACGCCCGTCCGCGCCTGGACCGCGCCCAGGGCCAGACCCCCTGGTCCCCGCAAAATCCATTCCGCCCGCATAACATACGATGCCGCAACCCTCTCAGCCCTTAACCCCGGCCAACTCCCAAACTGCTACCAAGCCGCCCCAGGACACACCCATGGACCTTTCACCTGCCACTCCTGCAAGTTCGACTGCATCAGGACCCACACCAAATCCACAAACTCCAAACAGAGCTCCGACACTAACCACCTTAAGTGCATCCTGCTCAACACCCGCTCAGTCCACAGACACTCCATTGAACTCTGGAACCTACTCGACACTACATCGCCGGACGTCGCCTTCCTTACAGAAACATGGATGAACGCCTCATCAGCGCCCAACATCGCCATAGCCATCCCGGACGCCTACAAGATCATCCGAAAAGATCGCACCAACCAAACAGGAGGAGGCATCGCCATCGTCCACAAGAACACCATCCGCATCACAACCAGTTCCGACGACAACCTCGCAACCGCCGAACACCTTCACTTCCAGATTCACACCGACCCCAAAACCACACTCAGAGGCACCCTCATCTATAGACCACCAGGACCCCGCACACAATTCTGCGAAGACATCACTGACTTCATCAGCCCCCACGCCCTCCCCTCCGAGAACTACATCCTACTGGGAGACCTCAACTTCCACCTGGAAAAGAAAAACGATAGCAACACCACCACCCTTTTGGACAACCTTGCCAATCTCGGACTCAAACAACTTGTAGACACCCCCACCCACTACGCCGGACACACGCTCGACTCTATCTTCACCTCCAGCAAACACATCTCCTTCGATCACACCACAGCTCTCCATTGGACGGACCACAGCTGCGTTCACTTCAACTACAAAAAGTCCACGACCCACAAACCCCCACAACCTATTCTTCGTAGAAATTGGAACAAAATCACCACCGACCAGCTCTTCACATCGCTTCACCAAAACCCTCCTGCCAAATCATTGGACCCAAACCAAGCAGCCACCAACCTCACACAATGGATCACCCACAGAGCCAACGAACTAGCACCCTTGAAATAACATCTAATCAAGAAAGGCAGCAAAAAAGCCCCCTGGTTCAACGATGACCTTAAGAAATCCAAGAAGCTCTGTCGTACTCTCGAGAAAACCTGGAGAAAAAACCCAACCACTGAGAACCTAGCCACCTTCAAGAACGCCACCCGCAAACACCACCAACTGATCCGATCCACCAAGAAATCAGCATTCAAGGATCGACTTGACAACAATGCCCAAAACAGCAAGGAACTATTCAACATCGTCAAAGAATTTACTAACCCCACCGCCGGCACCAACGACATTACCCCCTCCCAAGACCTCTGCGACTCTCTATCCTCATTCTTCCACAACAAAATCGCAGAAATACATAACAGCTTTGAAAACCAATCCGAAGACCAGTCCACTCCACCGACCTCCGAACCAAAACCGCAATCTAACAACCTTTGCGCCTGGAACCCAATCACCACCAAAGACACCATCCGCCTGATGAACTCCATCCACTCAGGATTGCCAACCGATCCATGTCCCCACTACATTTTCAACAAAGCAGGCTCCATCATCGCACCCCATCTCCGCGATGTCATCAACTGTTCCGTCAACTACGCTACCTTCCCGGAAAACTGGAAACATGCCGAACTCAGCGCCCTTCTGAAGAAACTCACAGCAGACCCCACCGAACTTAAGAACTACCGCCCCATCTCCCTCCTCCCATTCCCCGCCAAAGTCATTGAGAAAGCCGTCAACAATCAGCTCGCCGCCTTCCTCGAATCCAACAAATCCCTCGACCCTTCACAATCCGGCTTCCGAGCCAAACACAGCACCGAAACCGCCCTCATTGCAACAGACGACATCTGAACACTACTGGACAACGGAGAAACAGTTGCCCTCATCTTACTTGACCTCTCCGCAGCCTTCGACACAGTCTGTCATAGCACCCTCATACAACGCCTCAGCAACGTCGGAATACAAGGAAAAGCATTGGAATGGATCATCTCGTTCCTTGCCGGAAGAACCCAGAGAGTCCGCCTCCCCCCTTTCAAATCAGAGGCCACCGTAGTCATCTGCGGCGTACCACAAGGATCATCACTCAGTCCCACTCTCTTCAACGTATACATGAGTCCTCTCGCATCCATCGCACGCCTTCACAACCTCAACATCATCTCCTATGCAGACGACACCCAGCTGATCCTCTCCCTCACCAAAGACCCAAACACCGCCAAATCCAACTTACACGAAGGAATGAAAGAAGTAGCCGAGTGGATGAAGAATAGCCGTTTAAAATTAAACTCGGACAAAACGGAAGTCCTCATCTTAGGGTCATCCCCCTCTGCCTGGGACAACTCATGGTGGCCACCGGCCCTGGGAACAGCACCCATACCCACGGACCACGCATGTAACCTGGGCTTCATCCTGGACTCCTCCTTCTCGATGACCAGACAAGTCAACGCCGTCTCATCATCATGCTTCAACATCCTACGCATGCTCAAAAAAATCTTCCGTTGGATCCCCACCGAAACAAGAAAGATGGTCACCCACGCACTGGTTACAAGCCGACTGGACTACGGAAACACCCTGTACGCCGGAACCACAGCCAAACTACAGAAAAAACTCCAACGCATCCAAAACGCCTCAGCCAGACTCATATTGGACATCCCTCGGCAAGCCCACATCTCCGGCCACCTGAAAGATCTCCATTGGCTCCCTGTCAACAAGAGAATAACGTTCGATCTCCTCACCCACGCACACAAAGCCCTCTACGACCTAGGTCCCGAATGCCTCAACACGCGACTATCCTTCTACACCCCCTCCCGCCAACTACGATCGTCCAATCAAGCTCTCGCCGCACTTCCGCGCATCCACAGATCCACCATGGGGGGAAGATCCTTCTCCTACTTAGCGGCCAAAACCTGGAACTCTCTCCCCTCCCACCTCCGCTTAACACAGAACCACCTCTCCTTCAGAAAGCAACTTAAAACTTGGTTATTCGATAAGTAAAGCACCTCCCTCCCTCAAGCGCCTTGAGACCCTCTGGGTGAGTAGTGCGCTATACAAATTTTAGAACTTGAACTTGAACTTGATCTGAAGGGAAGTCTAGCTCGGGTGGGCTTCGCTGACGGTCTTTCAAGCATTAAGTATGACTTGGGGTAGGATTGTTGGAGACAGATGATCCTACATCAGGCCCTTTCATAATCCCGCTCCCGGTCCTATGAAGCACAGTATTCAACAAGCATTTGCAATGCAATAGGTCTCGCATTTATGCGCGTTTAAGCTATTGGCATTGTAAATGACCATGCCTTTTATTTATGTTTTAAAAACCAAAACCTAAATAAAAGCCATTGTCATTTACAATGCCAATAGCTCAAACTTTCGTAAATGCGAGACCTATTGCATTGCAAATGCTTGTTCCTATACTGTTACTATGTACTTTTCCTCTTACTGCCCCTCGGCAAGGTCGTAAAATTGACATGATGCACTGCAATGCGCTATATATAATTATGCGTGCCTGTAATCTACCTCAAAATGTATACACCTTGTCATAGCAAGCATCACTATTCGTTACTATGTATATGTATCTATTCCAAATGTAGTCCAGGAATTTGCTGCTTGTTTGAATCTCTGTAAAGAGCTCTGATGCCCTTGGGTGAAGTCTGCGCTATATAAAACTCTATAAATAAAAAAGAAATACAACTTGCCATTTTTATTGTTGCATTACAGTTCCATAAAACACAAAGAATTCAGCCCCACATCCAGTTGATTTTTAAACTCATGTTATAAACAAAGCACCCTTCACCCCTCAGGTGAGCGCCAAGTGCAATGTAGCATTTCCAAACACTTGGAGCTGCACAGCTGATGTTTTCAAACCAGCAAGGGTGGACATTGTCTGCCAGTGCTGAGGGCTGCTGTGGAGGCTGGGGCTGCAGGCTTTGAAACCATTGAGCATGCAGACTCCGTGCCCCACTGGGAGCACACGTACAGTCTGATTCAGTCAGCTGAGCCCAGTCCGGCGCGGTGGGCACCACCAGCCTAAGGTGAGCAGTGAGGTACAGGCTCAGGCTGCAAATAACTATTATATTCTCAACAAAAAATAACTTTACACAAGAGCTGGCCACGGAGTCTTTCAGCATCATTCTTGCTGCCAGAACACGCTGCGTTCCACCACCATGAGGTACAGTCATGTACATGCTGCAAATGAATTAATATAGTTATGTTATTATTCTGAACAATGGAATAATCACTTTGTTAAAATAAAAATTTGTGTTCGTGAATTGCCTACGTAAAGTTAGCATTCACTGCACTATTTTATGTTCAGGAGCCATTTTGAAAGATGATAAAAACGATTCATTTGCTATTTAGTGTCTGTAATGTTAGGTTTTGCTTAACTAATGAATAGACTCTTCATATTAGTGCATACCTGTCTCTCTAGATGAAGGCCCTCTCCCACTTGTCTGGTGACGTGACGGGCCCGAATGGAAAAACCTTGGACTTTGTAACTTTGTGTAAGATACGAGTGCAGAAACCGTTTATTGTATTCCATTGCTTAGCAGCACCTGCCTGGAAAATTCCATTATGGCTGTGTTTTAGCCCAGTTACGAAACATACATAAGGTATCTCTATGCTTGTCCATTTCAGCCCCTCTGTAGCACTCCTAGAGACTGGGCAGAATGAGCTCCGCTCTGAGTGCATCTGATAAACAGATATTGGTTTGTATTCTCTACTGCCTGACCGCTCTTCATTTGGTATGGAATGCTGAGAGGTGGGCATTAGTGACCCGGGTGACTTTGTTCAACTGCACACAGCCCTGAGTGAGTTGAGATGCGAAGGAGTCTCGTGCAGCATCATGCTGGCTGCCACACTGCACACGGCACACACCAACATAAAGGCAGACACAGGATCATTATTCCCATAACTCACTTACTGGATCATCCAGTGAGTAAGTTGTGGGAATAAGGATCCTGTGCTACACAGCCTCTGCGCAGCGAGAAGGATAACTATGCAACCTCTGGTCACGTGAACGGTTGCCGTCGGGCATCGATAAACTGGTGCAGCGGCATGCAGGTTGGGCACAGGCAGCAGTGCAGGCATGCTGGCAAACCAGTGGTCGAAGTGGGGGGGAAAAGTAGGGGAACTGTGGGCGGGGATTCAGGGGCGGGAATAACCAGAGAATTGGGTCAGTGGGTGGGGCTGTGAATCACTGCAGCAGCAGGGGCATTAGAGGGAGCATTTTTTGCGTGCTAACCAAAGATTGACAGTCCTTTCAGTTTTGCTTTGCAGGCCACTGCCCCAAGATACAGTGGGGAAGGGGGAGGAGGTTGTGAGCATTGTAGAGGCCGTCCTCGATTTGCACCACACAGGGAACAGGGCTGAATGGATCACATTATCATTTTAAAGTACCAACCATTCCTGCCGTCCTGGGATGCATTTATTAAATAAAAAAGTTGAGGAACGGACTGTAATCAATTAAAAAACTTGGGGCACACTGTGCCCTTCCGATCCCGCCTACTCCTACCACTGAGGCAAACTAAAGAAACATAACTATTGCTCGCACCACGGCATGACCCACCTCACTCAGAGACACTGACCTCCAGTCATTAGGCTGTCGGCAATTGGATACAAGAGTCTGTCATTATTCACAGTCACATGATGTCACATGAATGCTGCCAAAGCCGGCCTGGGAGTCTGAGCAGCAGCTGTGTGAATTATGCAGCCAGCGTAGCTGAGCCCCAGGCCAGCGCTACCCACTCACCTGCCATTTAATTCTGCTATGAACACCAGTCTTCTCAAACTCTGCCACAAGTGCCTGCTTGCTAAATGAGTGCTTCTTGCTTTTTTCTGCCTCAGCAGTGGTAGTGTCTAGGAGGCGCCATCATGCGTGACTTTGCATTTCAGTGCGGTGATGTGGACCACCGCACTAAGATGCGGTAGCCTAACACCTGATGCGTGGTACTTGGCAGGACAGGCAGGAGTGCCACAAGCTGGTTTGGATGAGAGGCAACATATAAAGAACAGAAACCGGTGTAAGCATTCAATGACACGATATAGTCAGATGCTGTTTTTTCATCTTTTATTTTCAGCTGTGCAAAGTACGCAGATGATGAAACCAGCCAACGCGTTTCACCCAAACATGGGCTTCTTCAGGGCAAAGAAATATTTTGGCGATGAGATAATCCTTCACAAGTGGTCAAAAGCATACGGTAAGAACTGTTATTTCTAAATAGAGAATAACACAGCTCTCGAGTAGATGGGGGATTCTCACTGAGCAACCCCGAATACCACGCAGCCATAACGTGTCAATGGAGCCGTGTCCAGGGGCGGTCTTTCAGGCAGTAGAGCTCAGCGCAACTAGGAGTGCATGAGAACGGGAACAGAGTGTATGAGATGGCAGGTTGTGGTAAACACTGTGCTTTTTTATTTCACGTGTCTCTAATTCTAGAATAACATGTATGTTAATAGATTATTAGAAAATGTTCAGAAATGCTTGCATTGAGTGAACCTACTTTTCAGGATTGTTGAATATGATGAAATTATCAGACAAATACAATAAGCGGACACAATCAAATCCCACATGTTAAATTTATCATAACATCTTGTTGTTTTCAAATATAGTGTCTGCATTTTCCATCATTGTTTTCCCCTATATAAACAACATAAGAGCTATGCCATGTAGTGTTTATTATTTGAATTAAATGCCTTTAAATAAGATCTCTGCCTAGATCCCATAAAATCTCCAGTATTAGAGAGGAGCTTTGCACCAAGGCACTAGCCAGATTACAGCGCCTGCTTTAGTCGAAGATTACAGCAAGAAGAGCGCTCTTTACCGGGCGCTGTTTATGTTTTACGCTGCACAACTACAATGGGGAATAGCAACATTGCTCTTCCATAGCAAATGATCCCAAAAACAGGTGTGCTGTGCGCACAACGTCCGAATCTCGAGAACAGACTGTACTGTTTCCTCTCAAGCTAGCCCAGCCCTTTGAGGCAGCAGATGGGGAGTTTTAGGGCTATGGAACTCAACAACAATACTAGAACTGTTCTCATTTTCTTCATCCATAACCAGCTTAGTTGCATTACTGTTCATAGTCTGTGAGGTTATAATTCAGGTTTTATGCACTACAGTAGGATTTTAAAATAAACATTTTTTTAAATACATATCCTGTTTCTTCGTGCTATTTTAGTGTATTATTGATTAACAAAAGAGGGCTTGGAGTTCCAATCTGTCCCTGAACTCAGCCTTTGGGACCGATTGTTGCCAGGAAACTCTTCCTACGCAGTATTGCTCAGTCGGTTCTATATAATTGAAGTGCAACTGTATTTCTAATTTGGATGACACAATATCTAAATCCTAAGTGTCAGGAGGTTAGAAATCTGACCCCTGCGACTCTAGGGGGACCCTAAAGAACATATCAAGGTAGGGCTGAAGCCAACAGCTGAGATTATCAGGACAATGCCAGCAACTGCATAAAGGCACCATGCAAAGTCTCTTAAATAGGATTTGTTTATTCCCTGGTAACCGGAGGAGCTGAGGTGAATTAAGTTATAGGTGTGGCATTTGCATTTCGCAACATCTAAATATGACAGATACTTAGGTAAGTCAGGCAGGACTGCATTCAGGGAATCCAAAAAGAGGAGATCGCTTCCCGGATAATCAACCTTCTCCCCTCAACTCAAAGGCAAAGATGATCTTTAAAAATGAGGAATGTACCAGTGATCTCGTTGTCAAGCTGGCAAAAGTTAACATTAGCTTGCCACAGGACACCAATACTTAGTTGAGGTTGCAGGTGACCCAAAATCAACTGCCTACCAAAGAGAGACCTAAGTTTAATTCCCTGGAATCAACACATCAATATCGCCTGCACTCGGCTTCAAATGATTATGAGTTCTCGAAGTGTCTAAAATGCGACTCAAGAAAGAGATTTCCAAAGTTCTACGGGAAACTCTAAACCGCTAACACTTTCTTCTATCAGGAATGGAATCGCAACAGCAAACAATAGAGTCACAAGTGCAAATGAAAGCAACTAAGGGCCAGATGTATCAACATTGTATTTTGCGAGTCTATAATTGTGAATTTTACCGATTCGCTAATATAGACTCGCAAAATGCAATGTATGTAGGTTTTTGCAAAAATGTTGCAATTCCTACGCATGCCTGAAATAAGGTATGGCCTCTCATTCATTTCTATGGGCCTAGGGGCCCATAGGAATGAATGGGAATTGCATACACAATGTTCGAGTACCCAATAGCGCATGCAATTTCAAGGGTGCCAAAAGGACACCCTGTTGCACCCATGAAATATGCCTGTGTGCACACATGGAGCACATATATGCCCTATGGGCATATATGTGCACCACATGGCACTTGGAAAAATGCAAGAAGTGCATTTATCTAGGAATTTGCAAATTACCCCCTACTAAAAGTTGGTGGTACTTTGTGATTCCTTAATGCTAATTCGTATTTTGCGATAGCTACAAGAATTGCATTTAGGGAATCGCAAATTGCGGTTCCATAACTGCATTTGCAATTTAGATATTCGCAAATAATTGCGATTACCCATATTGTGAATCAAAAATGTTTCATACATTCCAAATGCATTTTTTGCGTTCACAAATGGGCTGATTCTGCGAATTGGCCCATTTGCAATCGCAAAAAGAGTTGATACATCTGGCCTCATTTGGGTAAAATTAACATCGAAGGCTTAGCAAATAATCCGTAATCAATTCCAGTGTCCTAATAAAAAAAATATAACATTTAATTCACATACAATGAAATACTAAATATAAAATGACAAATGTACACAATGAAAACAAGACCTCTCTGGCACCATCTGTTCTAGAGATCTGTGCAAGGTGGTCTTAGTTTCAGACAATTACCCCTTCCCTATGGTGGTCTTCAAAGAGTTCTCAACAGAAAGTTCTGCCTATTGTACTTGCCACTGAGTTTTCAATGTAAAACCCTTTCCTCTTGCATTTTGCAGACGGTCCACAATGTAAGCCACATTAATGTTGAAAGCCACCTTAGAGCTAGCGTCTCAGACCTGGATAACGCCCCAAAATAACACATACTGAATTAATGTGCAACCAATGCCCTTTTGTTAAAAAAAAGAATACTTTAATGCAAACACAACCTAAAACCAATTACTAGTCTCAAAATTACAAACATATACAAGATTTCAAGTGAAATTACAAATTGGAACCTTTTCTATGGGGGCCCTGCATTTTCATCAGAACACAAACCACATATTTGATTAAATGTCCCAGGGGGCAACTAACACTGTAAGTATAGTCTGCTCCAAATATCTGTGAGGTCCATGTGTCTACAAGGTAACAATGTGCCTACCAGCAGGCTTTAATCCACACCAATCACGTTCATAATCACACGTTGGTTTGAGCACAGGAATTACCCTACGTACTTTCTATGTGGACACTGAAACGTCTGCAGTTGTCCTACTAAACATGTATGTGTTTTTTTGTGTGCATATTTTTATATGCGCGAACCCGACCCGAACGTATTTACGTTACACATCCAGGCGCGGGGAGATGAAGCGATTTGTCCAGAATCACAGGATGTGGACGCGACCTTGAGGCTCGAACCCTGGTTTCCAGCACCACAGTCCCAAAATCACGTGCAATGTTAGTGAATGGGGAAGACTGTCGTTCCATGACACAACTACACGTTTTGAGTGGGGGCGGGTTCCATCTTGAGGAGACAGCCGTCTTCATGTTGGTACTGCAGTCAATCACACAGGGCTCTCCTGCCTTTTGTCAACTGATGCAAAGGTAAATCAGTCTTGACAGTTCAGAGCATTAGCTCATGCATTGCATTATATTGCTTTAAAACATATGGTCGTTTTTAGGTCTCGGCGTCAACGCGCGGAAGCGCGTCTCCGCCGAGATCTTTTGTCAGCGACTATCATTCCCAGGAGACAGTCCTGGCCACGCGCATCCTTCCAGGCGATTTGTAACTGGAACGCGCGGTGTGGCCAGGCGCTGTCTCCTGGGAAGCGCAAGCACCACACACGCATGCGCATACACACACACACGCGCCCATGCACGCACGCACATACATACATACAGAGACACCACCCCTGACTCATACACACACGCGCGCACACACACAAGTGCACCGAGGCCCCCCCCTCCCCCTCCCCCTCCCCTGCCGTCACCGTCGCACACATACATACACACACACACACACGAGCATACACACACACACACACGTGCACCTACCTTACCTCAGCACGCGGCGCGCAACCTCCTGCTGGCGCGGCCCCGGGGCTCTACACCGCTCACAGGAGCCCCGGGCCGCGAGACGCTACGACTCCGCCTGCCTCCTCTTCCGGTGTGAACGTGGCCCCGCCCCCGTCACAGGCGACCGTGCCTGACTTCCGGGGCGGCCGCGATACTGACGTGGCTTCTTTCCTAGTTAAAAGTGTTTCACAACTCCAGACACGTTGGTCATCTCCATTAGGTAACCCGAGACACCCACATTATGCATTGTTGCAAAGACGGTCTTAGTTAACAGTGTGTGGCCTGTAATTAATATCAAGCAAAAGAAGTTAAAAGTGTTTCACAACTCCAGACACGTTGGTCATCTCCATTAGGTAACCCGAGACACCCACATTATGCATTGTTGCAAAGACGGTCTTAGTTAACAGTGTGTGGCCTGTAATTAATATCAAGCAAAAGAAAACTGCAAACAGGTTGGGCTTAAGCAGGGCTTTCACTTATCTGCCCCCACACCAAAAAAAAATTAAAAAATTGCAGCCACAATAATTTATTTTAGACATTTACTAACTATATTAATTCATGGAAAACGTATGGCCTATTGGGAATTTCTCTTTAAAAACTTATCGGGATTTTTTTTCTTTAAAACCCTTGAGCATTTTGCGTCACATTAAAATGCGTTAAGGTATTTCTCCAGCACATTTAATGCTTTTGTCCATGTGAAAAACTAGTTCCTGTAAAATATTCCTTCTCTCACACCCTTGAACAAGGGCTTCTGTGTTTTCCCACGTTCTGCACCACGTGTGCCAGTTAGTTTAGGGGTGAATTTAAAACGGCGTTGAGCGTGGGAAAGGCATGGCGAATATTCACATAGCCGTGACCCTTTGTGGCGTGTCCAACACAAGCCCAGGAGAGCGGGATGCAGGCTGCATTTTAACGCTGTCCACTTAAGGCACATACAACCAACCTGTTGTGCGAGTGGCCTTTTATGTTTAAAGTTTGGACTAGATCCGCCCCCGGGCCTGCTGTGCTCGACACCCCACCCATAGTGCCTCAGGACCTCTGCACACTTCAATTTATACTTATTTTAGCGTTTTGCAATCATGCTGAAGTCGAACTCATAGCTACAATGGAAGCATTTGGCCCGACGAAAAAGTACGTCTGCTCTGTGCAGTTTGTATGCAACATGCACAGTTAATTGAGGGGGTGGGTGGGGGGCGAGGGGAACGGTGGATAAGTGGTGAGTGCAGAGTGGTGAGTGCAGAGTGGTGAGTGCAGAGTGCAGAGTGGTGAGTGCAGAGTGGTGAGTGCAGTGTGGTGAGTGCAGAGTGGTGAGTGCAGAGTGGTGAGTGCAGAGTGGTGAGTGCTGAGTGCAGAGTGGTGAGTGCATGAGTGCAGAGTGGTGAGTGCAGAGTGCAGAGTGGTGAGTGCAGAGTGGTGAGTGCAGAGTGGTGAGTGCAGAGTGGTGAGTGCAGAGTGGTGAGGGCAGAGTGGTGAGGGCAGAGTGGTGAGGGCAGAGTGGTGAGGGCAGAGTGGTGAGTGCAGAGTGGTGAGTGCAGAGTGGTGAGTGCTGAGTGCAGAGTGGTGAGTGCATGAGTGCAGAGTGGTGAGTGCAGAGTGCAGAGTGGTGAGTGCAGAGTGGTGAGTGCAGAGTGGTGAGTGCAGAGTGGTGAGTGCAGAGTGGTGAGGGCAGAGTGGTGAGGGCAGAGTGGTGAGGGCAGAGTGGTGAGGGCAGAGTGGTGAGTGCAGAGTGCAGAGTGGTGAGTGCAGAGTGCAGAGTGGTGAGTGCAGAGTGCAGAGTGGTGAGTGCAGAGTGCAGAGTGGTGAGGGCAGAGTGGTGAGGGCAGAGTGGTGAGTGCAGAGTGGTGAGTGCAGAGTGGTGAGTGCAGAGTGGTGAGTGCAGAGTGCAGAGTGGTGAGTGCAGAGTGGTAAGTGCAGTGTGGTGAGTGCAGTGTGGTGAGTGCAGAGTGGTGAGTGCAGAGTGGTGAGTGCAGAGTGGTGAGTGCTGAATGCAGAGTGGTGAGTGCATGAGTGCAGAGTGGTGAGTGCATGAGTGCAGAGTGGTGAGTGCAGAGTGGTGAGTGCAGAGTGGTGAGTGCAGAGTGGTGAGTGCAGAGTGCAGAGTGGTGAGTGCAGAGTGGTGAGTGCAGAGTGGTGAGTGCAGAGTGGTGAGTGCAGAGTGGTGAGGGCAGAGTGGTGAGGGCAGAGTGGTGAGGGCAGAGTGGTGAGGGCAGAGTGGTGAGTGCAGAGTGCAGAGTGGTGAGGGCAGAGTGGTGAGTGCAGAGTGGTGAGTGCAGAGTGGTGAGTGCAGAGTGCAGAGTGCAGAGTGCAGAGTGGTGAGTGCAGAGTGGTGAGTGCAGAGTGGTGAGGGCAGAGTGGTGAGGGCAGAGTGGTGAGGGCAGAGTGGTGAGTGCAGAGTGGTGAGTGTGCAGAGTGGTGAGTGTGCAGAGTGGTGAGTGTGCAGAGTGGTGAGTGTGCAGAGTGGTGAGTGCAGAGTGGTGAGTGCAGAGTAGTGAGTGCAGAGTGGTGAGTGCAGAGTGGTGAGTGCAGAGTGGTGAGTGCAGAGTGGTGAGTGTGCAGAGTGGTGAGTGTGCAGAGTGGTGAGTGCAGAGTGGTGAGTGCAGAGTGGTGAGTGCAGAGTAGTGAGTGCAGAGTGGTGAGTGCAGAGTGGTGAGTGCAGAGTGGTGAGTGCAGAGTGGTGAGTGTGCAGAGTGGTGAGTGTGCAGAGTGGTGAGTGTGCAGAGTAGTGAGTGTGCAGAGTGGTGAGTGCAGAGTGGTGAGTGCAGAGTAGTGAGTGCAGAGTGGTGAGTGCAGAGTAGTGAGTGCAGAGTGGTGAGTGCAGAGTAGTGAGTGCAGAGTGGTGAGTGCAGAGTGGTGAGTGCAGAGTGGTGAGTGCAGAGTGGTGAGTGTGCAGAGTGGTGAGTGCAGAGTGGTGAGTGTGCAGAGTGGTGAGTGTGCAGAGTGGTGAGTGCAGAGTGGTGAGTGCAGAGTGGTGAGTGCAGAGTAGTGAGTGCAGAGTGGTGAGTGCAGAGTGGTGAGTGCAGAGTGGTGAGTGCAGAGTGGTGAGTGTGCAGAGTGGTGAGTGCAGAGTGGCGAGTGTGCAGAGTGGCGAGTGTGCAGAGTGGTGAGTGTGCAGAGTGGTGAGTGTGCAGAGTAGTGAGTGTGCAGAGTGGTGAGTGTGCAGAGTAGTGAGTGTGCAGAGTAGTGAGTGTGCAGAGTAGTGAGTGTGCAGAGCAAGTGTGCAGAGCATTGTGTGCTGTTGAGTGCAGAGTGCTGTGTATTGGCAATGTTAATGACAATGCCCATTTATTTTTGATTTAAAGAAAAAAAATGTCATGAGCAATGCCAATAGCTCTACCTTTAATGATGCCGAGACCATTGCATTGCAAATGCTTGTTATTACAAGGAGTGAGGCATGTCCCAGTACTTCATTTGTCCGGTGGTTGCCGGTGGGGGAATCATGCACTCATTTTTGGGACCGGCAATCATTTTTCTTCATCAGACATTTTCTAAGAGCAAGAGAGGGAAAGAAGAAGAAAGAGAAAAACAGAAAACTGTCACAAATGGAGCAGCAGGTACATGCATGAGTGGTATAAAAGGGCAGGGAGTGTCTGATTAAAGAGGCAGGAGGCGGATTCCAGACTCCACTACCTTGGATTATTGGTATTCAGCGTGCCGGTGCCGGCCGCAGGTATCTGAGGGGGCTTTGGGCACCAGCACCTAATCTGATGTCTCCCCTGTGCTTCCACTCTGACTTGGACACATCAAAATGAACCCCACCCACGCCTCCACTCCCAAGACACTCATCTGCCCCCCCTCTCTTTCCCATTTCTCCTTAGAGTGCACCCACTGCTGCTCTGGGCACCTTTGGAATACAGATTGTCGGATGCCAGAGAAAGCAAAGTCTAAGTGGACAGGAATTGATCTCGGAGAGTCTCCGGCTCCCACTTGTGACAGGCACATTTTCTTCCCAGTGCGAATATATCACATATTTTGGAATCTTGAGCTCCAAATCTAGCTTTTTTGTTTGCAAAATTTGCCATCCGAGTCCACAATCTCCTGGGGCTCTGGATAATGAATACCATTTATATATCAAATTGAGTCCCTCAACTGGTGGGCAAACTCTCCATCCTCCTAGGGAAAGAAAAAATATGTTAATGCACTGATAATTTTGTCTTCATAAATTCTGCAACTCAATTTAAACAGAAACATTGGCCATATCTCTATGTTTAATCATGAAGATATCTTTACAATATTACATTCTTTATCTGCCTGATGATAGATGTGTTCTGCAGTAATAGAAAGAAAAATAAAGTTACAAAGAAGTAAGTATACAGATGCAAACAGCAGCATACATCACCGTGGTTTGGTTCTATCCTATTGAGGTACACTCTGCTGCTTGCAACAGGAAGGTAAAAGAAAACCTTCTAGCTGTTCAAACCAAGCAGCAAGGCGAAGAACAAGTAGATGCAAAGCAGGAACTGGAGAAGGCGGAGAATCTACAGGGTCCATTCAGCAATCAATCAAGCAAATACAATTGAGGCGCAACAAGACTCAAAACAGACTGTCTTGATACAGTGCCAAACAGGATATGACGCAATTAAGGAGGAAGTTCGGCCATCTTGGATTGGGAAATGAAAATACTTCCCACATAACTATAATATGATTAAACATTGCCATGATATATATTCATTATGTGTTTCAGAATACAATTTATATATATTATGGTGTTTTCTGAATGCAGTAAACGCAATAGAATCTTCTGCGTGCTTTGCTTCCAAAACGTCTGATTGCAGGACATGAATTGCCCTAGAATTCAATGAGCTGGTTCTGCTGAGCCGACATGCCCAGGAAAGGGAAAAAAGGTGCCTGAAGAGGCCACAATGCCCCTCAACCTCTGCCTTTTGGCGATGTGAACAGAAGCACACCAGGAGCAAAGCTGATGTCCAGAAGTGTGGGACAAGGGTAGGAGAAATTCATACATTCTGCCTCCTCTTAGGAGCTCCTGGTTTATATGTACATTTTAAAAAGAATTGCTTAACCAGAATGGGAGCATGAAACTGTTCTGCTGGTTTCCAAGAATGATCGTAAGGACTTTCAGCCAATAAGATTGAAGCTTCCGTTCACATTATGGGGATGCACAGATCTCCTGAACTTTGTACTCAAGTTGCCCTTTAACAAGTATGGGGGTGATTCTCCTTTTAAACTGAGGACCTATCTATATATATATATATATATATATATATATATATATATATATATATATATATATATATATATATATATATATATATATATATATATATATATATATATATATATATATTCCTTTTGACGTCTCTCATTTAAAACCTTATATCTGTCATTGAGAAAATCCCATTTAGTACAAAGGATTAACAATGCAGGAAACTCATCAAGAGAACTTTATAAGATTATAACGAAATTTACTGTTCCCTCTAGCTGTGCCTCTCTAATTCCAGCTTCTCAGGTTCTCTGCAGCAAACTCGCAAATCATTTTGAGTAAACAAATTCAAAACTCTATAAGTCTTTTCCCAATGAAACGTTCCTGAACAGGCCAACCTCATCTAAACCTTCAGTTACTGCCTATCCTATACTCTTGGTCACCTTCAATCTGGTCATTCATGAATAATATATATATATAAATATATATATATATATGTATATATGTGTTCATATATATATATATATACACCACACACACACACACACACACACATATGTGTGTGTGTGTGGTGTATATATATATATATATGAACACATATATACACATATATATATATATGTATACATATATATATATATATATATTTATATATATATATTATTCATGAATGGCCAGATTGAAGGTGACCAAGAGTATAGGATAGGCAGTAACTGAAGGTTTAGATGAGGTTGGCCTGTTCAGGAACGTTTCATTGGGAAAAGACTTATAGAGTTTTGAATTTGTTTACTCAAAATGATTTGCGAGTTTGCTGCAGAGAACCTGAGAAGCTGGAATTAGAGAGGCACAGCTAGAGGGAACAGTAAATTTCGTTATAATCTTATAAAGTTCTCTTGATGAGTTTCCTGCATTGTTAATCCTTTGTACTAAATGGGATTTTCTCAATGACAGATATAAGGTTTTAAATGAGAGACGTCAAAAGGAAGGATTAACCCTTCAGGAAGAGAGAAAGCTTGAGCCATACAGTGACAGGGTCTATGATCACAGAAATTTGAAAAGGGCCATAATACCTAGGAGAACGTTTAAACCTAAAAATAGAGAGAGCTAGACTGGTGGAAGACAGCCATGCCAAGTCTCATATTTTATAAGTAGGAGGTGGTTACCTATGCCGATTGGCCTGCAATTCTTGTCTAGATTTAGTAATCTGTAAATTCTGGATTATTTTGTTTTCAGATTTTTTCTTTCACATTTTCAATAAAATTTGGACTGTCGGTTTTGGATCTTCTGTTTCCAAGGAGTCTGAAACTGTTCGAGTATCCAGTTTGAGCAGAGAAAGGGGAGAAGCTGATCGATGTACGGACTGAAGAACCGGGTTTTAGAACCCAGCGGCGCCAGGGATAACACCCGATGTCTTCGAATTCCCCTGCCTCGGCAAACAGAGACACAAGACACTTCTTGATGACGTCAAAGACCAAGTTTATTGGCTGCAACTAGGAACAGAGGTCTACGAAGCACAACACGAGTGGTTCGCTAGAGACTGCACAAATTCAATGAGCGGAGCATGGTCTTTTATGCCAAAAAGCACATTCCAGGCTAGCATCAATTACGTGCAAACTGACCAATGAGAGCATAACATTTCAAAAGTAGCGCATGACAACAATCCCACTTTCCGTTGTCCAGCCCGCCAGAAATGACCAAGCACATTCCAATATCCTGTTCGATCAGGTCGGACAAACCCATCATAAAACCTCAACCTAAATCAGTGATTAGGCCATAAAGGAAGGAGCAGAAGCAGATGAGAAGCAAGATAGAAGGGTGGGTGCAGTGTACTGTAAACAAAGCAATGTCCTGCTCCTTGATCTTTATCTGACCAGCTGTTTAACAAGGAACTGGCTCAGCGAGGTCAGCCTCGGGCAAGGGAGTCAGTTCGGCCAGGTCATACAAGAGTCAGCTAAGGTGTACGTGTCCCAAGGACTCGCTCGGCCATAGTCATCGGCCTATGTGAGGGCAACCACACAAAATGGCTGCCGCACACAAAATGGAACCCGAGGGTTCAAACGAAATCCCTGAATACGTAGTGTTCTCATTGATCGGTTAAGACGAAAACACTCGTACACACCGCACTCGTGATTTGAGGTCCGATGATACCAAAATCATCTATATCCTACTACCTTTATTGCATGGGTTCGGAAGCTCCAAACCACGGACCCCCAAACTACGGAACCACAGACCCTCCTTTTGCCCTTACATAGGCAATAAACCCAAACCCATGTCAGTCTGAATCCAGGTCTATATTCATTAGATCATCAAGATGTTGCTGTAGCATCATCCTAGTACTTAGTATCTCTCTCTGGACAGGTCTCCTATCACACGAAGTAGCACAGAGGCCACAAATAGCAGGAGCACATTGTACACAGAGACAGAACAGGAAAAGGATAGCTAAGACCATCCCAATGACCATCAGAATCTTCCATCCCCACGTGGATATCAATTCCCAAAACCATCCCATTAACGACCAATCCCCTTTGTCTATGTGTACAGAGTCGGAGATCTTATGTAGCTTGGAAATGGCCTGGAAGACTGTCGGAGCATTGTCTGGAATGAAAACGCAGCAGCTCGATTGAATCAGTTTACACACTCCACCTCTATCTGCTAGTATGACATCAAGAGCAACTGTATTCTGAAGTGTCATAAGTCGATCCGACTGGAGCTCAGCAGTCAGGTTACCAAGGGCACCGGCAGTTTAGACTACGGTGGACTCAACCACTCTCGTCAACTGACGAATGTTCCTGCTGTTAGCCATCGGTCCCCAGAACGGCGGAAAACCCTTAAAGAAATCTTCCAACTCTTGCCCTGCGGTATCTTCCTTGCTGAAGACACCTCTAGCAACTCTCATTTTATGGTAATCTGCCGCAGCTGAAAAAGTGGGAGGCAACAGGAAAGAAACAAAGCATGCGCCAGAGAAGTCAGGGGGCAACCATGTGTACGCTTTATCGTAGCAGATGAAATAGGTACCCTTAGCTGCTAGAAACCCTGGGGAAGTCTGAGATGCAAATACATAAGTCTCAGTGCAGACACTCTTCCCTAACTGAGCTCTCGGATTTTTGCCATTACCTTGCAAACAATAGCGACCCTGATGGGGCACTATCCAAATCGGTGGAGAACTTTTTGCTCGCTGGTTAACACTCAGACTAACTCCATATCCAGTAACGTTCCAACCAATGTATGGTTGTCTCTCATCTTTCGGAATAGTCTCATACGAACTAGTTCCTTTGACCATGTCGACTATACCCTTGGCCAGAGCACTATTCTTCGGGTTATCTTTCGCTGAACGTTGGGGATAGACACTATGAGCATAAATTAACATCGTTCTATATGCCCAAATAGAACCATTAAGACTGAAAGGCAAAACCAAGTAAGGAATACCTTTATCGGTCTTATGGGGCATTAGGCCACAAATCCAACAATTTGTCGTGTTCATAACTAGCTGGTGTTGGTGCAAAAGTTGAATAAAGGAATTGTTAGCAAATTCCAATCTTCTAACTATTTCATGTTCGGGCAGAGGGTGGAAAGAATGAGAAGAAATAGTAGGAGGAGGTATAGGTTTGGGCATGAGCATCACTTTAAAAGAGAATGTCACATAACCTATTAAAAATATCATTAAGCTCAGCAACATGAATAAACACAATATTAAAAATCGTTTACGAGTCATTAATTTTGCTCTTAAAGCTTATTGTCTCAACAGGTTTCTCCATCTCGAAAAACTCCATCCTCACTAATATGCTGCTTGCGGTGGTAGGGTGTTCTATGCTAAGGAATGCCTCTGTCAGCCCAGGGCAACTCCCTTAGGCCAACCAGAACCGTCGACCTAGTGTCTCAGGCTTGCACTCCAAAGACTTCGGCAACCGCGACCCTACAACTGAACCCGGATGGCGGTTCGAAAAACAAAAATCAGTAGTTCCTCGGAGGAGAGTTAACCTGCAAACAGAAAAATCATAAAAACTTTATTTGTTTATTTGTCACGTGACTCTCGGTCGCAAATTATAACGGTCTTTGCCAGGCAATGTTTGTTCGCGGAAAACAAAAGTTCAGGTTCAGTAGTGTTCAAAAGGTTCAAAGGAAGCACAGCTTCTTGAAGAAGATCGTCACTTTCTTTCTCAGTGTTTGTTCCAATCAAACGGGCATCGCTGAATGGCAGAAAACAAGGCACGGTCTCAGTCTCAGAATCTGGAAGTCCCTTCTGGACCCACCGGTCGGATGGCAGGGGCAAAGGAGCTCTTTAGCAATGTACGCCGTGGATCCAATTCTTTTTACCGTGCACTCGTACTGCGGAACGTGTCGACAACAACACAAGGAAGGGTCCTGTCCAGCGGGGCTGCTCGTTCTTGCTCCGCTGAAAATTCTTCACAAACACCCAGGAACCAGGTTCAATGGCGTGTCCTGGATCTTCAGAAGCCTGTGGCAGGGAGTCATGAACCTGTTGATGCAAAATACGCAATTTAGCCGTCAATTCATACAAATAATCGAGCAACACAGGATGTACAATCTCACTGAATTTGGTCGGTCTTGGCACACCCCAAATGTTCGCCGGGCGGCCAAAGAAAACTTCATACGGACTCAGACCCATTCGCGAATGCACAGTCATTCTAGTGGACAAAAGAGCTAGAGGCAAAGCATCCGGCCATTTTAAACCAGAGCTCGCTTGGATTTTGGCCAACTTTAATTTAATGGTGCCATTGTAGCACTCGACTAAACCAGCTGATTGGGGGTGATTTGCAGCGTGGAACTTCTGCCTTATTCCCAATCCATCACACACTCTCTTCATCACTTGACCCACAAATTCACTCCCATTGTCACTCCAGATCATTCTCGGCAAACCATACCTAGGGAAGAACTCTTTGATAAGGACTTTCACTGTGGACAAGGCAGTATTGTCCTTCAAAGGGTAAGCTTCCACCCATCTAGAAAAAGAGCAAACAACCACCAACACATACTTTAGGTTGTTGCACCTCTCCATGTGGATGAAATCTAGCTGCAAAGCCTCAAACAAATACGTTGGAGGAGCAAAATGACCAGCTGGAGTTGGAATTCCATTACCAGGATTGTACATCAAACACACCATACAGTTCTTAACCAAATTCTCTGCACATTTGGGAATTCCAGCATTCTGCCAAACCGGAGCCAACAACTTGCAAATCCCTTTCACGCTGATATGTGCCATGCCATGAGCCATTGTAACAACCGGAAGCACATACGCGTCAGGCAACAACCATCTCTGATGCTCTGACAAATCAATCCAACAACCATTCGAATCCAGTCTACCCTTACTTTCTCTCCATTCATTCAACTCTTTCTCTGTAGCTTCAGCTTGGATGGATTTCACACTCTCAATCGTATCTTCACACATACTTCTATCTGGAACCCATCTCGCCAGACCTGCAACATACATTCGGCTCATCACATTTCTCGTAGTTTCTTTCGCGACTTCATCTGCAAACGCATTTCCGCGACCAACATCAACTGTAACTTTCTTATGCGCACTGCATTTCACAATCGCTACTTGCAATGGCAAAGTAAGTGATTTAAGAAGCTCATTCACCAACTGTCCATGCTGGATTTTCATCCCATGCGAGGTCAGGAACCCACGCTCTCTCCACAAACGTCCAAAACTATGAGCCACACCAAACGCATACTGGCTGTCAGTATACACAGTCACTCGTTTGCCTTTCGCCAACACACATGCTCTCGTTAATGCAATCAACTCTGCTGCTTGCGCTGAATTATGTGGGATACGTGCAGCTTTAACAATCGTATGCAAGGTCGTAACAGCATATGCCGCAGTCGTATCACCATTCGGAAGCTTAAAGCATGAACCATCAACCCACAAGGTACCATCACATTCTGGAAGAGGAGTATCCCTAAGGTCTATCCTCCCTTTCGTTTCTTCCTCAGTTCTAAGGAAACAATCATGCAGTTCTTCAACATTATCTATCTCAGTTGAAATCGGCAACAACGTGGCTGGATTCAACGTGTTGCATCTCTTAATATGCACATGACTCGCTAACAAGGTCAATTTGTAACCCGACAACTGAGCACTAGTTAAGTGCTGTGTCTTGGTACGATTCAACAAGGTATCCACTGCATGTGGAACCATCACAATCAGTGTATTGTCCATAACCAAACCAGAAGACTGTCGAATCGAAACAGCCGCTGCTGCTGTAGCTCTCAGACAATTCAGCAATGCTCTAGCTACCGGATCCAAAGTCGACGAAAAATAAGCACATGGACGCTGCTTATCGCCAAACTGTTGAGTCAAGACTGACAATGCACATCCCTCTCTCTCGTGGACATACAATGTGAAAGGCTTACTGTAGTCGGGAGTACCCAACACAGGAGCCGAACACAACGCATTGCGTAATTCTGAAAGGCTCTTCTGACATTCATCGGTCCAAGGAATATGATTTGGAGTATCCTTAACAGTAAGAGCTATCAAAGGTTTTGCTAACAACGAAAAATTAGGGATACACTGTCTACAGTATGATGTAATACCCAAAAACGCACGTACTTCTCTCTGTGTCGTAGGCACACTCATTTTCACAATGGCTTGAATTCTTTCTGGGGTCAGTTTCCTTCCCTCCTTTGATAAGAGGTGACCTAAGTAGGTAACTTCTTGTCGACAATATTGCAACTTCGAAAGAGAAACCTTATGATGGAAGTCAGACAAGTGACGTAACAACGACAAAGTAGCCTCTCTACAAATCTCTTCATTGTCGGCAGCAACTAATAAATCGTCAACATACTGTATAAGAGCAGCACCATCAGGTAAAACCAACAAATCAAGTTGCGGCTTCAAAGCTTGACAATAGATCGATGGACTTTCACAATAGCCTTGAGGAGAGCGCTTAAAGCGGAAGCTTCATCCTCCTAAAGAGAATCCAAAGATGTCTCTACTTTCCACGGCAATCGGGATGCTGAAGAAAGCATTCTTCAAGTCAATCACCGAAAACCACGTGGCTGTAGCCGGAATTAAAGTCAACAAAGAGGTGATATCAGGCACAAAAGGAAATTGCGGGACAACGATCTTATTCACCTCGCGGAGATCGATCATGAACCTATATAAAGGAGGCTGTGAAGAATCAGTCCTCTTCAGAACAGGCAAAACCGGACTATTGCACACATTACCTCTCGTTTCCTCAATCACACCTTTTTCAATCAGATCATAGATGATCGCCAAAAGTGCTCTCTCGCCATCACTAGAGATACGATACTGTGGAATGTGTTGTAATCTAGCATTCGCCTTCAACGTCACACAATATGGCAGAATCTCTAAAAGGCCTACATCGTTCAGACCAGTAGCCCAAAGGAAATCAGGGAGAGAAGATAATTCCGGTGGAAGTCGATCTTTAGATATATACATTGGAGAGATCACTCTCTTACCCATTGTAAGATGTACTCCTGACGGAGAACAATATAACGTTGCATACAATCTCTTTAATAAATCCAATCCCAACAAGTTCTCACCACAACCGGTCGTCAAAATGAGGGGTGCTTCGAATCTACGAGTTCCAACAGAAAGAGGAAACGGAGTAGAAATCGGATTCGTAACCGGGGCGCCAGAAAAACCTACTGAAACGTTCTTTAAGCCAGACAAAGGTGCGCCAGGGAGCTTAGAGTGCATAATAGAACTCTTCGCAGCACCAGTATCCAACAGAAAAGGCTCCGACACACCTGATGCAATCACTTCAACATAAGGTCCACTCTGATCTACTGGAACTGAAACAACTCCCTCTCTTTGTCTATGGCTGTCTTAGCAATCATTACCAATCACTTCCTCACCTTCAACGTAATAATCGTCCGCATAGTACTGTGGCGTCCTACCAGACGCACCATTCTGCTGATCAAAGCTATTCATAGAATTCTGTGGAGGCAAAGAACGCGTATTCTGACCACGACCTCTACCTCTAGGCGCTTGTTGAGCACCTCGACCTCTCACACCAGAAGCACCATTTGTGCGCTACAGACCCGGACAACTACTCTTGAAATGGCCCTTTGCTTTGCAATATGCACACTGATTAGGACCTACGGGAAAACGTAGTTGAGAAGACTCGTACCTTTGCAAGTTTCTCGAATATTGCTTATTCTGCTGATTATTACGGGGCGGATAAGCTTGCTGTAGAATAACTTTAGTCTTCAATTCCTTAGTCTTCCTATCCGCTTTCTCTATCTCATCCTTGTTCCTATTTTCATAGTACTGGGCAGTAGCTAAAATCTGTGCTGACGTAGAAACAGCCCAAGCACTCTCAGAATCCTTCAACCTATTGCACAATTCCGGAAGCAAATTATGAACGAATTTGTCAACGAACAATCTCTGACCACCTTCGGTAGCCATGTCCTGACCACTGTGGTAGACAAAGGTCTCTTCAAACCGCGTGAAAAAGTCAGACACAGTTTTGTCTTTCTTCTGCTTGCACGCAGACAACTTGTCCCAATTAACACGCACTTCAGGCATTAAAGTCTTCATATAATTAATAATCCTACCAGGAAGTTCAGCAATTATATCTTGAGGCTTAGCGCCACCTACTTGTCTATCATTCAAAGCACTAAGATTATTCCATTTATCACCTAATTCCTGCGCATGAACCTTGTGACGAATCTTACCCCAAATAGGCTGTGGAACAACATTCCCAAACAACATATCTATATCTGCCAGATTCATGAAACATGAACTCACAGTCTGAGTTAGCTCCTTATACTACCCTGCTGGATTTTTGCGCGGATCAGGCAAAGACTGCTTAATAGCTAAAACTTCAACACGCTTCCAAGGAACATGTAACCAGACACGCTGAATGTGGCAGAATAGCTGGATTAGCAGCTGCATCACCAGGTCTCCAAACTGGAGGAACATTACGCATCGGATATTGACGCGCCTTTCTCCGAACTGATGAATCAGGCTCAAACAATCGGTCAGAAGGAGATGCATTCCATAATGACAACAACGTCCCAACTGCTTTCTCAATCTTGAGACCCACAACAGTCCCTTTCGCAAACTCGGAACGTATACGGTACAACTCAGGCAGAGTTTGACCTACCTCACTATCTTCCCATTGTTCACGAAGGAACAAACACATCCTATCGAAAATGTACCGTTGTTTCGGTGCTTCCCATTGATGGAAAACATCCAAAACACCCTCAAGATCATATTGCGCAGGATACGCAATCCATTTACGCTCCATGAGATCCAACACTGTCCTTTCATCAATATTAGGCAATTGACTACGCGATTGTCTACGCTCGACAACAGGAGACATACCCAATGAACCCAACAGAGGAGAAAAGATACTAGCACCCGCATCAGTCATTCTCTGTCGAGCAGAAGGAGAAGGTGACAAAAGAAGAGGAGACGGAACAGTATGAGAGGAAGCGAAAGTCGGAACAAGAGAAGTATACAGGACAGGCGTAGGAGTAGCAGACGAAGGAGGTAGCAAAGTCGGTGGCCCTTGAGAAGGCTGCACCAGAGGAACAGTAGCCAACGGAAGAGGAGCTGGCTGTTGAGGAATCGCAGGTAGTTGCGCAACTACAACTGGTGGCGGAGGTGCCGTAGCTTCCTGCGCATAAGGGGGTGGCGAACTCAATAGGTGCGTCATTAAAGGATCTTTCACAAGAACTTTATTCTCGTCTTGCTCTTTAGGTGGCAAAGCCAAGTAGCACTTATCTACCGCTAATTTACGTATTCTAAGCATCTGTTCACTATCTTGTTCTTCCTCATTATCCCTAAACTGTATAGCAGCTTGCACCATTGACATACCTCGTTCTCGTTTAGTTTTCTTCGCTAACTTAATTTCTTTCTCTTTGGCTTCCTTTCGCCAAAGGCGGAAAGAGTCAAACATCGCCGGCCGGGCTTTCTTCTTGAACAATTTAACTTCGAGATTATCTAAAATCTCAGTTTCAAAGCTACCATAACCGGGCCACTGTAGGACACCGTCTTTTCTCGTGTATTTTACCCATATGTCATTATACACACAACAACGCACACAACAGCAAGGAACTCTTCAACATCGTGAAAGAGCTATCCAACCCCAGCGCAGGAAACAACGACATCACCCCATCGCAAGACCTCTGCAACTCCCTCGCTTCATACTTCCACAACAAGATCGCGGACATACACAACAGCTTCAACAACCAACCAACGCACACCATGACCGAACAACCACCCCCCACCACCACCCTCCACGCCTGGACCCCGATCAGCACCGAAGACACCATCCGCACGATGAACTCCATCCACTCCGGATCACCGACTGACCCCTGCCCTCACCACGTCTTCAACAAGGCCGACGCTGTCATCGCACCCCACCTGCGAGACATCATCAACACATCCTTCGACACCGCCACCTTCCCTGAGAGCTGGAAGCACGCCGAACTCAGCGCTCTACTCAAGAAACCAACAGCGGACCCCACCGAACTCAAGAACTACCGCCCCATCTCGCTCCTCCCGTTTCCAGCCAAAGTCATCGAGAAGACCGTCAACAAGCAGATGGCCGCCTTCCTCGAGACGAATGGATCCCTCGACCCCTCACAGTCCGGCTTCCGAGCCAATCACAGACCGCCCTCATCGCCGCCACCGATGACATCCAAGCCCTGATGGACAACGGAGAAACAGCGGCCCTCATCCTCCTAGACCTCTCCGCGGCATTCGACACTGTCTGCCACCGCACCCTACTACAGCGCCTCAGCAACGTCGGAATCCAGGACAAGGCGCTGGAATGGATCATCTCCTTCCTCGACGGAAGAACACAGAGAGTCCGCCTACCACCGTACAAGTCAGAGGCCTCCGAAGTCATCTGCGGCGTCCCTCAAGGATCCTCTCTGAGCCCCACCCTCTTCAACGTCTACATGAGCCCCCTCGCGGCCATCGCACGCCAACACAACCTCAGCATAATCTCCTACGCCGACGACACCCAGCTGATCCTCTCCCTGACCAACGACCCCGCCACCGCCAGAGCCAACCTGCACGAAGGGATGAAAGAGGTAGCCGAGTGGATGACGACCAGCCGTCTGAAACTGAACTCTGACAAGACGGAGGTCCTCATCCTGGGCTCTTCACCCTCCGCCTGGGACGACTCCTGGTGGCCTCCCGCCCTGGGCACCGCACCCAAACCGACAGACCATGCACGCAACCTGGGCTTCATCCTGGACTCCTCCCTCTCCATGACCAGGCAAGTCAACAACGTCTCCTCGGCGTGCTTCAACATCCTACGCATGCTACGGAAGATCTACTGGTGGATCCCCACTGAGACCAGGAAGACCGTCACCCAGGCCCTCGTCACTAGCCGACTGGACTACGGCAACGCCCTCTACGCCGGTACCACCGCCAAGCTCCAGAAGAGACTCCAGCGGATCCAGAACGCCTCAGCCAGACTCATCCTCGACATCCCACGAACCAGCCACATCTCCGGACATCTGAGAGACCTTCACTGGCTCCCCGTCAACAAAAGAATCACCTTCCGCCTCCTCACCCACGCACACAAAGCCCTACACGACCAAGGCCCGAGCTACCTCAACAGCCGGATCAACTTCTACGCTCCCAAACGCCACCTCCGATCAGCCAACCACGCCCTCGCCGCCGTCCCCCGCATCCGAAGAGCGACTACAGGAGGAAGGTCCTTCTCCTACCTGGCCGCCAAGACCTGGAACTCCCTCCCGACCGACCTGCGCCTGACCCAAGACCACCTCTCCTTCAGGAAGAAGCTGAAGACCTGGCTGTTCGAGCAGTAGCGGCACCCCCTCTCCCCCTGCGCCTTGAGACCCTACGGGTATGTAGCGCGCTCTATAAGTGTCATTGATTGATTGATTGATACACGATGGGGCCCACTCCATGTTTTACGTAGAGCTCATAGGTCGGAGTTCCAATCGGAGGAACCGGACACGAATCCTCCAATCGGGAATCCCTAGTACAACCAAAACCAAATATCTTTCCAAGTCTGCTAACACCAGGCATCTTCGCTCACTAGTCTAGCTTCAAACTTCAAGGGAAATCTCAAAATGATAGCTTCGTGAAAACACGAGTCCCTCGTCTTTGGGGCCTGCAGGTACCAAATCAAAGCGATCCCGAAGGATACCAAAACTAAGGACTGGGAGACGCTCCACTCATACTTAACTGAAATGTCGATGGCGTCACCAGAAGACCTGTCTATTGTCTCGCTCTACAAATCGTCTAATGGCTCCAAGACAGGGCGACAGTCAGGGCAGCAGTCCTTCGTAGCCGTCGGAAAGCGGGGTACCTCACAGCAAAGACTTTCGGACCACGACGACATACAGGGGTCGATGAAGTGGCAGGCCTTCCTCCAGAATTTCCACACGAAGCTCCTCACGATCTTCGGGCTTGGACCGGTACCGCTGAAGTCGCCCGACGTTGGGCGCCAACTGAAGAACCGGGGTTTAGAACCCAGCGGCGCCAGGGATAACGCCCGATATCTTCGGATTCCCCTACCTCGGCAAACAGAGACACCGGACACTTCTTGATGACGTCAAAGACCAAGTTTATTGGCTGCAACCAGGAACAGAGGTCTACGAAGCACAACACGGGTGGTTCGCTAGAGACTGCACAAATTCAATGAGCGGAGCATGGTCTTTTATGCCAAAAATCACATTCCAGGCTAGCATCAATTACGTACAAACTGACTAATGAGAGCATAACATTTCAAAAGTAGCGCATGACGACAATCCCACTTTCCGTTGTCCAGCCCTCCAGAAATGACCAAGCACATTCCAATATCCTGTTCGATCAGGCCGGACAAACCCATCATAAAACCTCAACCTAAATCAGTGATTAGGCCATAAAGGAAGGAGCAGAAACAGATGAGAAGCAAGATAGAAGGGTGGGTGCAGTGTACTGTAAACTATGCAATGTCCTGCTCTTTGATCTTTATCTGACCAGCTGTTTAACAAGGAACTGGCTCAGCGAGGTCAGCCTCGGGCAAGGGAGTCAGTTCGGCCAGGTCGCACAAGAGTCAGCTAAGGTGTACGTGTCCCAAGGACTCGCTCGGCCATAGTCATCGGCCTATGTGAGGGCAACCACACAAAATGGCTGCCGCACACAAAATGGAACCCGAGGGTTCAAACGAAATCCCTGAATACGTAGTGTTCTCATTGATCGGTTAAGACGAAAACACTCGTACACACCGCACTCGTGATTTGCGGTCCGCTGATACCAAAATCATCTATATCCGACTACCTTTATTGCACGGGTTCAGAATCTCCGAACCACGGACCCTCAAACTACGGACCCACAGGACTGATTTTTTTTTCTCCATTTTATCAATACAAAACCGACAAAAATCCAAAAACAAACGGCAAACAATTAGAAATGATAAAGCACAAAGAAAATTACACACTTGAAGTTGTCTTCAGTATGGAGTGAATTATTGTAGGCAAATTCATCACATGCTTGAGGTGATAGTTTTCAATTTATCTTGTGTAGCGGAAATGTAGCACCTTAAGAGCTCTACACGAGTTCGAATTAATCTCTGTGTTTGCCAATTGGCTTGAGGGTGCAATGCTCTTTGGATGCCAAGTCTATGACCCACACTTTCATATGTACTGAGGTCCACAATCTGAAATTATTTTCAAGGACAATCTGTGGAGGCGAAATATGCCAGAGTGCACAGTTTCAGCTATTTATGACACAGTTCGTAATTCTAGAAGAGCAGAAAAGTGAGATATTTTAGTACACAAATCCACAATAGCTATAATACCTCTATTGACACAAGTCAATGCATCTAACACCGTATAAGACACATCAATACCTGGATGAGTAAACACTGTCTCAAGCGTAATGCCGGGAAAACCAAGGTGATTCTGTTTGGAAACAATTCAAAGTTCCGGTCAACTTCTCGCTGGCCTGCTGAAACAGGACCCCTCCCTATTCCCAGTAGCAAAGCCAAAATCTTGGGAGTCATTTTAAACGACCACCCAAACTTAGGCAAACAAATTAATGCTGTGATCACGTCTTCTTATAATAGGCTAAGAATCCTGAAGATAATACTGATAGTTCTCCCTATTGCTGTGAGGAAGTCAGTTATCTCTACACTCATATTATCAAAAATAGACGGCTGCAATGGCCTTTACAGAGCCTGCAGGCCCAATTTGTGAACAAACTGCAAGTAGTCCAGAACTCTGCAGCACGATTATTATTGGGATTGCCTAGACACCAATTGCTACTGTAGGAGAGTAGGGTCTGCTTTCCTATGGTCACCCCACTTTTTGCTTTTTGCTTCACTGGTTTTTGACTTAATGTGGTTGTGGGCCACAGCTGTGCTCTCTCTAAATTCACTATCTTAAAGAGTCCTGACTACTCCAAAGAGTATTCATTCTGCTTACAGTGAGGGTATGATGAAAGCAAATGAACGCCGCTTATGTGCATTAACATTGTCATTTTCCACAGTCGCCGCTTTTTAACATAAGTTAGTTCATTTTCCTGTTCTTCCCAATTGATGGGCGTACATATAGTCGCGTGTGGTCAATGAGATAGCGTTTGTCAATACTAGCAGATTGTGTATAACCATGATCAGTCGATACGGGTGGCAGAATACAGTACATATGAATTTACATTTGGTGGGTTATTCATCTAGGGATCAGCATACTACATACTACAGACGTTTTGACTTTCTCTTCGGCGGTATCAATGTACAGTAAAAGTGACCGATAAACATTTTGAAAACAATACAAAGTGGTTGAGGGAGGAATTCAGTTCAGTACAAGCAATCAGTCAAGGGAAAGGGGGATGATATCTTCGTCACAGTGTCTTTTTAGCAGCGAGCCATCACTGGTAGGCTCTAGTCCGTCTTCTTTCGTTGGCGCTGTTGAGCACCGGCGGTGGAGCTATGAGTCCAGCTCGGATCCAACTTTACACGTTGCAGGGTGCGATCTGTCCTCTGCTGTTAGATCACAGTCCTGTTTTCTAACTAATCTTTTTAGGGGTGCCTCACGCTCGGCACCTGCATTTCCTTTTCCTTCCGTGGCAAAACCCTATGCTTCCTAAATGTCGTTCCTTTTTCTGAGTCAAAATCCAGGGGTTAGAATGGGGGTGTCGTTGGGTAATCGAGGGAAGAGAGGGCGGAGTGGAGTCAGATTCTTCTGAAGCGGACCCAGGGTGCAAATGATAACGAGCAGGCAGGCCCATTGATCGGGCTCAGAGGGGCGGGGGAATTCTGGCACAGGTTGGTCAGCAAACAGGGGCTTCAGGGCAGCCCTTCATTCTTTTATTTTCCGTGTTTGAAAGTGGTGCCTCGTCCCGCGTCTCGTTGCTCTGCGGCTCCACCTTTGGTCAAGGTCATACGTGCTTCATGATCTGTGGCCAGGCTGAGCGTCACGTCCGGCCCCTCTCCTCCGGTGATTGTGTATCCTTGAATGGGTACAAAACAAGTTTTAGAGAACTGGCAGGAGAAGACATTTATACATTTCAATTCCGCATTCAATCCTACGCAGTTTGGGGTACGTTCATCGGTCACAGTCAGAAGTTATTACCATGGAGTATGTATGCAGGCATTTCTACCGAGTTTGTACTAAGTCTATTTGGCGTTCATTCATGGCATGTATGGAGAGAAGTCAGGCTCCTATCGACTGTGTATTCTTATCAAACTCGGAATCGGATCCTTCGGGAAAGACCCATTTACTAACCCAAGTCCTAGCAGTCTTACATTTCCCTCCAGAATCGGCTAATTCTAGCGAACGGGAGGGTGTACTAACATCTAACATCATGAGAAAGGGACAGAGGCTAAACATTCTTTTCCCGGAGAGCAATGGTTAATCAGGGTCATCAGTTATAATTCGGGGGCAACAGTTATGGAGCTGGTGTCAATCGGGAGAGGCGAGGACGCTTTGGACATCCGCACTTGGGCGCAGAGGGGTGGGACAATCTGGGCATTGGGGGTTGTTTTTCTAAGGACTGAGAATAGAAGGCCATTGACGTATAGTCCCCCTATAAAAGGCCAGATTAGGGGACATCAGTCGTCTCACCTGTCCTTTCCTTTTTAGCCAATTCAAGTTCCTTCATTTTGCAGAAAGGAGAGGTAGTAACATGGCGAGTTACAATCGTTTGAGTTCCTGTCAATTTTGCCGAACACCTTTGTGTTCAAAAAGACCCAATTAGGCTCGTGCCGGCGGGGCACAACGTTACCACATAAAGGAAGAGGGAGTAGGGGGACTCTCATAGAGAGTGAGAGTCGTCCGCATTCTAAATGAACCATTTGGTACACGCACGACAGAGAGAGAGAGAGAGAGAGAGAGAGAGAGAGAGAGAGAGGGAGAGAAAGAGAGAAAGAGAGAAAGAGAGACAGAGAGACAGAGAGACAGAGAGAGAGAGAGAGAGAGAGAGAGAGAGAGAGAGACGTGTACAATAATAGGCCATTTAGTGCGCACACAACACAGGACAGCAGGGGTCAAGCAATATAGAAACACAGGCAGAAGGGCGACATAGATCCATACATTACGTACACACGAATTCAGGTGGAGGTGACAATACATGCATTTACACACAAATGATCCAAGACAGAACATAGAACAGTTTTCTGGCCAAAAATTTCTTCCTGCATGCTGCGCATTCTTAGTATCCTGCTTAATTCACCTGGGCGTTGAGCTTTTTACCTTTTTCCTTCTCTACACTTCTGCCAATTGGTCGGGAATTAACCTGGTCGGGCTAATACTCACAGTGGGGACTTTGAATTATTTCTCTTTTTCTTTTCTAACGAATGATTTTCCAGGCAGAAGCGACAGAGGGGCATCAACCGGGAGGACAACGGGGCAGAGTTTACTCATTGGTGCGCGTCCTTGCTTGGTTGTATTATTTGGGGTATCAGGCGAAGTCATATTTTGCCATACTGTAATACCCCGTCAAGTTTCTACTTTGGACCACTCCTCCAGTTGCTGGGTTCAGAGAGAGTCACTTGTAAGTAAGGGAATGCTATATCTTTGTTTGTCCGTCGTGTATGGATATATGATGTTACAACGCGGACTGTAACAACGCATACCGTTACAACGCATCTTTTACAACACGAATACTGTTACAACTCATGTATTTACAACGCATTTTTTTACAACGCAGGTACCTTTACAACGCATACCATTACAACGTAAGTATTGGTAAGTATATATTAATATTAATATTATAATCGTAAATTAATTTTCAAAAATATAATTTAATGTAATTTAATTTAATTTAATTTCAATTAATTTAATTTAAAATAAATTTTACTTTATTTTTACCCTGTACCCCTGTACCTCAAAAACTCAAAACTGACCCTCAACCCCAAAAATAAATTAAAGTAATTTAATTTAATTTAATTTCAATTAATTAATTTAATTAAATATTTTAATAATTTAAAATTAATTTTACTTTATTTTTACCCTGTACCCCTGTACCCCAAAAACTCAAAACTGACCCTCAACCCCAAAAATAATTTAATGTAATTTAATTTAATTTAATTTCAATTAATTAATTTAATTTAAAAATAATTTTAATTTATTTTTACCCTGTACCCCTGTACCCCAAACACTAAAAACTGACCCTGAACCCTAAAAATACCCCTTTACCCAAAAACTAAAAACTGACCCTGAACCCTAAAAATACCCCTTTACCCAAAAACTAAAAACTGACCCTGAACCCTAAAAATACCCCTTTACCCAAAAACTGAAAACTGACCCTGAACCCTAAAAATACCCCTTTACCCAAAAACTAAAAACTGACCCTAAACCCTAAAAATACCCCTTTACCCAAAAACTAAAAACTGACCCTGAACCCTAAAAATACCCCTTTACCCAAAAACTAAAAACTGACCCTAAACCCTAAAAATACCCCTTTACCCAAAAACTGAAAACTGACCCTGAACCCTAAAAATACCCCTTTACCCAAAAACTAAAAACTGACCCTAAACCCTAAAAATACCCCTTTACCCAAAAACTAAAAACTGACCCTAAACCCTAAAAACACCCCTTTACCCAAAAACTGAAAACTGACCCTGAACCCTAAAAATACCCCTTTACCCAAAAACTAAAAACTGACCCTAAACCCTAAAAATACCCCTTTACCCAAAAACTGAAAACTGACCCTGAACCCTAAAAATACCCCTTAACCCAAAAACTAAAAACTGACCCTGAACCCCAAAAATACCCCTTTACCCAAAAACTAAAAACTGACCCTGAACCCTAAAAATACCCCTTACCCAAAAACTAAAAACTGACCCTGAACCCTAAAAATACCCCTTTACCCAAAAACTAAAAACTGACCCTGAACCCTAAAAATACCCCTTTACCCAAAAACTAAAAACTGACCCTGAACCCTAAAAATACCCCTTTACCCAAAAACTAAAAACTGACCCTAAACCCTAAAAATACCCCTTTACCCAAAAACTAAAAACTGACCCTGAACCCTAAAAATACCCCTTTACCCAAAAACTAAAAACTGACCCTAAACCCTAAAAATACCCCTTTACCCAAAAACTGAAAACTGACCCTGAACCCTAAAAATACCCCTTTACCCAAAAACTAAAAACTGACCCTGAACCCTAAAAATACACCTTTACCCAAAAACTGAAAACTGACCCTGAACCCTAAAAATACCCCTTTACACAAAAACTAAAAACTGACCCTAAACCCTAAAAATACCCCTTTACCCAAAAACTAAAAACTGACCCTAAACCCTAAAAACACCCCTTTACCCAAAAACTGAAAACTGACCCTGAACCCTAAAAATACCCCTTTACCCAAAAACTAAAAACTGACCCTAAACCCTAAAAATACCCCTTTACCCAAAAACTGAAAACTGACCCTGAACCCTAAAAATACCCCTTAACCCAAAAACTAAAAACTGACCCTGAACCCCAAAAATACCCCTTTACCCAAAAACTAAAAACTGACCCTGAACCCTAAAAATACCCCTTTACCCAAAAACTAAAAACTGACCCTAAACCCTAAAAATACCCCTTTACCCAAAAACTGAAAACTGACCCTGAACCCTAAAAATACCCCTTTACCCAAAAACTAAAAACTGACCCTAAACCCTAAAAATACCCCTTTACCCAAAAACTAAAAACTGACCCTAAACCCTAAAAACACCCCTTTACCCAAAAACTGAAAACTGACCCTGAACCCTAAAAATACCCCTTTACCCAAAAACTAAAAACTGACCCTAAACCCTAAAAATACCCCTTTACCCAAAAACTGAAAACTGACCCTGAACCCTAAAAATACCCCTTAACCCAAAAACTAAAAACTGACCCTGAACCCCAAAAATACCCCTTTACCCAAAAACTAAAAACTGACCCTGAACCCTAAAAATACCCCTTTACCCAAAAACTAAAAACTGACCCTGAACCCTAAAAATACCCCTTTACCCAAAAACTAAAAACTGACCCTGAACCCTAAAAATACCCCTTTACCCTAAAACCCAAAACTGACCCTGAATCCTAAAAATACCCCTTTACCCAAAAACTAAAAACTGACCCTAAACCCTAAAAATACCCCTTTACCCTAAAACCCAAAACTGACCCTAAACCCTAAAAATACCCCTTTACCCCAAACATATAACATTTAAAATATAATTATATACTTACCAATACTTACGTTGTAATGGTATGCGTTGTAAAGGTACCTGCGTTGTAAAAAAATGCGTTGTAAAAACATGAGTTGTAACAGTATCTGCGTTGTAATAGATGCGTTGTAACAGTATTGCGTTGTAAAAAATGCCTTGTAACAGGTGTATACCGTCGTGTATAGGTACCATGTCCAGTTCCCTTTTTCCCCCCTCCATCGGTCGTTCGATCATTACTTAAGTCACGCACAAAATAATTCTCTCATCCATCCAAATGTGTGCAACGTATATTTAGTCGAGCTATACACATCAGGGCATGCACACGTGTGTTCACATCACACAAAAATCGTCACACTCTCAGGGGCTGTCCCCTCAGACAATCACGATTCTTCACAGTGCTAGCCTGACTTTCGCGCGGGACCGTGGCGTGTTGCCTAGCTCTTCTCCATACTTTAGTCGACGTCCCGACATGACCTGCAGAAAGAAGGGAAAAAGAAAGGGGTGGGGGCAGCGTTTTAAAACACATCAGCGCGCATAAACCCGAAAATGTTTTTACCTACCACATACTCGGCCTATCTCCACAGGATGCGGTCTCTACGATCTCGGCGTTTAAGCCCAGAGGGACCGGTTGCGTGGGAGAGATAATTATTGATGGACTGAGGAAGAGGGATGGTCTACAGTGGTATAAGGTCGTTTTTGTCTGTCAGGCACGGAAACTAAAGGGGCTAGGTGGTATTTCCTTCGGAGTGGTTTAGGACATTTTAAAACAACTTCCTTGATACATGCGGCACTTAAAATAGGAGCTAAATACCAGGGCCTTTATTGATCGCTTTATGCTGCACAAAGAAGGAAAAATACATATATCAAAAACCTGGAACATTCATATTCGCTGCTTCTGTGCACTATGCTTTTTAACCTTCAACCTTAATCGAGCTGCTTTATTTCACCTATATTTCTCTTATATCGGGGACAGTAGCCATACATTCGAAGCTTATCAATCCAAACACTACAATTATACTTGCTCCTTTAAAAACCTTTAATTAAAAATGTTGGTGCACAAATATGGGCCTACAACCCCGTGGGCCGGCCACGGAGCAGACTGGAACTGTGCATGAGGGGAATGGAGTCGGCGGTCATTGATTTCATAATGGAAAGTGCGACAAGTGCAATAAAATCATATCGAAACTTCATTTGTGAGCAAATATCATAAGTGTTGGAATTCAAACTTTCAGTAACCATGGTGCATCAAAACTTAATATCAATTCATTGTCCGAATGTTCAATCAGTACCCATTCTCATATCAATTCATTGTCCTAACACATAATCAGTACCCATCTTATATCAATTCATTGTCCGACTACATAATCAGTACCCATCTTATATCAATTCATTGTCCAACTACATAATCAGTACCCATCTTATATCAATTCATTGTCCAACTACATACATATCTCATAACATCAAGGCTGAGCAATCGGGGTACAACAAGGAGTTGAAAGTTCTATTTGTACCGGCGCCATTTTGGGTGAGGTCAGGCTGGTCCCGGTATAGTCAAAAAAATGTCTCCACCAACTCGTGGTTGGACCTGGACCTCTTTCGGCAGTTCAAAAGTCTTATGTTGAAGGGTAACAGAGGGGACTGGCGATATGAACCATCAGTCAAAAAGTGGGGGGAGACAACAATCTTTCCTACCGGGTCATACTGGTGTCCCACCGGAACTGATCACGTTGGTAGTCTTGCAGGATTTTGGGCATTTCAAGACTGAGGCTGGTGCCGGCATGAGTGCGCCGACGTCTCGTGGTTCCCATCGGGGGACGGGGGCGCCCGCGTGGAGGGGTCGGGCCCCCCGGCTCTTCTAGAATCTTCAAGGTCGAGGAGAAGAGCACAGGAAGTGCACCGATCCTGGGCAAAAGCGCCGCTTTTCGATAGGGACCCTTTAAATGGAGCGTTGGGGTGTCGCTGGGGAGGTGGGGGAGGCTCGTTCGCGCCGCCTCCTCCTCCCAGCGAACCCACGCTGTTTCTCGGTTCCAGCATTTCAGGATGGCCGTACCAGGCAAGGAAGAGGGGGGGGGTCGGTGGCATATGCAAGACATCCCCCCCCTCCCACTGTCGCAGCCATCATTGGAAGTGCTGTCGCAGGCAACAATCCAGTGTTGTCGCAGTATGGTGCTGTCGCAGCCAACAGTCCAGCGTTGTCGAAGCCATTATAAGAAAGTGCCGGTGTAGCCATAATTAAACAAAGGAGTGTTGTGGCAGCAATGATTGAAGAAAAGGTGCTGTCGGCCAGGGGACCCTGTCGGCCTCGGCTCCGGTTTTTCATGGCCAGAGCAGGCGATAAAGAGGGGGGGGGGGGTTCGGAGGCAGAGGCAAGACACCCCCCCCGTGGCCTGCAGGGCGGCAGAAGAAGGGAATGGGGAGAACAGTACATTTTCGGGCCTTCCACCCCACGGCCTCTCCTTCCGATGGCGGCCAGCCGGGCGATGCTCTGCACGCGTCGAGGCCTCGCCTTCCGGATGGGCGTGACCGTGGACCTGTTGCACTTCGGGAGCTTCCGGAATGGGGGTAGGTGTCTGCTGATTTGTATCTATTTCATTTTACAGTTATTGGGCGTGGCGGGCGGTGGGACAGACATGTTTGGAGCAGTGAGGGGCGGTGAAGCCTAACTACCTTGTGTCTGCCTTGGTGTCAAGCTTGGCTTCCCTCGCCATTTTTATGTTTCTTATTGCGGGTTATTTCTAACGTTTCTTATTTTTAGCGAAGTCGAAAGCTCATCAGTGGCCTACTGATTTCGCTCGACTCCTTTTTCCTTCCTTTCCTAGTGTGTTTCATGCTAAAGTTTCTGTTAACAGGATATGGTGTTTACTTCATATTTTACATATGTCCTTTTTACTAGGGTGGGTGTCCTCCGGTTAAACCAGACGATCCACCTCTAATAAATGGTCCGGGTGGAACTAGTTAATCAATCAGTGGGGAGTAGATAGGCATGACAGGTTACAACAGGGGACAAAAGTCTGCATTACCTATCCTTCACTATTTGCAAAGAGAGAGGAACGTTCCTATTCGTCGCTGTTTGCAAACAGAGAATGTCTCAAAGAGAACCAATGCTTCAAGTAGCAACCAAAGCTAAATGAATCAATCAAGATCAGTATTTAAATACCGATTCCAATACAAACAATCAATCAATCAATCAGATGGGTAAAGCCATCCTACCAATCAGACGTAAAGACGTCCTACTTAACCTTACCAGGACTGGACCGTGTGGACAGTTCTTCGCCTTCCCTTTCCAGCGCCCGATCGTTCTCTTATTCCATGTTTTTACCGCAGCATTCCTTTGGGATTCCAGTCAGGACAATAGGTCACCTGAGAGAGGTCCGTTCAGAATCGGTGAAGTTCATTCAATCGGCAGCCGGGCGAGGGCCCTCTCAAGGCAGGTATACTCCAATCGTTTCGACGTTCACCCCATCGTCTAGACCTCTCTTACCGGACCTTATGTCGCTGATGGGCCCCGCGTTGGGCGCCAATTGAGGAAAATTCAGCCCAAACTACTACAGGTGCCCAGGCTGCTGGCGCAAGGCGCCTCTTAGTTCCCATCTTGAATAGTTACCAAACAAAGAGACGGGCGCTGGGAACAGGGACACAAGAACAGAGTTTTATTACTCATTAGGAGAGCCTGTCATTTCAGACACGAAACACAGTGTCTTCGGGAGGTGCTCTAACAAGTTCTCTGAGACTGCGTCTTTTATACACAAGTTGATGATGCATAAACATTCCTTATTACAATAAAGACATTGTGAAGCAAGGAAAAGGCATCCCCGGTACCCCCCCTGTTCCGGTGTATTCCAACACGTGGCTACAGTAGAGGTCCTCACCCCCCATACAATAGGAGGGGGCTACAATGCAGCAGAGTGTTCCGCTGATTCCTTTGGAATGTGTGCGCCTGATCGGATCTCAGGGGGTGGGGAGGTCATGATCAATAGTAGCTCCTTTGAAGAGGGGCGAGTGCATACAGTAGCGGGCAATAAACTGTATCCTCAGGCTAAGGGATGACCAGCGATCCGTGCAGACAGTCGGGCTCAGTGGAAGGGGTCATCAAAGGAGGGGTATTCATGAAAGGAAGGGAGGTGTTGGTCAGGCGCGGGGTGTGATTCCCAGGGGCAGAGTCGCACAGAAGGAGAAGTCTTATGACCCGTGCAGGAGAGAGCGGGGGCAGCCAGAGTGCGCGGAGGAGGGGTGCCGGGAGTTTAACAAATGGGCAGAGAGGCCATGGTGTCTAAAATGGTTGTTTGTGTGTGTGCGTGCATGGGTCTATGCTGGCGAGATGATGCGGTCAACGCTTCACGGTATTCATTCTGCTTACAGTGAGGGTATGATGAAAGCAAATGAACGCCGCTTATGTGCATTAACATTGTCATTTTCCACACTGCTGCTGGGAGGCCTTCCAGCGAGGGATGCTTGGACAATAGGTTTCCTGTCTTGGCAGGTGCTAACACCACCCCAGACAGGCTCTTGTGTATTGGGGTAGGGAGGGTTGAAAGAAATGAGACACTGCCTGGGGCACACAAGGTGTCCCATGCATAGTCCATTTCAAACCGGTGCTGGGGCACTCCAGCCCCAGCTCTGGCGCGAAAATGGACAAAGGGAAAGGGGTCCCACCCATAGGAGGGACCTAGCAGGTAACCCAGCCCCTAGATTTGGTATATAGGTAGGAGCTGAGTCCCAAGACTTTAGATTAATCCTGACTGAAACTTGAAATGAAACTCTGGACCTTCGACGTTCTACTTGAAGATAGAAGACTGAAGAATCTCCCTTGTGGTCAAGGAGTGACCACCCTGCACATGCAGGCACCATCCAGTGATCAACGGCTTGCTTTGTCGATGCTCCCGCCAGAGCCCGAGCACAGAGCCTGACAAGACTTGGACTTCCAGACTTCCTTCAGCCCGATCCACAGCCCCAGCAAAGCTGAGACCCGTGGAGGCGATGCGAGACGTGGGACCGGCCATCTTGGAAAGTCAGCGAATTGCTTTCGTGCAACTTCTGAGGCACCCTCGAAGTTGTGCATTGGGGATTGAGAAGCCCCAGCCCCGAGCACCAACTGCACCGAAGACCAGCCCTCCACACTCCACGAGTTCTGCGTGGGGCCCTTCTGCATTTTCCTGCTCAACACATCTGTCCGGTCACTGTTGGCTAGTGGCCATCTTGACGACAAACCTTTGAATTTACACCACTGGTCTGGTTGCTCCAGACTGGCCCTTGCTTCCCTGAAAAGAAGAAGCCCATCAGACCTTGCTGGTCTAATTAAGAAGCCATCTTCGATTCCTGCGTGGGTTGCCTTTGCCTAGGCTTGTTAACTCCAATCCGGAAGCCGACAGCGAGAGCCTTCGTGGGACAGTCCGTGCCTGACTCCTGGTCATCGTCCACGTGGCTGCAGAGACAAGCTTCACGACATCACCTGTTGCTTCGCGACGTCGCAAGGTTCCTTCCTGGTCACTGTCTAGTGACCCAGACTTTCCCCTCTGCTTTCAGGTACTCTTCATCCTTGATCCGCCCTTGGATCCAACCGGACACTTCTCTCCTGGTCGCCTGTAGCATCTTTCTTCAAGGCTCCATAGGATTCAGCGACGAAACCCGACACACTTTGACACCTATGCACCTGCTTCCTGTGGGTGAGGTAACGCGAGTACTCCGGTGCTCCTGTGGGTATTGACTATCCTAGTGTCTAGGTTTCATGTAACTTTCATCGAGTCCATTGAGAAGTGCCCTAAAAGAACTAGTTTTTAATTCTTTTGTTCCCATTCTATCTCTATGATAACTTGCGTGTGAGTAAAGACTCTGCACACGCCTCCCGTGGGCCTCCTACTTCCTATCCTTTGGTAGTACAGCGTAGCCCCAGCGATTCCCTAGGCCCTAGGCCTATCCTTTGTTTGTGACGTGGTTCTTATACCACTATTTTAGTATATGGTTTAGCGTGCCCTAGGGCCCTCCTGCATTTTGTGCAACTTATTGTATGATAATTAAGTATCTTGTTATGTGCTTGTGTCTCTGACCTCATAAAGAGTTCAGAGGGGTTGTTTAGAAATAAATACATATATATTTTATATATATCCTGTGTGGTGTCCTTTCATCTGGTATTAAAGGGGTTACATATGGTAAAACAGCTGGCTTCACATGCCCTCTTGAGTTTAGGCTAAGACTGCTTTGTCCATGCTACCACTAGGATAGCTGGTCTATAAGATTGACTTTACAACCATCACCATAAGGGTTGTTTGGACTCGTGCAAGGTGCTCCCTAGAATAGTGAACATCATATACCAGGCCAACTCTCACACTGGTGTGCAGCGGTAGGGATTTGAGCTTGCTGTTGTTTTACCAATTGTAATCTTTCCAATATCACTTGAAAGATCACATAGGTACCTATAGGTACATATAACAAGACTTAGAATACTTAAGTTCTACTGAACGTAGTTGTTGTAGACCAAAGGCCTTAGCACACCTGACTGCAACTCCTAGGGAGGTTCAGTAGGAAAACACTTAGTGTAGGTAGTTGCACACACCTACACCTCACTAGATCATGGCAAGGACAGGTGAACCAAGTGGATCTCTACCTGTGGTAAGTGACCCTCCCAGGGCACCCTCCAAATTTGATATACTCAGCTTCAGAGAACTGAGACACTTGTGTACTTCAAGAAGGCTGAAACAAGGGTCTAACCCTACCCTTCAGCAACTAATAGAACTCCTAGAGGAATCTGAAGTTCTAAAAGCCTCTAGTTTAGGTTCTACAGGGAATGCAGATGAGGCCTTACCCTCAACAGATGATGATACTGACCCCCCAGTCATAGAAGATGAGGAGGATGAGGTTGATGAAGATTCTGGAGAAGAGGTAGACAACCAGGTACCAGTCAGAAGACTGAGCCAGGCTAACCTAAGCCAATTTGGGACTGAGAATGGGACAGCCCCATTCAGGCCTTCAAGTGGGCTTAATCAGAGGTATAGGAGGAATAGATCTCCCTCAAGGGAATCTCTTCGCTCCAATGCTTCTAGGGGTTCTTAGAGGGGAATGACTTCTACTCAGAGGAGAGCACACCAGGCTAGGATGAAGGAGGTCAATCTCAGAATTGAGAGAGAAGAACTTGCCCAAGCCAAGGAAAAACTTGCTTTTGACAGAGAAAGGACGTTAGGTGGGCTAGAGCCCACTGGTGGCAGCAATATCCCGAAGGATAAAGACAGGTCCTATGATCATAGAAACCTGAGTAAGATTGTGCCCCCTTACCAAGTAGGGATGACATCCACAAATGAATAACTGCTTTGGAGAGGGCCTGCAAAGTACAGCAGGTACCCTAAAGTCAGTGGGCAGCAATCTTGTGGCTCTCCTTCTCAGAAAAGGGTAGAGATAAGCTCCTCACAGTTAGTGATGATGATGCTAACAATTACACTGTCCTGAAGAGTGCTCTGATTGATGGGTTTGGCCTTACCACTGAACAGTACAGGTTAATAATCAGAGATACCCAGAAGACACAGACTCAGGACTGGACTGATTTTGTTGATTGTGCCACTAAGGCTCTGGAAGGCTGGTTGTTGGGAAGTAAAGTTAAGGACTATACAGATTTGTATAATTTGATCATGAGAGAGCAAATACTTAACAATTGTCAGAACCAGCTGTTGCACGAACACCTGATTGACTCAGATCTGACCTCTCCCCAAGAATTGGGAAAGAAGGCAGACAAATGGGTCAGAACCAGGGTTGAGCAGAAAAACAATGTCCTAGGTGGTGATCAGAAAAAGGCAGACCAAAAAGGTGGGGATCAGAACCAAAAGACCAGAAGTCTTCTACGGGGCCCCAAAAGTCCAATGAGGGGGGGTCCCAAACTTCCAAGAAGAAGAAGAAAGATGGCCAAAGAAAATCATAGTGTAATGTTTGTAAATCCACTAGTCACTGGACCAGTGACATCACCAAGAAAGATTCAGCCCCTACCACTGCTGCCCTTAAGGCAACTGCACCCCCTAGTTCAGCTGGCAGTAGTAGTTCTCCACCCAAGGCTATAGTAGGGTTAACCCTGGGAACTGAGATGGATTCTGGCCTAGTCAGAATACCAACTCAGGCTGTTCTTGTCTGTGATGGGGACATGGGTATGTCCTCTACTGTGAGTCCCAGTACTCTGGGCAAGTACAGGCAAACACCTTTAATCAATGACAAAGTGGTTAAGGCCTACATGGACACATGTGACAGTGTCACCATGGTGACACCTAACTTTGTGGACCCTGGACAGACTGTACTGGGTGATAATTACCTGGTGACCAATACTAGCAACGTCACTACTACACATAGTGTGGCAGTTGTTAATTTCTCTTGGGGAGGGGTAACTGGCCTCAAAAGAGTTGTGGTAAGTGCAGACCTCCCAGTTGAATGTCTGTTGGGCAATGACCTTGAATCCTCAATATGGTCAGAAGTGGAGTATAGGAATCATGCGGATATGTTAGGTATATCATCACATGTCCTTGCTGTGACCAGGACATAGACAAGAAAGTGCCAAACTGAACAGGCCTTGGATCCTGAAACTAAGGACCAAGTGCCACCCAAGAGAAAGAGCAGTAGGGTAAAGGCAGTGCCTTCCCCCTGCCTACAAGTGAAGATCAGCCTTCCCAGGAAGCTGATTTTGAGACTCCTGAAGGAACTGTCCCAGAAGAACTTGAGCCTGACCAGGTTGAGTTTCTTGGGACAGGGGGACCTTCAAGGGCAGACTTGAGGCAGGCACAGTTAGACTGTTTCTCTCTTGAACCCCTCAGACAGCAAGCTGCTTCTGAGGCTAAAGGGAATGCTGCAGGTTCCCACAAAGTTTACTGGGATGAAGGACTCCTTTATTCTGAGGCTAGAGACCCCAAGCCTGGTGCTTCCAGGAGGTTGGTCATACCTCAGGCCTTTAGGGGTTTCCTTCTTACCGTAGCCCATGATATTCCCCTCGCAGGACACTTGGGCCAGAATAAGACTTGGGAGAGGCTTGTCCCTCACTTTCACTGGCCCCATATGTCAGAAGATACCAAGGAGTTTTGTCGCTCCAGTGTAACCTGCCAAGCAAGTGGCAAAGCAGGTGGCACCACAAAGGCCCCCCCTCATACCACTACCTGCGATGGGGGTACCCTTTGAAAGAGTAGGGATTGACATTGTTGGACCAATGGATCCTCAAACAGCCTCTGGGCACATATTTATACTGGTGGTAGTGGATCATGCCACCAGGTATCCAGAAGCTATTCCCCTAAGGACCACAACAGCGCCTTTTGTGGCAAGAGCCCTCCTGGGAGTTTTCTCAAGAGTGGGCTTTCCGACGGAGGTTGTCTCAGACAGAGGTGAAAACTTTATGTCTGGATATTTGACTGCAATGTAGAAGGTGTGTGGTGTAAATTACAAATTCACTACACCCTACCATCCACAGTGCAATGGACTTGTTGAAAGATTCAACAAGACCTTAAAGGGTATGATCAAGGGTTTACCTGAAACGCTTATGCGAAGATGGGACATCCTTCTACCCTGTAGGTTTGCTTACAGACAGGTCCCACAAAAGGGGATTGGCTACAGCCCTTTTGAACTTTTGTTTGGGCATCCTGTAAGGGGAAACCTATGTCTGGTAAAGGAAGGATGGAAGTTACCTCTCAAAAAGCCTAAACAAGACATAGTGGACTATGTACTTAGTCTCCGATCCAGGATGGCTGAGTATATGAAGAAGGCTTCTAAAAACCTTGAGGCTAGCCAAGAACTTCAAAAAGCTTGGCATGACTAAAAGGCTGTGCTGACTGAGTACCAGCCAGGACAGAAGGTGTAGGTGCTGGAGCCAGTGGCCCCAGCAGCACTCCAAGACAAATGGTCGGTACCCCACACAATTGTTGAGAAAAAGGGAGAGGTCACCTACTTGGTGGACCTTGGAACTCCCAGGAGCCCCCACAGGGTGCTCCATGTCAACAGACTCGAAGCATATGTTGACAGGGCAGATATGGGCTTGCTCATGGCTACAGATGAGGGGCAGGTGGAAGAGAGTGACCCTCTCCCAGACCTGCTGACTCAGAATCCTGATGATGGTTCAGTTGATGGTGTGGCCTTAGCTGGCAACCTCACTGACCAGCAGCAACAGGACTGCAGACAAGTTCTACAGTCCTTCAGACATATGTTTTCCTTAACACCTACTCAGACTAACTGGTGCACCCGTGAGGTGGACACTGGTGACAGTCTGCCTGTGAAGAATAAGATCTACAGGTAATCTGACCATGTCAGGGACTGTATAAAGACAGAGGTTCAGAAAATGTTGGAACTGGGGGTAATTGAGCCATCAGAGAGCCCATGGGCCAGCCCAGTAGTCCTTGTACCAAAACCTCACACCCAAGATGGTAAGAGAGAGATGAGGTTCTGTGTGGACTACAGAGGTCTCAATGCTGTCACTAGGACAGATGCTCACCCAATTCCAAGAGCAGATGAGCTCATTGACAGATTGGCTTCTGCCAAGTTTTTGAGCACATTTGATTTGACAGCTGGCTATTGGCAAATCAGGTAAGCAGAGGATGCAAAGGCCAAAACTGCTTTCTCAACCCCAGGAGGTCATTATCAATTTGTGGTGATGCCCTTTGGCTTGAAGAATGCACCTGCCACTTTCCAAAGGTTGGTGAACCAAGTCCTCACTGGGTTGAATGACTTTTGTGCAGCTTATCTAGATGATATTGCTGTCTTCAGCTCCACCTGGGAGGATCACCTGATCCACCTGAAGAAGGTTTTAGAGGCCCTGCAGAAGGCAGGCCTAACTATCAAGGCCACAAAGTGCCAGATAGGGCAGAGTAAGGTTGTGTACCTGGGCCCCCTTATAGGTGGGGTCAGGTTCAACCACTGGAGAGTAAGATCCAGACCATCAAGGACTGGGCTCCTCCAACCACCCAGACACAGGTCAGAGCTTTCTTGGGCCTGTCTGGTTACTACAGAAAGTTTGTTAAGAACTATGGGTCCATTGTGACTCCTCTTAATAGCTTGACTTCCAAGAAGATGCCAAAGAGGTTTCAGTGGACAGTAAGCTGCTAAAAGGCATTTGTTGACCTGAAGAGGCCATGTGCTCTGCACCTATCTTAAAAGAGACCTGACTACTCCAAAGAGTTCATTGTCCAAACAGATGATTCTGAGTTGGGGGTGGGAGCTGTGCTTTTACAACTTAATGTAGATGGTCAAGACCAGCCCATTGCTTTTATTAGCAGAAGGCTGACCCCTAGAGAGAAACGTTGGTCAGCCATTGAGAGGGAGGCCTTTGCTGTGGTTTGGGCCCTGAAGAAGTTGAGACCATACTTGTTTGGCACTCACTTCAAGATTCAGACCATAAGCCCCTCTTGTGGCTAAATCAGATGAAGGTTGAAAACCCCAAACTTCTCAGGTGGCCCATTTCCCTTCAGGGGATGGACTTTACAGTGGAGCACAGACCAGGGACTGACCATGGCAATGCAGATGGTCTCTCCAGGTACTTCCACTTAGAACATGAAGACACAATTGGTCAAGGTCAGTCTAATGTCCCTGCGTTGGGGGGGGGGGGTTGTGTAGGAGAGTAGGGTCTGATTTCCTATGGTCCCCCCACTTTTTGCTTTTGCTTCACTGGTTTTTGACTTAATGTGGCTGTGGGCCTGCTAATCAGACCCACAGCCCAGCTGTGCTCTCTCTAAATTCACTACAATGTACTTTAGGTACCTTACCAATTGGACATTGGGTCACCTTATGAGCCCCTGTACAGTGTACTATAGGTACCCAGGGCATAGGTGCATCCAAGGCCTACCAGGGGCTGCAGCATGTATTATGCAACCCCTGGCGGGCCACTCCCATTGACACAACTGGCTGATCACTTAGCTGGGGCAAGGTTGTGTAATCACCCCTTGTTTAGATATAGTATTCCTATATCTAACCTTATATCTAGACACATATACACCTATAATTCACTCCTATGGCAGGCCTTAACAATCCAGGAGGCAGACTGCTTGGTTTTATGTGAGATGGTGCTCTGGCATGAGCTGAGCCTGTCTGCAGCTTTCTGAACCATGTCCTTATAGCTGTTCTAGGATATAGCCATACCATTTATTCTTACGTGCATTATGAACCTCGCGGTTAAATGCTAACTCTGGTTTGGCTTTATCAAAACATGTCGTGTAAGGTTTCATACGCTTTGGAATACTACCCCCTCACCAAGACTTTAGATTAATCCTGACAGAAACTTGAAATGAAACTCTGGACCTTCGACGTTCTACTTGAAGATAGAAGACTGAAGAATCTCTCTTGTGGTCAAGGAGTGACCACCATGCACAAGCAGGCACCATCCAGCGATCAACGGCTTGCTTTGTCGATGCTCCCGCCGGAGCCCGGGCACAGAGCCTGACAAGACTCAGACTTCCAGACTCCCTTCAGCCCGATCCACAGCCCCAGCAAAGCTGAGACCCGTGGAGGCGACGCTAGATGTGGGACCCGCCATCTTGAAAAGTCAGTGAATTGCTTTCCGTGCAACTTCTGATGCACCCTCGAAGTTGTGCATTGGGGATTGAGAAGCCCCAGCCCCGAGCACTAACTGCACCGAAGATCAGCCCTCCACACTCCACGAGTTCTGCGTGGGGCCCTTCTGCATTTTCCTGCTTGACGCGTCTGTCCGGTCAATTGCCCGTTGGCTAGTGGCCATATTGACGACGAACCTTTGAATTTACACCACTGGTCTGGTTGCTCCAGACTGGCCCTTGCTTCCCTGAAGAGAAGAAGCCCATTAGACCTTGCGGTTCTGATTAAGAAGCCATCTTCGATTCCTGCGTGGGTTGCCTTTGCCAAGGCTTGTTGACTCCAATCCGGAAGCCGACACCGCCGACAGCGAGAGCCTTCGTGGGGCAGTCCGTGCCTGACTCCTGGTCGTCGTCGACACCTCCTGGTCTAAAATCAGTAGAAATAATTGCCCATGGTTTAGAGGAGTCAATGGCAAATATGCTCTTCTTTGTGTTTCAGATTTCTTTTGAGCACAGAGCTTGTAGGAGTTGATCAATCTTGTTACAAAGCAGTGTAGAGAAGGGCATCAGAACTTGCTTCTCAGTGACTCCTCAGTGACTCTTTGACCCCTGTGTTCAGCAATTAAGAAATCATGGCATACTTGAAGTATACATCTATGAGAATGTTTTTGCAGAATAAAGAGTTTGTCTTGAGCAAAAATCAGACCATTTGTACTCTTTATCTGGAAACGAGGAATATGCCTTTCTTGGTTGTGGAGGGGGAATGGCCTCATTTATGAGGTTTTGACGTAGGGCAGCGCCACAAGGCATTTTGATGCACTGCCCTGCGTGAAAAAAGAAGGGCGGATTGTGCCGTTTCTATGTGATACGGCGCATTCGTGTTCTTTTCGCCAGCGCCGATGCCGAATGGGCTGCCGTGCACCAATGCAGGCACCCTTGCACCATGGTGCTCTGTGAGGCAGATTAATTTTGTGCGGGAATGGACACTTTCCTGCACAAAATCAATCAATTCAGGCAATAAAGGCTGCAATTTCAAGTAGCTGTCTACACTGACCACAGAAATCTTCAAGTGATCGGACAGGCTGAATGTCAGAATAGTATACAAGCCCGCTGGTTTTCTATTTTGGAGAAAGAACTTCCAAAATAGAATAGTCTCTTTCTGCTGTGGATATGTTTTTAGAGAAGAAGGATGTTTGATGTTCTTCTCCATCTCTAACAACTTGAATCAAAACTACTCATATTGCTAGATCTGAGGCATCAGTGTTGAAAATAAAAGACTTAGAGAAATCAGGTTGTTGTAATGTGGAAGCTCGAATGAACTCCTTCGTAAGCCTTTCCTAGGCTAGCATGGCACTTTTGTTGCACAGAAAAGTATTGTTCTTTTTTAGACGATCGGTGATCAGAGAGACAAGCTTAGAGACATTTGAGGTGAATTTCCAATAGAGATTGGTTATGCCTAAAAATCTCTCTTTTTTTATCACAGTAGGAGTGGGCCAATACAGAATAGCTTGAACCTTCTGAGGGTCCACGGCTATTCCTTCAGCGGAAGGAACATAGCCCAAATAGTCTACAGAATCTTGTTCAAATAGTCTATAGGAACCTGGGACTGATGTAGAAGCGAGGAGGCTTGATGTGATTTGGTGTCTTATATTATTTTATAAAAAAGTATTTTTCAACATGGCATTGTATCTCTCAACAAGACCATCTGTTTGGGGGTGATAGACTACCACGTATATTTGGATAACCCCCACCATGTGACATACTTGTCGTATCAACTTGGAGACGATGGGGGGACCTTTATCTGTCAAAAATTATTTTGGAAAGCCAACCATTGCAAATACATCTATCATGGCTTTGGCTACATTCAGAGTATTGGGGTTACGTAGAGCAATGGCTTCGGTAAAGCGTGTGGCATTGTCAACAAGCACTAATGCATGTCAACAACCACTCCTAGAGTGAGAGGACCTATAAAATACATCCCTACCCGGCTAAAGGGAACCTCTATTATTGGCAAGGGCATCATGGGCACTCTATACCCACTAGACCTTTGGCAGATAGGACATTCTTTGCAGTATTTTTGTACTTGTTTTTCTCTTTACCAAAATGTCCTCCCAATAGATGGCTAGAAGCTAGGAGCAGGCCTTCATCCCTAAAAGGAGTGGGAATTAACAACTGCGCAGGATCCTTAGAGCCCCCTTTTCTATATAATAACCTGTTGTGTACATAAAATTGGGGACCTACTTTCATTTGGTCTTCCTGTTTAGAAGCAATACGCCATGCCTCATGAAATATGGGGTCTTCCCTTTGAGCTGCTTCGAAATTTTGGTTGGTGTCCCAAATAAAGTCCTCAGATTTGGTGGAAAAAACCCTCAAAGGGGTTGGTCCTTTATCCTCACTTGCTTTTTTCTGATTTTTCGCTGTTTGGGGGGCGGCCACTCCTGATTGTAAACATGAGAGAAAAGAGCAGTGCTCCACCTTTCATTTCCCTCTTTCCAGGTTTCTTGTACCAGAGAATTGAGATGAGGATAATCACTGCCTACAACAGTGGTTCAGATGACATTGGCATGAGACCTACTTTGAGGCGATCAACAGGCAGTTCTCGGTGCTGTAGGCGCACTACTGCTACAGGATATCTCTTACTGTCCCTGTGAACACACTGAATGGTCACCATTTAACTGTTCTCAAGGACTTTATTTGCCAAGCCTTGGGGTTGCATTATGCTTTGTAGACATCCGGTGTCTTCCAGAGCAATGACCATCACATCGTTTACCGATTGGTCACAATGGTTAGAAGGCTTTTTCCCGGGATGATTTTTATACAAAATGCGAGACATTCCTATTTCCATCACCTCTTCCCTTTAAGGGCACTACCAGGCAATATAGCCAAACCCTCCACATTGGAAGCATTGGGGGCCCAGGCGTAGGAGTCCTTTCTGTGGGACCAGACAGTAGAGTCACTAGTTCTGTTTTTTTCTGAGGAAGAGGATGGGAATGACGAATATAAGCAAAGACCTCAATCTTCTCCAATTCGGTTCTTTCTTTCCTTTCCGTAGTTCCTGAGCCTGACTGTGGGCACTATCTATTTCTACAGCTCGGTCCAAAGCAAATAGTGTGTGTTGTCTGACACATTTTTGTATTGGGAGATGAAGGGAGGTAAGATATTGCTAAAGACATATTTTCTGTATTATTTCATCCTTGGTTGCTGAATGAGGTATTAGCCATCTGTCTGTCAGATCTTTCACCCGGTAATACATTGCTTTGGAGGTCTCTTGGGCTCCTTACTTGAGGTGACGTAATTTTATCCAGCAAGTCTTGTTGTCTACTACAAGTCACTCGAGAATTTTCCTCTTAATGTCATTATATAAAGTTGTCCCTTGTGGATTTGAATCCTGGTAGGCGGACTGTAACACCCCGATAGTAAAGGACCTAGATATAGACCCCATCGGTTGGCAAGCCAGGCAGTGGCTTGAGCCATCCTCTTGAAGTTGTTAAAAAGAGAAAACCAGATCCTCTACGCTACCAAATTTTTGTAGTACTATTGAGGGCAACGCAGTATGCCCCCTTTGTTGTCCTAGGGTAGCAGTCAATCGCCCAACGGCCGTCTATCGAGTAGTTGATTGTGTGGTCAGAGCTTAGTGTATGGATTCTCGATCCTCTGCTGCACTGCTTTTCTTGTGGTTTTCAGCCATCCTGCTCCCCGTGGCTTCCATACTTCCTGATCTCACTTCTGGCACCCCTTGTAGGAGACTGGGATGGATGTGTAAGAGAGGAGGCTTGCTTTGTTTCACAAAGGTGTCTTTATTTTGAATTTATTGCGGTGGAAACCTACATGTGGATGTGAGGAATCTTCCTGAAACGATGTTGAGCCTTTCTTCCTCTTCTTCTTTTCACTCCCTCTGGGTCCTCATATGTGGACGGACTCCCTGGATTCTCAAACAAAAGTAAGGAGCGGTAAGTAACTATTCACAGGAAAAAGCAATAACTTCCCTCCACCATCTCCTTGGCTGTGCAGGAGGGAAAGGGGAGTGCCAAAGTAGACTCAATGAAGAAGATAGATAAAGCTTCATAAGACAGGAAGAGTAGCGGTTATCCTCTCTGTTTTCTCTTTTCAATAATAATACTTTCCTCTCCTTGTTTCTTTGCCTGTCTTTCTTAGAGTATTAGAATGGATTTGGTACCCATTTGTGTCATGGGAATTTCCAGAAAATATCAAGGGAGACTTGAGAGTTTCGAAGGGTTCCTCAATTATCCTTGTCCCTTTTAAAAATAAGGAATCTGTTCTTAAATTATATTTCTTACCCCAGTACCTTCTGGGATATGTAGTGATCCGCATGCAAGGTGCTTTTAACTAAATATACAAACAATAGTCTGGCCAGTCTGGCCATGTAACCCACCACCAACACCTTCTGTGTACAGCGTCCCCTCCCATGCCCTCCTCCCTCTTCCCATCTCGTAAATAACCCCAACAATGCTGTCCCTGTGTACTCACTTGCTACGCAGCAACACTACAGACTTGTGGCAGCTGACCAGCATCCTCTGGGGCGATCCACCACTCCTTAGGACCGGACTCATCTTCTTCTCCTTGAGGACCAGATCCTTTGGCTCTTTCCTACTCAACGGTTTCTCTGGTGGCCTCCTGGATAGACGGCGCCCTTCCTCCACTCCGCGGGATCACAAGTGGTGGTCCCTTCTCCACTGGTGGCTACCGTCTTGTCTCTCCTGATGTCGGCGTCTTCCTTCTTCTTTTCCTCTTCCGGTTTTTGTGGTGTAGTTTTTCGCTCTCCTGCCTCCTTGGGTTGGCGCTCCTCTTCTGTGAACCCTTCTTCCTGTTTAAAGAGACAGTCACCTTTTTGTGTCTGTGTGACTGTAGTGCAGGCTGTTTAACACTTTTTCCTTTTCCCTTCCAGGTCTCGTGAAACTGAAGGAGTCAGTCTGGAGGACGACATGGCGAGTTACATCTAAGGGAATAATCTGAGAACACAACCTCTCACACCGACATGTTTAGGTTTGGGGAGCAATTTGTTTTCTCTCTGATGCTGTAGGACTTGCTTGACATGAGATGTATGATCTACTGGGTTTTAGGAAAAAACAAGTATGTCATCTAAGTGGACGAACATCGTCTGAAGGATAAAATCTGATAAAATAGGCTTCATAAAAAGCTGGAAAACAACATGGGGGGTTACAGAGGCCGTATGGCATCATCTTCTACTCAAAGTGCCCAAATGGTGTTCTGAATACTGTTTTCCACTCACCACCTGATCATATCTGGATTGTGATAGGCTACTCTCAAATCCAACTTAGTTAACACTCTAGCCCCTTGGACAGCCTCCACATTATCAGAATTGAGAGGCAAGGGATAACGGTCCTTGACAGTCACTAGATTTAAACCACAATAATCAATGCAAAGCCGAAGTTCAGAAGTACCCTTTTTCGGTATAAAAAATAAAGCGGCTCTAGCAGAAGGTTTAGATGGAGCAGTCAGACCATTCTCTGAGTTAGCGTCATGGTACTTGCTTAGAGTTTGTCATTTCGCAGGAGACAAGGAAAAAATGCACTGATAAGGAACTGTAGCCTCAGAAAGAATTTCAATGGCACAATTAAAGGGACGATGAAGAGGAAACTCCTTCATAATGAACTGATGGACATCATAAAAGTATTCACAATATATGTCAGGGATTTCAGACAGTTGTCTAACTCACTGGGAGGGACTGTTATAAAGAACTTACAGTCGCAGAAAGGTGATTGTTGGAAATTGCCCTTTTTGCAGGGTTATCCCCAAACTGTTTACTTCTTCCTCCTATTTTTCCCTGACTTGTTTGTGTTGGTTTTAGGATCCTGGGCACTTTACCACTGCTAATCAGTGCTAAAGTGCATATGCTCTCTGTGTAAATGGTGTTATGGATTGGTGTTTCCATGATTGTTTATTTGATAACTTGTTAATCCCTAGTAAACTGCACTGAGTTTGCCAGGGCCTGTGAATCAAATGCTACTGGTGGGCTGGTAGCACTGATTGTGCCACTGACGTGAGTAGCCTTAAAAAGGTAACTCAGACCTGCCATTGTAGAGTCTGCGCGCAGTTGATAACTGCCATGTCGATTTGGCCAGTGCACACACTTGCCAGGTCCTAAACCTTCCCTTTTCTACATGTTAGTCACCCCTAAGGAAGGTCCAAAGTACCTTCTGTGGGCAGGCTTGCAGTGTATGTGAAAGGTAGGACATGCCTGTGTGTGTGTGGTGTGTCCTGATAGTGACTAACAGCCAATTTTGTTTTTCACTATTGCAAGGCTATCTGTTCTCATAGGCCAGAATGGGCAGTTTGATTATAACATCTTATAATCCTAAATTGACCCAGGGAACAAGGTAGAGTTTCGAGTTTAGTATGCCTAAACTCAGAATGTTAAAATACATCTTCTAGTGAAGGTGATTTTTACATTCTGTGTTTGAAAATAACACTTTTAGAAAGTAAGTATTTTCTTGCTCAGTCATCCCTTGTGCCTCGGCTGGAAGGTGGATTGCTGTCTGGGTTTCGGATGACAGAAGGCTAGGGAGCAGGACGGCTCCAAATAATCTAGGCAGGGACAGGAAAGGGCTGAATAGACCTGGGCTGCAATGAGAGGAGATTTCCTTGCACCTCAAAGGGCCTGGTTTGCCTCTGACAATGCCGTCTCCACCTCCTGCCAGGAATTCACACCAGAGAAGGCAGAACTGGTTCTGGCTGGGCACAGACACCATCTGTCTAGAGGATCAAAGTATTTTTGATACAAATACTGGGCCCAGACCCCTGAACTTTAGAACTCATCTGGATCAAGAAGACTGCCAAGAAGAAGAGCTGGAGAAGCTGTGAAAAGGAACGCCTGCTTCTCGAGGTGCTTTTCTGGACTGACCTGCAGTGTCTGCTTCTGTCTTGGGCAGTGAAAGGCCTGGACTGGACTTTCTGCAACCTAAATTGTGAGTCTCTCCAAGAGCTTGAGGTAGAGCTTGCCCCCTGTTCACGAAGTCTCAGGAACAACAAAGACTTCAAGCTCTTCTGCCCGCAGCGCTGGGGATTGTGTGTTTTGTGCTGCAAACAGAGGAACAGCAACTTGACACCGTCTACGACGCCGCTGCTGACTCCGTGTCCTGAAGGCACCGCAGAGGGCACCGCCACAACGGGGCACTGCGACCTTGGTCTCGCCGACGATGCCTGTTGACCCTGCCACCGAGCCGCTGCTCGCACCGCGACCTGTGGGCACCGCACTCCGCACCGCCTGGCTTCACGACGAAGCCTTGGCACTGCAGAGGGCATGGCCGCACCACGACCCTGGTCTCACCGACGACGCCTGTTGAGGCTGCCACCGAACAGCTGCTCGCACCGAGACCTGTGGGCACCGCACTCCATACGGCCTTGCTTCACTAGGACGTCTTGGGCTCCCTGATGTTGCCACTCCATGCCAAAATCGACCCCGCTGCTTGCACAGTGGTACGAGGGCACCGCTCTTAAGTCATCCGACTCACCGCCCTCATCCTTGGCCTACCGACGTCGGTGCCGTCGACTCTAGTTCGTCAGCCGCCGACAGCGTTTCAGCAACGACGACGACGCTGCTTGCACTGTGTCCTGCTAGCACTGTGGCGAGCATCGCTTTCATCTCGCACCGTGACTCTGGTCTCACCGACGACGCCATTGGACGCTGTCACTGAGCCGCTGCTTGCACCGTGATCTGGGGCACCGCACACCGCACTTCCCACCGCAGCACCGAAGCCTGCCGGCGTCAGGGCCCCTGATTCCAACAGAGAAGAGCTCGACCTGCAACACGATTGACTTAAAGGGCCTCATCGGCCTGCATCTCTCACAGGTACTGTTTGAAGGTCTTCCCGACACCCTAGTTGGCCAGTGACCCCGGGACCAGCCAGAACTGTCGGATTTGTTGTTCATGATGCCATGATAGTCCCGGACAGAGCTATCGACAACAAGGAACTGTGTTTGAAACTTATTTTGATAACTGCAGATTTTTAAGTATAGTATTGTGGATTTTTATCGTAATTAGTCTTGCCTTAAAGTATATAAAAATATTGGCTATTTTTCTAAACTGGTGTGGTGTCCTTCTGTAGTGCAAACACTGTATTACTGTTAGTTATGTGCAAATGCTTTACACACTGCCTCTAAGATAAGCCTGACTGCTCATGGCAAGCTACCAAGGGGGTGAGCAGGGGTTATTTTAGGAGTGTAACTCCCTTATCCTGACTAGAGTGGTGGTTTCTGCCTCGCTTTGACGCAAGTCTCAGCTAGCCAGAAATCCCATTTTTAACACTGGTTGTCAGCGGTGAGGATAGGACTTGCGTTTGCACTTGATCTACAGTGATTGGTGTGCACTACTACCATATCGTAGACATTATGTGCCACATACTGGTTCTTTTTCTTTTTGGCCTATTTTTTGATCTTACCAGTTTGAACTTGCTGCTTCATCATGCCTGAATAAATTGCATCATCTGTTGCATCCGTGGAAGTGGCCTTTGAGTAGGAGAGGTTAGAAACCTACAATGTGAATTGAAGACGATCTGCAAAAAACTCAAAATCCAAATCAGGGGTCTCACCAGAAAAGAGAAGCTACAAAAGGCGCTGAGGGCTTGGGTAGCAGCCAGACATGCTAGTGTGCTGTCTGGAGATCTTGGCATGAAGCCAGAGGAGCCTATTCCAAGGGTGGATGATCTTTTGGGAGGGAGGGAACCCTTCCGACCAGGCAGGAAAGGTGGGAAGCAAAGAAGTTCGATTTGGAAAAACTCAGGATAGCCATGGAAGAAAGGAGGGTGATGTTAGACCATGAGTTTAAAATGAGAGAGCTGGACTGGGAAGCCAGTAGAGCTAGGCCCAGCCCAGATGGTGGCATCAAAAGTGTTAGGTCCAGTACTGAGGACGAGGTACCCACACACCCAGGTTTGGGTCCGTGCTTCAAGGAGGGGGTTGACATACACAGGGGGTTCAGGATTGTGAGGCCAGTGGTACGCAGTGTCCTTGAGGTGGATTGGGGAACTGGCACAAGGGATCATTTTCCTGGTAGTGGGAGGGACATTCTACTGACTCTAGATGAGAAGTGCAGGGAGAGGGGTCCCCCCATGATAGAAGCCCTGGTAAGTGAGTATGGAGACCAGCCAGAAGAGTATGGGTTCAGAGACAGCAACAGTCAGACACTGTCTCACCAGTCTTGTGAGAATGATGTGGGGATGATTGGGTGAAGGGTAGTTTGGTTAACACCTGTGTGGAGCTGTATGATTGAATTGTTAGAGAGCATATTTTAAGTCCCTGTTTTCCTGAGCTATGCCAACACCCAATGGAGTGTGACGTATCTGACCCCAGGGAGCTTGCACAGGAGGCAGGCCTTTTGGTGGATTCCAAAGGGTCTGGAGAAGCATCTGGGGGTGATCTGGAAGGGAGTGGCTTAGGTATTTCCCACCCAAGGGTGGTTGGAAAGGTTTGTGGTAGCCCAGATAGGTCCTGGTGTCGTAGGAAGGGTGTAGGGGCACACGTCCTATCTCTGCGGAGTGGAGTGGGGATGGACTGTGGCCCAAGGTGCCCAGAACCCAGTCCCAGAACCTGGGTGGTTCTTGGAGGGAACACCAGGTGGGGAGCCTAGGCTGTACTGGTAGGCCGTCCTTTTGAGGGGGATCTCCTAGTGTCAGGAGAACGTGGAGGGTCTGTAAACAGAGCTCCACTGGTTCTGGTGTCTGGCGGTGCTGCTCCTATATGGAGGGTGCAGAAGTCCAGATGGAGGGGTGAGAGGGGGATATTTCCCCAGTGAGAGAACCAATGGGTCAGGGGCCAGCCAGAAGGGCTGAGCCTCCTCGGAGTGACCATGGTGACACCACTTCTGTCCTGGGGATCTTCGCGCACTGTCAGATGAACAGGGGTCAGGAGATCTGCACCAGGCAGACTGTCACACAACCCATGAGTCATGTGTTACCCATGTGTTACCCTCAGGGGGGGGGGGGCGTGCCTGCTCCCAAGGAAGTCTTAGTGCATTGGGCAGGTGCCCAGTAACAGGGGTTGGTCTCTGGGTTGGGAGGTCATGTTCATTTCCTGCCTGACCTGGAGGGAAGGACGACTGTAAGCAGTGTCCTGACCGGTTTATCTTCTAGGGGTACCACTCCAGGTGGGAGGGTGCAGAACTCTAGAAGAGGGTGCAGAAGGAGGGAGTCCTCACCTCTCATCCCGGGTCAACCCGAGGGTTTAGATCCTAAGGTGGTGGATCAGTTGCAGGGTCAAGGCCCTGAAGTGGTGGAAGAATTGTGTAGGAGGTTTGGTTCCAGCATCCAGTTTTTTTTCTGAGGGTGCTTCTCCCGGGAGGAGAGTGCGGAACCCCGGAAGGAGAGGTAAGGGGAGAGCATTGCCTGAGACCGCTGGTCCACCTGAGGATACAAACCCTGGGTTGGAGGACCAGGTTCAGGGTGTCCCTCCTGATCTGGGGGAAGGGGCGACTTCTAACGGTGCCCCTACCAGTTTGCCTTCTGGGGGTGCCGCTCCATTTGGGAAGGTACAGAGCCCCAATGGTGGAGGACCAGGTGTGGGAGAGCCCACCCCAGTCCCTTGTTCAGCCTCAGGGTACAGACCTTGGGCTGAGGTACCAGTTGCAGGATAGTCCCCCTGAACTGGTGGGGGAATTGTGCAGGACACCTGACAATTCCAGGTGGGAGGGTACTGAGCCCCAGTGAGAAGGAGAGGGTGTGGGGGAGCCCATCCCACCTCCTGTCCAGCCACAAGGTACAGACCCTGGGCTCGTGGGCCAGTGTCAGGATGCCATACCTGAGTTGGCAGGGGGGAGAGTAGAGAAAGGGTGCCAGGCACCTGGGGCTACCGCCCCCCACTCTCTGACACCACAATGGTTGGAGTGGCCTGAAAGGCATAAGGCCTGGCTCTCATCACTGACAGTTGTCAGTGGCCACTGTGGCGGGCTGTCCGGAGGGACAGAGTTGTCCCTGGGAGGGGAAAAGGAGTCACACCCCGGGGTGGACTGGGCCACACCCTTATGTTGGCCATGTGGGTACTATCTGCCTATTGGGACACATCTGTGAGCAAAGTAAGTTTAGGTGCTGCACTGATGGGGTCCACAGGTGAGGAGAAGGATTCCCCATGGGTCAACTTAGTGGGCCCTGAGAGTATGGATAGAGGCATCCAACTAGGTTCAGGAAGGCGTAGAACGGGAAAGAAACCCTGCTGTTGCGGGCCAGGTCCCATGTTCTATCGCCTCTAGTAGGGAAGTCCATTGAGGTATGGATTGGTCTACTCTGGCTTTAGGCTGGAAGGGGGTTGTGTTGGAAATGGCCCTTTTTGCAGGGTTTTCCTCAAACTTTTTGCTTCTTCCTCTATTTTTCTCTGACCTGTTAGTGTTGGGTTTAGGACCCTGGGCACTTTACCACTGCTAATCAGTGTTAAAGTGCATATGCTCTGTGTGTAAATTGTGTTATGGATTGGTGTTTCCATGACTGGATATTTGATTAACTTGTTAGCCCCTAGTAAAGTGCACTGAGTTTGCCAGGGCCTGTGAATCAAATGCTACTGGTGGGCCGGCAGTACTGATTGTGCCACTGACATGAGTAGCCTTAAAAAGGTAACTCAGACCTGCTATTGCAGACTCTGCGCGCAGTCGATAACTGCCATGTCGACTTGGCCAGTGCACACACATCCCAGGTCCTAAACCTTCCCTTTTATACATGTCAGTCAACCCTAAGGAAGGCCCAGGGTACCCCTGTTGGCAGGATGCAGTGTATGTGAAAGGTAGGACATGCCCGGGTGTGTGTGGCGTGTCCTGATAGTGAATAACAGCCAATTTTGTTTTTCACTATTACAAGGCTATCTGTTCTCATCGGCCAGAATGGGCAGTTTAATTATAACATTTTATAATCCTAAACTAACCCAGGCAACAAGGTATAGATTTGAGTTCAGTATGCCTGAACTCAGAATGTTAAAATACATCTTTTAGTGAAGGTGATTTTTACATTCTGTGTTTGAAAATACCACTTTTAGAAAGTAAGTATTTTCTTGCTCAGTCACCCTGTGTGCCTCTGCTGGAATGTGGATTGCCTGTCTAGGTTTCGGATGACAGAAGGCTGTTGTGAGAGGTATTGTATTTGTTGTATGTGGTTCTTCCTAGGCGAGTATTCTGTAGCAGAGAGGATCGGTAAATTGCTTCACGCGCAGCACCTGTCGCTAGGAAAATTGTTATTGTGTGTGAGTCCTCTCAGCAAGGGCTAAGGTATAAATTGTGTAATTGTTCCTATCTTGGGTAAGTATTGTGGAGTGTTGTATCTTTTGGGTTCCAAGAGGAATGAGCTTGCATGTCCTGATTATTGGCAAAAATCGGGCCATTACATTTTGGCGTCGTGACTTACAGGATCGAAGGGGTGGATTCTAAGGGGAGAAAGAGATTATGGGCCATATGTATCAACACATTTCCCCATAGACACAGAATGGGCAAAACCCTTTGATACATCGGGCCCTATGTTTTCTAGGAAAGCAAAAGTTGACTCTCAGTTGTCAATGGAAATTCCCGGATGGGAATCGACTCCGTATGGAGAACTGGTCCATGAGTGGGCTAATGGTGCTGGTTTGAGGGAAAATTGGAATGCCTGTTTATTAGAAGCCGAACCGGCTCAGGTGGTTACATGTCTACAAAAAGTGCCTGTAAAAAGGGGAGAAGAGCTTCCTATATTAGGAAGGAGAGTTTGGGTCCTCTTAAACGCTTATAAAATAATATATGAGAAATGTGTACAGTTACAGCATACGTGTAAAGCGTTTAAAGAACAGTATCTTGAAACAAAGAATGCCACCTAGTTGTTAACATGTCAGAATACATTATTGCTTGATAAGCTAGAGACTTACCAGACCATAGCTGAGAGGGCTGCGGTGCGCATTGCAAAGGAACAGGAGAGGGAGAATTAATAGGAGGAAAGTACATTCGGCTATTGCAAAGGCAGGACTTGACTGGGATCCCGAGGAGTGTGATGGGAACATTTGGGATTCTTTTGAGTTTTCAGGCTCGGTGAGGAAGATAACAAGCAAGAGGAGCCTATTAAGACTGAGAAAGAGAATAAATCAGAAGGGCGCAGAGAGGTCCATGCGCAGCCGATACATCGAAGGAAGCTGCAGGGTGGTCCACAATACCCACAGGGGGTAGCTATAGATAGTTTGGAGGATTTTACGCAACAAGAGATTAATGACATTTTGGCAGAAACCTGGTGAACATTTACTTACATGGATGGTTCGCATCTATGATTTGGATACTGCAGGCGTGATGTTAGACCAAGGAGATGCAGTAAAATTTTGTACATTGAGCACAGATCCAACAGTTCAAGACAATTTAGAAATTACGGACTTAATGACCAGGTTAGTTTGTTGCACTTTGCTGTGATTGGATGCAGTCACAAATACCCGACTGAATCAGAATGGCCAATGAATGAGAAACCCTGGTATACTCTGATAGATGCGATACAGAGATTGAAGGAAGAGGTCACGAAAACCTCTATTTTCTTATACTAAGCACATAGACTGATGGAAGGATTGCTTAATACTTCTGTGCGAAATAAAATCATTTGTACTGCTACTCCTGCTTATAAGCAGGTGATGATGACATTATTGATAAATCAGACTGGAAATACTTTAGCGCAGGTAGTTGAAGCAGTTCGTGAGTTGAGCGAACTAGGAGAATGGATGAAATTCAAAAGACCTTCTAGACCTGAAACTCACACAGATAATAACAGATTGACCAGACAAGACTTGTTTACAGCTTTGTTAAACCATGGGGTGGAGAGAGAGTCAATAGATGGTATACCTACCACAAATTTATGGAGCATGGTTCGAAAAAGGGGTTTAGACAGGAAGGAAGGGAGCAGAAGAGTTAACAAACAGAATCATGAACGAAGACATTCAGACAAAAGCGGTGATGAGTCATACAGAGACAGAAGGGAAGAATCCCTGGAACATAGAAAGAGACTTGAGAGGGAAAAATCTTTAGACCGCAAAGTCAGAAGTGAAAGAGGTAGGTCTCCAGAACAGAGAATGGGGAATGAAAAAAAGAGATCCTTAGATCGAAGAACGCAAAATGACAGAGACATGGGAAATTCATATTATGAGGAGAGAGTGTACGAGGAAGATGTGCTTCCCAAATGACAGGAAAGTCTCTACCCTGATTTGTCTTAGGCGCAGAATAAATGTAAAGATGACTAGGAAATAGGTCAAGCTCCGGTACAGAATTGGGCTCGCAAAGATAATAGACCCTATGTGGATATAGAGATTTATTGGAAACATCGTAATGTACAAAGGGCCCGAGCCCTAGTAGATACGGGAGCTGAGGCCACTTTAATATTTGGAATTCCCAAGAAATTTAAAGGACAGTATTTCACAATCACAGGTTTAGGTGGTAAAGAGACCCCGGCAGTGCAAACTAATGTTAAATTAAAAATTAGAAGGATACCAAAAAGAGAATATATTGTATTAGTTGTGCCCCTTTCTGAATATATCATCGGAATTGACATTTTGAAAGGAATGACTATGTGTTTAGATGACGGGTACTATCAGCTTGGAACAAAACCTTACATTTCTGCTAACGCAGTGAGAGTAGGTCATTTGAAAATTCCTCCTGTAAAGGTGCCTCAGGTGACTTAAGTGATTTCGATGAAACAGTACAGAATTCCTGGTGGGCATGATGAAACCAGAGCCACAATTCAAGATTTAATGGATGCAGGAGTAGTGGTTCCAATTAATAATGCTTGGAACAAGCCCGTTTGGCTGTTGCGAAAAAGTGACAATTCATGGCGCATGACAGCGGATTATCGCAAACTGAATAAACACACGCCACCTTTGACTGTTGCCGTCCCTGACACTGTTACTTTGATAGAAAGAATTCAGAGACATACAGGGACTTGGTATGCGACTATCGATATTGCTAATGCTTTCTTTTCAATCCCTATAGCTCCCGAATGTCAGGAACAATTCAGTTTTTCATGGCGTGGCAGACAAATGACATTTTGAAGTTTGCCCCAGGGCTATTTACATAGTCCGACGATATGTCACCGGCTGGTGGCAGAGCATTTAGATGAGGTATGGTAATTTCTGAAGTACAGCTTTGTCATTACATTGACAACATAATGATACAAGGTGAGACACAAGAGTTAGATCGAATCGTAACTCATTTGCAAAGCAAAGGAGGGGAGATTAATCCTGACAAATTGCAAGGTCCAGCAGACAGTGTAACATTTTTGGGTATTTAGCGGCAACAGGGAAATCGAGAAGTAGTTCCTCAAGTGAGACAGAAAATTAAAGAATTTGCAGTACCCTGAAACAGAAAAGAGACTCAGAGGTTCATTGGTTTGTTTGGATTCTGGAGACAGCATATTCCCCATTTAAGTCAGATTTTGGCCCCTTTGTACAAAGTCACTCGAAAGAAGAATGCCTTTGAGTGGGGTGAGACACAGCAGACTGCATTTGAATTGGCGAAAGAGGCTATTCCGCATGCTTTGGATTTGTGGCCGGTGCGAGACGGCGATGTTGATTTGAATGTGACTGTACAGGGTCCATATGAAAATTGGAGTTTATGGCAAAAGCAAGGAAGAACGAAAGTACCTTCAGGGTTTTGGACGAAAAAGTTGCCAGACGCTCGTGAGCGCTATACACCTTTTGAGAAACAATTGCTTGCATGTTACTAGGCTTTAGTGGATACTGAACAATTGACTTTGGCACATGATGTTGTTTAGAGACCTGAGATTCCAATAATGCAATGGGTTGTGAGCTCTCCTAAAACTCACAGAATTGGACATGCACAGGAAGCCAGAGTGAATAAGTGGAAGTGGTACACACAGGATAGGGCTCGGGTGGGTCCTAAAGGCACAGCGATGTTACGCAGGTGCCAATAGAAGAGACAGATATGGAATACAACGTACCTATAGTATAGGTATCTCCTGTTAAGTGGGGTAGACCATTTAGCGATCTTTCCGCGGAGGACAGAAAGCATGTGTGGTTTACGGATGGTTCAGCCAGGTATGTTGGAGCGAAGAGGCAATGGAAAGCAGTGTCATATAATCCTAATACCCAGAAATTGTTGAGCACGACTGGTGAAGGAAAAAGTAGTCAGTTTGCAGAACTTTATGCTGTTTACCAAGCTTTGAAACAAGAGTTACCTGGAATTTGTCACATTTACACAGAGTCGTGGTCCGTTGCCAATGGGTTAGCCACATGGCTTCCCACGTGGCATGCTCACAATTGGTAGATTCACTTGAAAGAAGTATGGGGAAAAGAAGTGTGGGATATGCTTCCCCAAAGTACTGTGACTGTATATCATGTTGATGCTCATTGTTCAATTGATTCACTTGATAGGTGGTTTAACCTCATTGCAGACGAAAATGCTAAAATCTCTGCGGCAGAGGTGGAAACGCAGAATTCTGATCTTGTTGGATTGGCGACGTGGGAACATCAGAAGTGTGGACATTTTGGAGAACAAATCACTTGCAGGTGGGCAGCAGATAGAGGGATACACCTTCCCCATGATATGGTTAAAACTGTGGTTTTACAGTGTCCCATTTGCCAACATTCCCGATGTCGAGTGATACCGCAGATAGTGAGAGGTCAGTTGAATAGAGGTAAGTTACCAGTACAGATTTGGCAGATAGATTACATAGGTCCCTTACCAGTCTGTAGAGGTTGTCAATATATATGCACCATTGTAAATACCTATTCCGGATATTTGATTGCATCCCCATTCAAACGTGCTACCCAGATGAATACCCTTAAAAGTTTGGATTTGTTGATTTTATACTATGGAATTCCTTTACAGATTCAGTCAGATAATGGTTCACATTTTAAAGGGAGGATGGTACAGGAATATTGTGGACGACATAATATTGAATGGATTTTTCATATTCCTTACTACCCACAAGCTGCAGGCTTCATTTAGTGCTTAAATGGTCTTTTGAAAGATCAATTGAAAAAACTTTCTGATGGTTCTTTGAAAAATTGGAGAAATAATTTATTTGATGCTTTACAGATTTTGAATAATAGACCTTTGACCAATGCTGAGACTCCTTTAATGCGAACGTTAACTCCATCTGTGAATGTTCAGCCTCACACAGCTGTTAATACTGTGATTTACTGGGAAATGACCCCTGGAGCCTTGGCTCCACATAGAGCGACTCCTGAAGCTGCTGGTCTGGATTTACACACTTTGAAGCAGCATACTTTGAAACAAAGGAACATTGTTCTTATTGACACTGGAATTGGTGTCCAAATACCAGCAGGACACTTTGGTTTCATTGCCCCACGCTCTGGACTAGCGCTTAAAGGCATCCAGGTGGTGGGTGGTATCATTGATTCTGATTATCAAGGTGAAATCAAAATTATCCTGTTGAATAGTGGTGATCTTGATTTAACAGTCCAGCCCGGAGACCGAGTTGCCCAGTTGGTTATAATGCCCGTTTTGGGAGGTGTGGTGAGAAAGGGGACTGCCCCGACCCTCCTAACTGTACGTGGAGAAGGAGGTTTTGGCTCAACTGATAAAAATCCAGGAGCCAGAGTGTGGGTTCCGTCACCCAATCAACCCCCCGAACAGGCTGAAGTAATCGCCACGGGCAGTGATAATATTGGTCATGAAACCTGGGCAGGAAAAATGGGATTGCATCCCAGCAGATAAATGTTACCTTCGTGAATGAGTAATACCTGTTTTTACTTTTTTCTTTAGGTCATTGTATGGCTTGCTGCTGCGGGATTTGTCGTTGCTGGACTCCTTTTGGCATGGTGTGAATGGGGCCGAGAAGGGCTGGAGGGGTCCCAAGGCGAGGCGGTGGACCGTCAGCGCAGAGTGAATTCACTTTTGACCAACAAACTGAATGTCTGGGAGTACTTGGCGCAAACAGTATTGAACCGCTCCTATTTCTGCATGACAAACATGAGGAGTGTTCTTGATATAGTTTCCACTTGTTTTGTAACTGTGCCGACTCTTGCTGCTGTTTTATTGCAACTCTTCAACGTTACTCATGCTGACCTGAACATTGGCATTGATGATGTTCGAGCACACTTGTCCATTTATGAGTTTTGAAAATTTTGCCCAGCGACGACTGACTCTAACGAGTTGCGCATGTTCAAGATAAATACTTACAATGTCACTGAAGGTGACGTCTTCTACAATTTCACTTGCGATCCACAGTTGATTGGTAAATTTGTACAGACTAAACTGGAAAATGCTTCTACGCTTTCTCAACATGAACAGACTTTGTGCTTCGATCGTAGAATTAATATGTGTTCATCAGTGCATAACTCTATGTTTTGCAATTATGCCACTCTTGCTATTAGTCACTATAGAAATGTCTTCTGGCTCTTTTCATGTGGAAATGTATCTTGGTCCTTTAGTCCAGCGAACATTTCAGATGGGCCATGTGCCTTAACAAGACTCACTTTCACTTTTAATTAGTCTTTATTCGATATATTTCAATCATAAAATACATTTTACAAAAAAAGTGTTGTTTTTGTCCCACCCCTCCCCCCAGCCCCACAAGTATATAGGATCCACAATGAGTTAATACAATAAATAGACAAAAGTAAGGCATCTTCCTATCTCATCCTATTTACATTTTTACACAATCTTAAAATTTCCTATTTACATCATTACATAATCTTAAAATATCCATTAAAATACCAAAAACGATAAAATTTAGAAAGCTAAGTTCATTGGTGCCAACCGAAAGGGTAAGTAAAAAAGTAACAATTACTTATGTGGCTTGCATAGTTTATCACAAAAATATACTGATCAGAAGTTCAATTAATCACAAGCAGTGCGACAAACAATAACAATCCTAAGTTTATTCCAGACACATTTTGCGTGCCCGAATTATCCACATCCAGTGGAGAAATTTTGCCATAGCTATAACAACAGGCTGGGAGGTATCTGTTCTTAGGATCCTGACAGCCTCGTTTGACGTTTTTAAACCTAACTGGATGCAAATTGGTTTAAGCCATGAACGTCTAGGCATTCTCTATTCGGGGCAGGCAAACAACACATGTCCGATGTTTTCATTATGGTCCGGACAGAAGGGGCACCTTGGAGTTTGTACCTTATTCCATTTCACTATTAGGGCATTTGAAGGAAGTGTCCCCACCCTCAACTGGTGGTACCTCTTCCGGTCCCCTGGGACCGTAATCCAATCCCAGTAGGATTCGAGGGCCGGTGAGTGCTTGAGCTCCAAATAATCATATGTAAAAGTGCGATCCATATGATTCCTAAAGCACTTAATCTCCACCATGCTCCAATAAAGTTCTCGAAGTGTCTTTTTAGGTGGAAATACACTATTTAGGGGATCATCCCACAATTGAGGTAAGCCCAGTGCCCTATATAATAGTTTAACCTCTTTCATCCAGACTATCTTACAGCCAATATCCAGGGTTCTCACCTCTAGGAAACCTTGGGCATACTGGGAGAGTTCTGGGGTTACCCATAACCTTCTCCAGTAGGCCACGATTCTATACCTGGCCATGTCCCTAAAACTATAAAATCCCAAATCATAATTTAAAGGTATCAGTGGGGTTGACATTGGTAAACCAGTAATGTTGCGGAGAAATTTGTTCTGTGCTACCGTCAACTTGGTAAGATTACTGGACCCCCAGAGTTCAGCTCCGTAAAGAACTGCTGCTCCAACCTTGGCGTTATAAATTTTTAGGACAGGTCTAATCGGTTTGGTATGAGATGAAAAAAGCTCCTTTGTGAGAACTCCTGCTAGTTGTGCATGTTTTGTATCTAGTTCATTTGTGTGCTGTTTCCAATCTAGATTATAGGACAAATTAATACCAAGGTACTTAAAGACCTGGGTCTGTTCAAGCTGCACCCCATCCATAATAACTCTACCTCTAATGTGTTTCCGCTTGTGCATAACCATAAATTTAGTTTTACTTGTATTAATTACAAGTCCATGGTCAGTGCAAAATGCTTCAAAAACCCTAATGGCCCTTTGAAGTCCCTGCTGAGTCTTCGATATCAGCAGGGTATCGTCCGCAAACATCAACAGGGGGATCAGTTTTCCTGCCAACCTTGGGGCATCCGTGGGCTGATGTTCAAAAGACTCAGTTGGATGATGTTTTCTTTGAACCCTTCTATTCATGGTTGGACTGTACGTGAGAATCCTCAATTAGATGAACACTGCAAGTCTAATTTGCATTTGCTTTCTAGATCTGAATATGTTAGTTTAGCAGCCTCAATTGTATGGATTCCTGGACTGTCAATTTACAATTCTAGAGCTATTAATAGACTGGCTTGTCTTATGGTTAAGTCAATTAACCACACTTCCGTTGCCTTATCAGAATTCTTGCTTGATGCACGTGGTGAACGACGAGCCATTTTGCAGAATAGAGCTGCTATTGATTACCGTTTACTGAAATATGATCATGGTTGTTCTCATTTTGAAGGTTTATGTTGTTTTAATCTTCCTGACCACTCTAAATCTATCCGTCTCACATTAATGCTTTACATGAATATCTTCTGAAGTTCGTCAAATCTTAGACCGAGGATGGTGGGATTGGCTCTTTGGGTGGTTACCTGATGTTGGTTTACTTCGTTCTATCTTGGGTGGTGCGCTATTAGTTATTTGCTTTTTAGTTGCGATATGCTGTTGCATTCAATGTGTACCTAATCTTTTGAATATGCTTCGACCTGGGATTTCTTTTAACAGATCTGTCAGCTATGTTTCCTATTATTCAAGCAATGATTTGCGTACTGTTTGATGTTTCTGTTTGTTCGATGGTGTTGGACAACGGTCATGGGTGGAATGGAATGAATGTGCCATTTATATGGTTGAATGGCCTGATTATGACCGTTGCCCACCACCATCTAAGTATATTCTGAACTAATATAGTGATGTGTAGGCCTGCCTAGTAAAAATAAGCTACAAAGTAGGGCTTGATTATGTCCTTTCATGTTTCCGACTTTATCTTGCTAAATGGCAGTGCCTGCTATTGGCTTTGGCATACTCTTATGCCGTCTTGCATACTAATTTTGCTCGTTTACGGGAATAGTGGCTTATGCTTGAGCGACTCCATTTTCTAAGCTGTTGCCATCTTCTGAGCCTTTCTAGGTGAGAAGCCATGCTTTGCTTTTTACTTGTTTTCTGCACTTCGTATACTGGTAGGAACTGGTTCTTGTCAGAGGAATGTACTTGCTCTGCTCTGAAGTCATAACAGACGCCTGTCCACTGTAGCTGTGGCCTTGGTGCGGAGTGGTACGGAATCTGATGGGAAAGAGGGGGCGAGGCTAACAGGCGCTTTGTCTTACGTTTCCACTGATACTAAAGGAGGTGTCTGGGTTCCGATCGTTGGAAGTCCACCACAGGGCAGACGTGCAGCTGTGACGGTGGGATGAATGGTGTCACCCTGTCTCCTGATTCGACCGGAGAAACTGGCTTCCCTCTTGCAAAGTGGAAGCGGGATGAATAGACAGTTGGTGAGGTGTTCCACTAATTCTTATATTCCTACTGATGTTCCCTAACTATCCACTTCTGTTTTCAGGTTCTATACATTTATATACATATGAGTTCTATATATGTTTTACTGATTGCGTTTAGCAATTGCCTAGGTATTAGTTTGAGGATGGATATTTGCATATCGTACAATTTGACCTACCCCAGAGCATACAATTATTGGTCTGTTTTCCCTGGGACGGGTGGTGTGGATTCTTTTTAGCCAAGTGCTTATGTATAGAAGGATGATAAGTTTCCCTTCTAGCAGGTAATTGTGTATTGGGAAGTTGTTCTACTTCTAACCAGGGAGTATAAATTCTAATTCCTCCACCCCCGGCCTTGTTGTGAGAGGTATTGTGTTCGTTGTATGTGGTTCTTCCTAGGCGAGTATTCTGTAGCGGAGAGGATCGGTAAATTGCTTCACGCACAGCGCCTGTCGCTAGGAAGATTGTTATTGTGTGTGAGTCCTCTCAGCAAGGGCTAAGGTATAAATAGTGTTATTATTCCTATCTTGGGTAAGTATGGTGGAGTGTTGTTTCTTTTGGATCCCAAGAGGAATGAGCTTTCATGTCCTGATTATTGGCAAGAATCAGGCCATTACAGTAACTGACTTATCCTAGAGTGGTGGTTTCTGCCTCGCTTTGACGCAAGTCTCAGCTAGTCAGAAATCCCATTTCTAACAGTGATCAGCTGTACAATGAGAAACATAGAACTTGAAGCCCAAGGCCAAGGTTTTTGCAGACCAGTTTATATAAGAATTTGTCTAGCTAGACAGTTGATATTTGAAGCATTAGGATAACAAGGTGAAGAAATGAAATCAGGATGAGTTTCTCATAATGGGGGGGCAGCAATCCGGAGAGGCAGGGTTTGAGTCTCTTCAGTGACTAGACCCGAAGCCACTAATGTTCCATTAACAGCTTCTACTGCAACTGGAACCTCTTTCTTTCTGAAGCCAACTGAATATCAATGTAGACACTGGATGCTCCAGAGTCCACAAGAACGGGCAATAAAAGATGTTGAGATTGAATTAGTAGTTCCCCTTGCAGCAGGACAAAACTAGAAGATTTCAGAGGAGAAGGCAGGAATGTTTAATTGATAATGTCTCTATTCCCTGTACTAGGGATTTGCTTTCTGGGTTTACGACTGCTAAGGAAAACAGACAAGCACTCAAAAGATCTTTCTGTCCACAGTATGAACACGTGTTTTTGCCGTCTTGATCTTTCTTCATCAGTGAGAGGACCTCCAGTAATACCCACTTGTATGAGGTTGTCTGCAGGATCAGAGGCCTTGGATAATGCCTTGATTGCAGGTATGGAAAGAGGTTTAAACTGCGACTCACATTCTTTAGGATGACGTTTAATCTGGATGGAGAGTTGAATAAGGTCTTGCAAGAAGGATGTCCTCACTACTCTGACAAGTTCGTCCTTCAACTCATCATTCACCCTCTTTCGAAACAAGGTGAAAAGAACTGAGTTTGAGTTTCATCCTCGTTGGGAACAGTCAGGAGTGGAGCCTATCATCTTGATGCCACTGCGACCGAGGAAGCAAAGGCACATAGCTTGTTGTCACTTAACAAGAGCTTAAGAGGTACAGTGCGATTTCATACCAGGTATAATACTTTTCACAACTTCGTGGGAAAGTGACACACATGCTATGTAAAAACATCAGATAAATCTGACTAAAGGACTAAATATACCAGTGACCATTTAGATAGCACTTACAAGAAATATTTATTACTACCCAAAGGATGAATTATTTAGGTCTGGCCTGCCTGAGCATGCGCTAGCACATACGCTCTTGCAAGCAAGACTATTGTGTTGAGTAATAGGCTTGAGCCCACCCCAACAGGCTGATTCTCTTCACGATTGGGCACACAGACTCGTCTCAGCAGTGAATGCATTGAAATATGGTGTCGCGCTGTGCCGTGACGTGGGTGGTGACTATCCTTATATAATATTGTTACCTTATTATAACCAGATGCGGAGTACCCAAAGGATCATCGCTCAGTCCCATGCCCTTCAACATCTACATGGCCCCCCTCGCCGCCATCGCCAGACAGAGCATGGGCTCAGCATAGTAATATATGCCCACGACACCCAGCTCAGCCTCTCCCTCATGAAGAACCCTGAAGACCCCAGACTCCGCTTCCAAGAAGGAATGAAAGACATTGCAGCCTGGATGAGCGACAGCTGCCGAAAACTAAACTCAGAGAAAACAGAGGTCTTTATCTTGGACCCTCCCCCACTGCGTGGGACATCATCTGGTGGCACGCCACCCTCGATGCCCACCCACCCCGATGGACCACGCCCGGAACCTCAACATCATTCTGGACTCCTCCTTCACCATGACTCGCGAGGTCAACGCCGTCGCCTCCACCTGCTTCAACTCCCTCCGCATCATATGCAAGACCTTCAAGTGGATCCCACCTGAAGCCAGAAAAAACGGCACCTACGCACTCATTACCAGTAGATTGGACTACGGAAAACCCTCTCCATGGGAATCAACAAATCCCTGCCACAGAAACTCCAGACCATCCAGAACACCGCAGCCAGACTCATCCTCTGCACCCCACGACACAAGCACATGACCCAACACCTGCGAGACCCTCACTTGTTCCACATCGAGAAGAGAGTAACCTTCAAACTACTCACCCACACCTACAAATCCCTCCATGACATCGGATACAAATACCTCAATGAAAGAATCTCTTTCCACGTACCTCAAAAGAAGCCTCCGCTCTGCAGACCTCCCCCTAGCAACGACCCCGTGCATCCGCAGAACCAGAGCCGGGGAAGGGCCTTCTCCTATGTTGCAGCTAAAGCCTGGAACGAGCTCCCAGTCGACATCAGACGCTCCCCCGCTCTGCACACCTTCAGGATGAATCTCAAGACCTGGCTCTTCGGCTCACCCAGAGCTGCACCCCCTCCCCCAGAGCTTGAGACCCTCACGGTTGAGTAGGGCGCTTATTAACCCCTGATTGACTGATTGAGATTAGCAGCTACTAGAGCTGCAACTCTGGTCCAGCGCCCCCCTCTGGAGCAGCATGCGCAGTTTAATTTATTTATTTAGTATATTTATAGAGCGCAAACCTGTCACCCAGAGGGCATCCTGGCGCTTGAACTTGAGCGACAGCACTATTCACTTACACAGCAATTATAGGAAACAAGTGCGTTTTTAACGCTTTCCGGAACGGAAGATAGTTGCTGTGACTTCTCAAGGAGAGAGGCAGGGAATTCCAAAGTTTGGCCGCTGCCACACTGAATGAGCGGCCACCCATCCTAACTCTCTGAAACCGCGGGACTACCAACAAATGCGCAGAAGAGGAGCGGAGAAGTCGCGGGGCAGAGTACCAGGTGAACATATTCTGCAGAGGTATCGGGCCCAGATGATGTACAGCTTTAAACACTAAACAAGCGGCTTTGTACAGCACTCTCAGATGTACCGGGAGCCAGTGTAACTCTCTCAAAGATAGGGTAGAAGAGCTAGACCTAGGCCGTGAGAGAGCCAACTTGGCGGCCATGTTCTGCACTCGTTGTAACTTCCCCACCAGATTCTTTGGGGCCTCCAGAAGTAGCGCGTTACAATAGTCTAAGCGACTTAGTATAGTACCGCGAACTACTTGGCATGGGCGGGGAGAAGGGGCAGAACTTTACGCAGCATGCGTAACAGCATCATGCACGTAGACGTGGTTTTATTGACGTGCATGTCAAGCTGTAAATTTGGGCCGAAGATCACCCCCAAGTTGCGAGCAGATGACGCAGCCGAAACTGGCTCGGGGAAGTAGGCAGGCCAAAAGTTCTCTGGAAGTGCCCGCGAGATCCGATCTGTGGAACAGTAGAGGACCTCAGTCTTAGCTCTGTTAAATTGTAAGGAGTTGGCCCGTAACCAGTCCGCTGTGGCTGCCATGCAGCGATGGAATGTCTCCAGCGAGACCGCATTATTGCCCTCCAAGGAAAAGACCAGCTGGGTGTCATCGGCATAATTAAAAGCCGAGACACCAAAAGATTTTATAAGCTGGACCAGGGGGCGGAGGTACAGATTGAAAAGTATTGGGCTGATGGCCGAGCCCTGTGGCACCCACTGCCCTACTTTCCTTGGCTCAGAACAAAATGGAGGAAGCGAGACCAGCTGTTGCCGACTGTCAAGATAGGATATGAGCCCGTCTCTTGCGTCCTCTGTGACCCCACACTCTTCAAGTCTCCTGATAAGGGTTCGATGGCAAACCGTATCGAATGGGGCCGACATGTCGAGCAGCACTAAAAAGGCTGCCCGACCACTGTCGACACGCGAGCGAAGGTTGTTCAGTACGGTTACAAGCGCGGACTCCGTCCCGTGCCCGGGGCGGAAGTCAAACTGTGCCTCATCGAACCAACCGATGTTTTCCAGGAAACCTGAGAGCGAGCGGGTCACCCATTTTTCCATGATTTTAATAAGAAAGGGGAGCAAGGAAATTGGCCGATAGTTGGACAGACAAGTCGGGTCCAGCGTTGGCTTCTTAAGCAGAGGTGACACTACTGCTAGCTTCCAACACTCGGGGACGGATGCCAACTCCAGAGACTGAAGGCAGATGGAGTGCAACGGTTGAAAGAGTTCCGCCTGAAAAGCCTTCCAAAATTTGGGAGGCAGTGGATCACACGGAGAACCAGAGGACACCGTGTTAGCCAAACTGCAGAATTCCTCAAAAGAGGGACGAGGAAAAGATTTTAGTTGGGGTCGACTGGAGAGAAAAGCCGGAGCTCCCAAACTAAAGGCTGGAGTACTCAACTGGGGTCGACTGGATGAGCCGTCCGGAGCTCCCAGATCAGGGCCAAAGGCACCTGTCTGGGGTCGACTGGGCAGGTCAACCGGAGCTCCCAGGACAGGAGCTGCTGTTGGAAGGCACGATTCGGTCGGCTGGGGTCGACTGGATAACCCGTTCGGAGCTCCCAAGCCAGGACAAAAGCCGACTGGCCGGGGTCGACTGAGCAGGCTAACCGGAGCTCCCAGACCGAGAGTATTGGGCAAGGGATGTTTTAAGCCCTCTAAGATCTTAGCAGTTTTCTCTTCGAAAGCACCTGCCAGGGAATCGCACAGGGCCTGCGATGCGGGGACTGTATTAGCCACGCATATAGGGTGGGACATGTCCCTGACGATTTTAAATAGTGCTTGCGATTTATTGGGCGCCTGATTCAAGGTGGATTTCAAAAAGGCCGCCTTAGCAAGCTTAATCTGCGCTTTATAGCCCTGCAATGCGAGCCTGAACGAGGCCTTTGCTGATGGTGAATATTGCTTCCTCCAAGCCCTCTCAGCACGTTTACAGCTCAACTTCAGCTGTCGAAGCTCTTCCGTGTACCAGGGAGAAGCCCGGTTCACTCTCCCACAAGACTTACGAAAAGGGGCCACCTTGTCCAGCGTGTTAGTAATCGACCGGCACAAAGTCAAGTAGCTTTCCTCCACTGAATTACTCAGACAATAATTGTCTGGTAGTAGAGATGGCAGAGGAGATAGGCTGAGTAATCGAGACCAGGGTCTACCCAGTTTCGCCACTCCTACCCCGGCTGTCTCAGAGGAGTAATCACCTGTACGAAGGGAGAAGGCCACAAGTGCGTGATCCGTCCAACATTGGTACAAGATATTGGTGACCACTGCTAATTGAGCGTCAGCAAATTCAAGTCCAGGACATGACCTCCCTTATGAGTTGCTGAGCAGACCAGTTGCTGCAGCTGAATGTCACCAAAGGCCTGGCAAAGTGTCGTAAACGCCCCATCCAGTGGACCCCCCTGCCATAAGTTGAAGTCTCCCAGGACCAGCAGCTTAGAGTGAGTGTTGGATAAATCATATATTAGGTCAAGAAAGTCTGATAGAGAGGGCGCCGATCCCGGTGGACGATAGCAGAGCACACCTGAGAGCAGTGTTCTCTCCAGACCTCTAATGGAGAACCCCATCAGTTCAAAACCCGACCCCTCACCAATTTCATGCTGAAAAAGACCCAGCTTTTCTCTGTAGATAATACCAATTCCACCACCTCTGTTCTTCAGCCGAGGGGTGTGGATGATTTTAAAGCCTGGGGGACCGGCAAGTCCCAACTCAACTAGGCAGTCCTCCCGAGTCCAAGTTTCAGTTAGAAACAACACGTCCAGACCTGGGGATTCAATCAGGAAGGCAATCTCTGTATGGTGCTTGCAGAGCGACCGCACGTTAAGCAACCCGCAAGACAGAGATTGAGATGGGAGAGAAACAGGAGTCTTCTGAGGCTGAGACATCAGAGTCGGTCTGAGTTCCAAAAGAGCAGCCCGGGAGTAAACTAGGCGAGGAGTATGTGAGAGTCCAGAGGAAGCGGCCCTAGGCGCGCCCGTTGCGCGAACGGGCGCAAACGGGCTTACCTCTGGCGCACCTCCGGCGCGTCTTCGGCGCGTCCGCTGCGCGCACTCGCTGCGCGCCTGTTCCTCCATGTCTCTATATAGTATTACGCCGCGCGGGCTTCCGGCTGCTAGAGCCTCCACACCCGAAGCAATATGGCGCCTAAGAGTGTCCCAAGCTTCTACACTCACCCAAGATGGCGGATGAAGCACCACGATCTAAATCCTAAGATCCCGCAAAATGCGAGTGAGGACACAATTATAGTGCAGGTGAGCCTACAGATGTCCCTAGTAGCTGCAGTAACAAGCGCCAAGCAATTAGGTGACAAAAGCAGCAGCGCGATTATAAACAGCGCGAGCAGCGGAATTAGAATTAAAAATGCCCAGGAATATCTAAGCACCGGTAAAATGCTGTCCAGCAAAGAGTGCGGTCAGTTAAGGTTTTTTTTATATTGATTACTAGTGCTACTTGACAGCTCAGGAGGCGCTATTATGCGTCACTTAGCATTTCAGTACGGTGATGCGGAACACCACACTGAAATGCGTTAGTCTAACGCCTGATGCGTGGTGCTTGGCAGGCTCTCCATTTATGCACTCACCCTGAGGTTGAAAAAGAACTCTTAACCTCTGCAGCAGTGCCACCCTTCACTGCGGCGGAGCCCAAGGACAGCAAAGCTCCGGCGGCGCGCCCGAGCAAGCTACACCGCACCAGGGCGGTGCCGGTGTCTCGCAGCCCGCCTGCCGCGTCGGATCTCCCCACCTCTAACACCGTGCAACAGGCCCATGTCCCGCCACGCAGCTGGGTGCGGGGCGCGGACGCAGACCGGGACACTACTGGGCATCGAAAATGGGCCCAACCAGGAGCCACAGCCCACCCTCCCCAGGGCACGGGGTGGAGAGAAAGCAGCCGTCCACTGCAGGTAAGGCCCCCCCGCACCACAAGGTCCTAGGTGCCCCGGGCCAGCCGGAGCAACCCCCCAGACAAGACCACCACACGCTACAGAACCCCTCCACCATGCAAGGCCGCAGCGGTCCGGGCAGCGTCTCCCCAGGCACCACCCTTCCCTTGCTGCCCCCACCCCTGCAAAGTGATGAATCCACCTGAGGAAAGGAATCGGAACGGGGAGAGGTGCTGCCCAGCTTCCAGAGGACAAACCACCCTCCCCTTGCTGGCCCCACCCTAACAAAGAAATACATGCAACGGGGGATAAAATGCATTCAAATGCGGTCGAAGGAGTCGCCTGGCCCCCGGGGAAGAGCACTCACTCGTAACTTTTGGACTGGAAACACGTGTGCGCCCTGCCATTTTGGGACCGTCTTCTGTTGTCGCTCTTGTCCTTGGTCCACCATCTTGCGTTGGTCCACCATCTTGCCAAACAGCAGACATTCTACTGCCCTCCCTTGGTGCTGTGACTGCGTCCCCCCTCCGACCCCACTTAATGGAACTCTGCTCTCCTGTTTTTTTGGGTCTTGACCTGAGAAAATCTATTATTTGTATATATATGTATATAGAGATAACTCTAACCACTAGTATATGTTTAGACCTTTGTACTCTCTGCCATTCCTATGTGACTCTTAGAGTATATCCATGTGTATCCCTTCCCTATGTATATAGAGATAACTCTAATCACTAGTATATGCTGTAGCCTATGTGACTCTTAGAGTATATCCATTTGTATCTCTTCCTTGTGTGACTCTACAACTTGTACATTTGCAATTTTTTCTGTTTGTATCTTTTATGTAACTCATGTAATCCTTAGTCCTTATATTACTTATGTAAAGCTCTCTGACACCTTCGGGTAATGTTCGCGCTATATAAAATCGCATTAAAAAATAAAACTTCAAAGATACTCCTTATAGTTCTTTCCCAGTCTCATCATTTCATCTGAAGCATTTTCAATATTCTATTCTATGAAGCCTTAGTTGTTGCTTCTTTATCATATGCAACAAACAACCGCTGGCACAGGCGATATTGCTGTTTTTTGCAGGTATCATGTTACTTGTATTATATATCTGGTCGCATTGACAGAAGCACATTACCAGGCTGGCGACACACTATGCACAGCACAGATGTGTGCTGACTTTTTAGGCCACGCCCTAACTTGCATCGGCCGCGCCCCTTTACGAGCTCCCTCCCTACTTGAAGCCCGGTCTCCGCCTCCTCCTCCGGCCCCTCCCCCGTATGGCCACGCCCCTCCCTCTACCCCGCCCCCCCTCTTTCAGGCCCCGGATGCAGGAACAGGAAGCGCCGGGTCCAGGGTGCACCCCCCGCCGGAGCCATGGCCGCGCGCTGCGCCCAGAGGCTGCTGCTCCTGCCGAGGCGCTACCAGGACTACGTGGCGCGGACCCCGGGCGCGGCGGCGCAGCTGGAGGGCGCCGTGCGCGCGCTCTCCTACCTGCTGGCCAGTGAGTGCGCGCGCATGGCTCGTGCACGTCAGCGCAGCGCTTCGAAGCGCAGGCATAGCGCCCTGAACGTGCGGTGAAGGCTCCTGTGCACGTGACGCGGCTCCTCGCCTGCGAGGGACCCGTGCACGCGCTCCGAGCGCCCCTGGGCACGTGGCACCTGTACCTGGTGCAGCAGCACACCTGGGCTCACGTGCCACACACACCTGCTGATGGAGGCGACAGACATAAGTCTGTGCCATGAAGCCGGGGGCACCCGGGGCACGAGTCCCCTCTGCTTCTGTGGGTCACCAGTGCATGTGGGTGAAGCGAGGGCACAGTGCCTGTGTGTACAGACACAGCCTATGCACAGAGGTTCACTTACATGTGAATACATCTACACGTGTAACTTTACTCTTGCACTATAAGCTGCTCACCATTTAGAAGTCTGCATTCACTACAGAACATAAGCTTAAATGCCAACTTAATTTCCAAATGTAAAGTCACTACTTGTCATTTTTGACATGTAGGCAGAGATGTCCCTATGGTAAAGCATAGAGTAAGCCTATTAACGTTTAAAAAAGTTATATGGGCTTGCGAGTATGCCTGTTGTTCTCCCATGTTTAGTTTGTGCAGAACGTATCTTGAAGGATTTTTGGGAGCCAGGACTGACGCTAATCTTGTTGGTTGATTGCGTTGATTATGTAGAATTCAATCTCAGGAGACGCTAAAGGTGGTGAGAGATGAGAGGTTGGTAGCAACCATCTTAGGGGGGATTGTGTGGATAGGAGGAGTGTAGATAGTTTCTTGTCTCCAGCTCTTCAGATCAGTTCTATTGACATTTGTCCATATAAGGCTCGCGATTATGCAACGTCTGCACTTTGACACTCTGGATTGTCTTGTGGAGTTCCTTTGATGGGCACTCCGCATCGGTTAAACATGTGGAGTAGTGTTGTATTTTTGTGATTCTGATAGCCTCCTTGTAGGCATTTTTGCCTATCTTGTTGTTCAGGCACGTGGCTTTCTTCTTGTTCGTAACTCTGCAGGCCTCAAAAAATCAGATGTAGTGATAAGAGTAATTTACTCGACCTAACTAATGCGTTTCATCCATAAACTTGGCTAAAATTGTGTGATCCTAAGCAAATATTTATTTCACTGAGCCACCTTTTTCTTATTAGGTCTCGTAGCGAAAACACAGCGCGTGAGCGCTGTGTCTCGCCAGAGATCTTTTGTTGCTGACTGTGCTTCCCAGGAGACCGTACCGGCCGCGCGCATCGCCTTGGAGGCGATTTAAAACTGCCACACGCACGCGAACGCGCGCTGTGACCAGGCGCTGTCTCCTGGGAAGCTCAAGCACCACACACGCGCATACTCACAGACACACACACAAGCGCCCACGCACGCACATACATACATACAGAGACACCCCCCCTCACACATACACACACGCGCGCACACACACACACACACACACACACACACACACACACACACACACACACAAGTGCACCGAGGCCCCCCTCCCCCGCCGTCACCGTCACCGTCGCACACATACATACACACACGAGCATACACACACACATACACACAAGTGCACCAAGCCCCCCCAGCCTTTTGGAACTTACCTGGCCAATGTCGGGGACTCTGCTCTCAGCACGCGGTGCCCTACCTCCTGCTGGCGCGGCCCCGGGGCTCTACACCGCTCACAGGAGCCCCGGGCCGCGAGACTCATTGACTCCGCCTGCCTCCTCTTCCGGTCTGGACGTGGCCCCGCCCCGTCACAGGCGACTGTGCCTGACTTCCGGGGCGGCCGCGGCGGGATTCCGGGGGCATTTTAATAGCAGCCTCCTGTAGTAGGGGTTGGTCTGGCCATTTTGTCAGCTATTGGAACTTCCTTATCTCCAACAAAACACCGGCTGCCCTTGTCATAGTTTCTCGGGCCAATCCGCTCCTAACGATACAGCACCGCGTGCGACCGATGAACTCGACTTTCTGCTGTAGGCAGAGGGCCTTGTGACTTCCTCGAGATTATTTTGCCTGCTCAACTCTTTCGCCACGAGAGACAGGCAGCAGCTATATTATTAATCTGAAAACGTGTTCTTCCTGGAACAACGGCCCACTTACGGTTGTACAATCATTGTTGGCACGTTCTGTTCCGGGACAGCACGTTTTTTTGTCTCTCTGAGCATATGTGCGCGTGCGTGGTCCGTCTCACACATAGTGCTTAGCATGCAGATGCTATAATGTCTGGAGTTAGATCTTTAGCTGGTAAGGAGCTAGAGAATACTTATTTTGCGTATCTATACTATATGTGCTGCATTTAGTTCATATGCATTAATGTGCTTTTTTTTTTTTTTTTTTACAGTTAAGAACGGATGACAATCCAGTCAAAGAGGCACTGCTTTGTTTTTCTGTTGCCTAAGTGTGTACGCCTCATCACTTCCTTCATTAACATTTGGGCTGCTCTGTTTTTTTACCTTTTCACCCCAGACCGTCAACTACTCAATGCTCATCCAGCAAGAGTAATAACAATGATTTTGGTGTAGGGCTGTAAATACATTCTTTTGATAAAAAGACAATCTCTGAATGGGCACTATTCACAAGATCCAAGCTAAAGAAGATATACTATTGTCGGCGTCTCATTCAGAACCACACAGTCGCAACAATCACAAAACACAGTCTTCGATTAAAAAAATCTCTGTTCGGAAAAGTGCACCTTGAAGTCCATTTCGACACCACCACTGCCATGCACACACAGACACCACCACTGCCATGCACACACGGACACCACCACTGCCATGCACACACGGACACCACCACTGCCATGCACACACGGACACCACCACTGCCATGCACACACGGACACCACCACTGCCATGCACACACGGACACCACCACTGCCATGCACACACGGACACCACCACTGCCATGCACACACGGACACCACCACTGCCATGCACACACAGACACCACCACTGCCATGCACACACAGACACCACCACTGCCATGCACCACATCACTCAGGGGCACCGCCACATCACTCAGGGGCACCGCCACATCACTCTGGGGGCACCGCCACATCACTCTGGGGGCACCGCCACATCACTCTGGGGGCACCACCACTTCACTCGGGGACACCACCACATCACTCGGGGGCATCACTCGGGGACACCACCACATCACTCAGGACACCACCACATCACTCGGGGACACGACCCACTTCACCCTTCCACCAACTCAATTACAATAACTTTTATTTAAGTATTAAAAAAATGAAAAGCTATTGTTATTTGTAATATCAATACATCTAAGTCATGTAAATACAACTCATATTGCATTACAAATGCTATAGGGGTCACATTTGCAAATGTTATAGCTATTGGCATTGTCATACACAATGCCAATAACTCAAACTTTAATGCTGCGAGACCTATTGCATTGTAAATGCTTGTTTATTATGTACAAGAGCGCCTGCAAAAGTGTGAGTTGGGCATGTCGGCTGTATAAAAATAGCGGTGAGCGAAACTCGCAGAGTTTCACTCCACGGAATTCTGCAGAGTTACATGAAAACTCCACGGAGTTCTGTGAGCGGGCAGAATTGGCACGTTCCACTGATATTTAGCACCAGGAACTTGTTTCACCCTGTAAAATCAGCGTGAACAGCACCATGCGGTGCGCCAGAGGACATTGCTTCCTTGCTGCAGCTCGAGTAGATTATCTTCTCGAACTGCAGCTTTCTCGCCTGCGGACTGTCGCAGCTGCCTGCATTGAGAAAATGTCACAGAGTGCTGTCCTGATGCCGAAAATCACGCCAGGGGGCTACAGTTCTTACTCGTGAAGATAACGTCGGTGAGCCGCACAAAAAAAAAATAACTCCGCCACACAGCTGTTTGTGGAGTTTTGCCGAAACTCCACATTATAAGTGTCAATCTGGTGGGCAAAACTCTACCGGCAGAGCAGAATTTATTGTCCACGCCTACACAAAAACTCCCTTGTTTTGATTTAATAGTCTAAACTTTTGCTAAATGTATAATAATTAAAATGTAGTCCACATCTAGGGTACGCACGACCCCTGTCTTGCCTTTTTATTTCACTAATAGCATTGTCATCGGGGCAGAAATGTTAGTGCATATTTTAAAACTCTCACATTTAGTAAATATATTATTAAAGCATGATGTGGTAGCAGACTGTTATTGACTGGCAGACAGTTTCCATTGAAATAGCCACAAACATTTCTACTGACCTGCAGTTTTACTGAAAACGCTACATACATGGTGTATAAACAATAATCTGTGGAAATTGGGTTTCAACAAAAATATTTACTATTTGCAGATTGCAAAGTAAATTTTTCAAATTTATTTTGATCCTGTTAAATCCTTGTTTTCATCTCACTTCAGAAGTACAAAAATGTGCTTTCTACCTAAATATATTTTGAAATATTTGTACAGTTTATTTACAAGTTATTAAAATGTATTGTGTCCAGCATACTTCTAAGACGGTTTACTTAACAAAACCCTCTAGCTTTGCAGTCAGAGAAAGAAAAATAAACCACAATCTCCAGGATAAAATAAGCAGCAATTTGTAAGAAGACATAATGTGCCGTATGACCTCTGTCTTTGATCGCATAACAGATGTAGCAAGATCAAATCAAGCTTTAATGACCTCTACGTTGATCCTGTAGGTACTAACTCTCTGGTTGGTCCAGGTGACTGTGTCAGCAGTCACCAGTGCGACCCTCTAGGAGGGTGTGGGGTGACTAGGACACCCAGGACGTGATCACTGGAACGGGCTGCACCAGATGTGATTTGTTGGCGGTTGTAACTAATCGAGATTGAACTTTGTGGCTATCATTGTTATTAAGTACGTGTTGTCTAACCAGGGGCTTAGGTAACCTAGGTTGTATGGGTCAGGGTGGATTAGTATAGTCTTGGACGTTGATTCTAGTCACCTGTCCTCAATCTCTCCGTTGGTAGAAGGCATGCTATAGATCTAGAGGCGGGAACCAGTGAAAGCTGGAGGGGCATCTTACCACCAAGGATTTGCAGCTGGTGGATGGCTGCTTGGCCTTCCCCAATCTTGCTGATACCATTTTCGTTGATGGTGCAACATACAGCTGGAATGGCTTTATGGCGCGTGGGCGCAGAGTCCTCACGTGATGGAAGCGAAGTCGGGCGCTGCTTCTGAAATAGATTAGATATGTTGAGACAGTTCTGGTTCACGCCTCTAACTCTGAGTAGTAGGGTGCTCGCCTCTGCTCTCTTGTTGATGCTTTGCAGAGGTAGCGCCTGGTGTAGAAGGAGTAATATTGGTGGGGCAAGGGATGGGGTCAATATGGAGTACTTTGGCTGTGGCCTGAGCTAGGATTGGAGTGTGAGCTGGTGGGGTACAGAGCTGGGGGATTATGTAGGCGAGTACAGCTGTGGCGACTGTAGCCCGTGACTGTTGTATCCACAAACAACCTTAGTGGGCTTCAAGTCCAGGCGCAACTAGTCATGTCCTGTGAACCTGACCTGGCATCTGGTTATCACTGGGATGTCCTGGGATTGCCGTTCTTTTTCTCCGGGAGTTGCATTGGACCTGGTGGCGGCTCTGTCCCTAGTTGATCTGGTGGGCTGGATCCATGGTGATAAACCTCAAGTGCCCAGGAGGTGGTCTGTAGTCAGGCATGGTAATCCTTGGAACCCAAGTGGTGGGTCAGTGGAGTGCCCGCGCCCTGGAGCCCATGGAGAGCCACCCCTACCCTCTGGATGTGTATGAGGGGTGTATCCAGGAGTGACAATCCCCTGGTGTTCAATAAAGGGGTGTATGCAGGAGAGCAGACCTCATAGTGCCCAGTAAGGTGACCGGACCCAGAAGCGATAATCCCCTACAGCCGGCAAGTGCTCGCTGTCACCGCCCTGTGGATGTGTAAAGGTGTCTGTACCCAGGAATGATAGCCCCCTCCAGCCAGGAACAGAAGTCCCCTGTGATGGTGAGTGGCCGCTTACGAAGGGTCTGGAAGTGGAGTGGAAGAGTTTCTTGTCGAAGGCCATTTCCAGGCCCAAACAGGCGATGTCCTTAACCTGTCGCCCTTTACCTAGAAGCCCTACCTAGCAAGGACAGGCATAGCTTCCACGATTCACTGGAGCAAACTTTTAAAACGTTTATCGGATATCTATAGGTTTAACTCCCCGGTCAGTATGAGCAGTGGTGAGAGCAGTCTAGCTGCTGTACAAAATCCCTCATTCTCTTTCAAAACTCAGAGCAGTGTGGTGCCCGGGCTTTCTATACATTGTGGAGTTTAAAGAAGGTCCCCATTTTTACTATGTCCAGCCATGAGTATTTAGAAGGCTGCGGAGAAAGTTACTGTTGGGCGAAATCGCTGCACACCCAGTCTCCAGCGTTTGCTCTTTGTAACGTTTACATGTTTTTCCCTCCAGGTCGCTCTTCGGATTCCCATGAACTCTCAGAGCTTGGTATGTATGGAGGATGCGTTGATTATATACTGTGGGTATGATTTGGGGTCTGAATCGTTTTCACTTGCTTGGGCGCATGAGGGAAATGGCGGGTGTTGGTTTGAGGCGTAGCAATGTGGTATTCTGTGATGAGGCGTGGAGCTTGGTTGGGATGCTTTCTGGAAGGTGTTTGTAGGGATTGACTTATGTTCCGAAGTTGGGATGAGTTAGTAAGTTGTGGTGTATCTGATGGTCTTAAAAGTGATTTCGGGTTGAGGGTACTCTACAAGAGTGGTGTATGGTGTTGTGCAACAGAATATAGGTGGCGTTGAGTGGGGTCTGTTATGTCTGTACGGTTGGTGTCCAGTGGCAGTAAGTTAAGGTTTTTGTGGAAAGGCGCTGCAGGGTGGATGACTGCAGAGGAGTGGGGGGGTATTGGGAGTTGGTGGTCGGGTGACTGTTGCGGCTGAGGTTTCAGAAGGATGATGGCTGGGTAACTGATGGTGCAGTGTTTGGAGTGGAGTGCACTGTACGAAATGGCGTTGCAGATGCGGATGCTTGGGGGGTTCTTGTAGTTGTTGGAATGAATCCAGAGCTCTGATATACAGTAGAGTGAAGTCCCTCTCTTGCTCTTTAGTCTACTCTGCATCCAATCTGCTTGTGCTCCTGAATGATGCAATCCTGCGGAAGCAGCTCCGGCAGTCCCTTCCTGTGGTGAGTTGGTTCTTACTCTGCCTCTTGTCGCTTCTCTGGATGTCCATCCTCAAATAACAACTACGCTGGGACTCTGTATCCTGGGGCACTCGAAGACGCGTCTCCTTTCTTCCCTTGCACAATCTTCCTACCCTGGTGATCTTCTGTTCTCATCTCATTTCTCTGTCTCAGTGCCTCCCATATCCCCACCTCCACCATAGGCCTTGTTTCTTTAACTCCTTCCTGGTCCCTTCCTTCCCCTCATCCTCTCTTGCAGCCTCTCCACTGCTCTGCTCTTCGTCATCTGTGGCTCCTGCCCCCTTCTCATTTTTTACCATCCTTGCTCCTATATCCCTCCACATTCCCTTTCGCCCTCCCCACCCAGAGGCCCTTCTCCTAGGCCACAATCCTTCTCTCTTGTCCCTTGTGGTTACTGCCCCAATCATATCTCACATCCTGTCTCTCTTTTTTGCCAGCCCCTGTCCCAGCAGAAGCTGATGACGTGGCTTAGTGTGCTGGAGTGTGTAGAAGTTTTTATCGAATTGGGCGCTGCCAAGGCGTGGGGTGACGTGGGCCGGTGGGCAGTCATCGTTCTCATTCAGCTGGCGAAGTAAGTATTCGTGTAGGGGAGCGACTGCTCAGTCCTGTGGGTTTTGGAAAGATAGTCCTTTCCAGCACAAGGAGCTGTCCCTCTGCCCTTCTTTTTCTTCTCTGCCTGTACAGGTACCATTTCCAGGCTGGAGTGTTTGCTTCTCTTCTCCACCCACTCTGTCTCTTTCCCTTTGGGCGTTTTCTGTTGGCACACACCTCTACCTCTCAAGTGGTTTTGAAACCTATAAGTCGTACCTTCTTTACTCCCCTCTCCCTCTTTTTCTGTAAAGTCTTGAATGAGAGATGACCTTACTACATGTTTTGCTGTAAGTGTTCTTCTGATGTGCTCTGTATTACACTAAGCCTTGGCAGCTACCAGACTCTTTTGTGACTGCATGAAAGGCTGTGTGGATCTTTCCCTAGCAGCAGACCTGCCTGGGCTTTAATGTGGCACCTACAGTGCCATCTGTGGGCTCTCCTGTTTACTGCTCCTCTGCCATGTTTGCGCAGCTCCTGATGATGTCCTACTGGTAGTCTTGTTGCTTGGCCAACAGTCAGTTGGTGGGCAAGGAAGGGTGCACAGGTCTCCTGGGTGAGGGCTCATAAACGTGCATTTTACCACATTAGTTGGGCAGAATAACTGCACCTGGGAACAGTGATCGAACAGGAGAGGAGTGCAATGAGGGACACAAAGGTTGGGGATGCAAGCGAAGCAAAGGGCTCCGCCGCCTTCTTCACTGGTACTGGCAATTGTTTGTTTGCACATCTCATCTCCCTGCCTCAAAATAGTGCAGGACCAGTCCCAGGATTGACCAGCAGCAAAGGTCCCAGAGGTTTGGTGCCAGTCTGCTCAGGCAGTGTCTTCATCTTCCACCAGCCCACTCTCACTGGACCTGGATGGAGGCTGTGGGATCATCGTCAGAGGTGCAGCAGAGGCACCAGCCGGTAACTCTGGAGCAAGGGTATCCCTGAATTGGGAGAAGGGTTTTGTAGTAAGGCTGAAGAGTACGCATCCTCGGCTGGGCAGTTTTGCGCATTCCTCCTGCGACATTAGCTCTTGGTGAGGGAGAAGCTCAAAAAGACACGGACAGTTGCTTCAGCACCACTCCTTTGTAGGCAATTGGTCTTGTCCTATTTTGGATTTGCAGAAGAAGCGCCACTTCTGGCGCCCTCTGTTACAGAGGATCAGGCTTAACTGGCCTTATCCTCTGTAACAGCTGCCATTCTGTGACCGTGTCCTCGCTGTAGACTTTACAGGCCTGTCCTCCCCCCCCCCCCCCCTGTAGCCTTTAGAGCCGCTCCTTCATGTGCACCAGTAGTGTTTGTATTCTGTGCCTTTTATCCCTTCCTCTCCTCTTCTCTGCTCATTAGAATGATTTATATTCTCCTTTGTTAATGCTTTGGCTGCTTCCCCGGCATCAGTGTGGTTTTGTGCATTCTGGATCTTTTAAAGTGTTCACTCCTTTTTCAGGGCCATTTTAAGGATCCTTCTGCTGTGGTACCACAAGGCTGGCTTACAGACGTCCCCACCCATCGTGCCGCTGGACCGGGAGCTGCAGCTTGAGGGCGAGGGTGAGTAGCACTGCCCATCCGTGGTCGAATGCAACCCTCTGCATAGACCGAGGAGCCTCAAGCACCCAAATTCGGCTCAGCTACTGACATTTTCTGGCTTAAATCCGTAAATTTGGCAAATATCTCTCCAAACCCGACTATCACTGCTAAAACTGGGGGTTTCCTTCATGGCTAATCTTAATCTTGAAAGCTATTCCCAAGCCATGGCTACACTAGCCTGATGTCACCGCCAGAACCTCAGCAATCTTAGACCTATTCTCTGTTTCCAAGATCTGAATCTAGCAGTGGAGGCCGCGGTCCCCTTCTTTCTTTAGTAAGGCTCCTCCATCATCACTGTATCACCCCACAACCTCAAGAATCTTAGACACATTCTCTATTCCAAGATCTGAAGCTGGAAGTTGAGGCCGGGGTGCCCTTCTGTCTTCAGTAAGGCTGCACCACCCTCCATGGATCACCAAACATAGACTCTGTTCGCTGCTATGTTCTCCGGCAGCGCCCCAAGAGTACAGGACGCCTGCTCTCTCCATGTTAAAAATACCCCCTTCTTTCAAGCTTGATGCTCTTCTCAAGAACTTGCTCATTGAGGAACCCTTGCTGGTCTAATCCCACTCTAATCCATTGCCTTTCTCAATAGTCTACATCTGCGTATCCTGCTGTGAGTCTTGAGTTCAGTCATTATAATAATTTTGAGTTTCTACTGTATCGTATCGTATTATCCGTCTTCTATTCTATGGTTTCAAGCCTGCGCCTTCTCCAGACCCCACTCCTCTCCCAGCTCCATCACTTCCCCAGTGCCAGTCTCTTACCCTTAACTTTTAGTGCCGTCTTCTCTTGCTTATTGGCTACTGCTTTTATGGCCAAGTTACAGTGGTTAATTTGAGCCAGTTCTTGCAGGTGGTTCCCACCTGCACTCATTGTTGGGGACCAGGACTCATTTTTCATCTTAAACTTTGACTCAAAGTTGGAGAGAGAAACACAGAAAAAGGGAAAAGGAGGAAGAGCAAGACAGAAGAATCAGTGATGTGAGACCGTGGGGGTGAAAAAAAGACTCTGCAAGAGTGAGATCAAGGGCCTGGGAGTGTCTGGATGAATGCCAAAGGGATAACCTGGATCAAGGGTGACAGCATTGTTGAGCAGCAACCCCGACATTAGGCAGTGCCTGCGACAGGTTCCTGGCACTTATTCTTTTACAAGTTAAGCACTGCCACTTAGCTATATGCTAACTAGAGCTCTGCTGTTTATGTATTTATTCTTGGTCAGGCTGCACCTATTCTCTGGAAATCAACTTATCTCCCTCAACATACACGCAAACTATATTTATATATATCGTTACAACTGACTGCTCCAGCATCAGAAACAGACTCCAGCATGACCGGGCTCGCTGTGGAGAGAGTTGTTTTTTTTTACCACCCATAACCAGGTAACGCGTTTCAACCGCCCAGGGGTCTTTGTCAAACCATATATAAATAGTTATACTGTACTGTTGTCTCTCATTGTACTGTAATCCTCTGTTAATTACTGGTCTATACCATATTGTAGACAATCTGTTCTGCAGCGCGCATTGAAACCTTGTGGCAGGGAGATCATCTTGAATGTGCCCACTGCGGTGCCCATCAACGAATCCAAGCGGGATCTCAGTCTCCTACTTCTCCAGCAAGGCCTCCCTGTCTCTTGTTATGTAAACACCTAAATACCGAAATCCCTGATTGGACAGTGTAGCAGTATTCACAGTGCCATGCCTTTTTAATGGAAATACGTTGGAGTTCCCCAGTAAATTTTGTATCCAGAATATTTTCCACAATTCCTAAAAACTTAGAGCTGTCTATTGACGGTCTGCTCGGGGTCTGCATGCAACCATGTTCGTTCCTCACAGGATCTGTCCCAGCTCAGTTCTTGGATTAGGAGGTCCGCCGTGATCCATGCTGCCAAGGGTTCTATCAGCAGTATTAAAAATCATTTGAGACAAAGGGCCGCTTGGCCTTGTTCCTCTCTGTAGCTGGAAGGGCCTTTTCAATGCACCTTTGACCCTCACTCTGGCTGTCGTTTGACTGTACAGATGCTCAGTCCACTTGGGACCCATCTTGTCCAACACCTCAAACATTTGCTTCCATGATGGCGTGTCTAACTCCATTGTTGCATCATTAGTGCCGGCTCTCCTACTGTGCTCATGTGTCTCGTGCATCCATACAGCCTAGGCAGACTTAGTTTAGCTGTAAGCATGAAGTTCGATTGGTTGGGATACTCCAGGGTATGAATTACTCGTTTTAGCCGGGTCACCAGCACTTCAGCAAGAAGTTTGGGCTTGGCGTAGTAGGAAGCCGGCTCTTTATATAGTGGACCTAAAAGAGGTACACTGGGTAAAGAGTCCAGGCTAACCCCAAAGGAATTACAGATGCACAAATGACTCCTCAAATGCTCTCTTTTGTGGCAGTGTGGGTGAGCAGTTGGGCTTATCAGAGGGCAGTGCTAGGCATTTATTACACACACAAAAACAGTAAGAGAGACACCCACGCAAAAAAGAAATCCGTCACCAATTTATAAAAATAACACATACTTTTATATGAAGTTAGATACCAAGATCATCGGAATCAGGTAAGTACTTTTCTAGTTATGAATTTTTGTAGTTTAAAAAAATGGACACTGCAATTTCTGAAGTGGTAATGTTATCTTATGGAGCAAAGACGTACACTGCATACGGTTACTTCACAGCGACTTACAGGACTAATCTCCTGGACTGAAGGTAGGTGTGGGGCAAGGTCAAGGCAGCACCTGCAGGTCACCTCGGAAAGCACTGGGGCGGCCGGGTGCATAAGTGCTATTCAGCATCGGGTGCCCAATGTTATTATATGGGAAAAAACATGTACTGCATTCAGGCAGTTCACTGCGACTTACGGGACAAATCTCCTGGACTTAAGGGGAGTATGAGGCAAGATCCAAGGCCACACAAACCAGTCACCTCAGGAGGCTCTGGGGCATCTGGGTGCGCAGGTGTGTTTCAGCCTCGTGCGTCCCATTCACTTTAATGGGGAATGGTCTGGTTGCAAAGAGGCTGCAAGCTGGGCCTGGGAGACCAGCCAGGCTGAAACAACAAGGGGTTCATATCTTCCGATGCTCTAGGACGTGGGGACACCTTTGGTTCTTTTCTCCTCTGGCAGGGTGGTCGGTGCAGAGGTGTTCGGTTTGTCGTCACTGGAGACACTCCAGGTAGAGTGGGCCTGCACAAAGAGCCTGCAGGTGGCATCAGTAAGTCCACTGTGGGGAAACTCGCGGTGGGCTTTGTGTCAGGATGGTCGGGGACCACGCAGGCACCATTAGCCCACTTCAACTCGGGCAATGGCGTTTTCTGGTGTCTGGTTTGTGGCGGTCCGGACTCTTCACAGTTCTTTTGTAGTGCCTGCAGGAAGCAGCTCTGCTACTCCAAGGGAGTTCCTGAGACTTTGTTGAAGGCAGGCAGTCCTGCCTGGCTTTTGGAGGCACAGCGGCTGCAGTACGAGACCACTTTAGCCCAAGTTTGTCTGAAAAGCAGACAACCTGACCGCGTTAGCACCAAGTCAGTTGCTTTTACAGACTCCTCGCAACTCTTCGGTGTCATCCTTCTTAGGTTGTTAGGAATCTGATTTCCTGATGCATGGGGCTCCTCTAAATACTAGATTTAGGGGCATTAGGGAAGTGTAAGGTAGTAGCTAATGAGCTACTTACCCTTGGTGTCGCTACGCCCCCTATGTGCCCTCTTCCTGTGGGAAGTGGACATAACCAGTCCCAGAGTTCATAATTCTGCCATCACCAAGATAGCAGACCTTTAAATTTCGTGTCTACATCAGGTAGCCCACCTTAGGGGTCGAACTAGCCTGAGGGTGAACACGCCTCTCTGACTACTTATTTTCGCACTTGTCCAGGTGCTAAATGGGCCCTGGTCAGGGGATGAGGTTGGCATCCCCTCCGTCTGACGGAACCAGTTTTGCACACCAAAGGCCATGGGCTCTTTGAAGCTCCCTGCCTTTGAATGCACACTTACCAGCCTTCATGGAAAAGGAGGTGAAACCCCACACCCAGAGCAGGCATTGTTTCTGTCCTCTGAGAGCAGGGGTTTCACCTCCTGGGGGGGCACAAACTGGTCAGTGGTGACGGACTGGACCAATCAGCCAGCACACTAGATATGCAGATATGTCCTCACATAAAATATAATGCATCCTCTCTTAAAGCCCTGCTGAGGGGTGACTTACATATATTAGATATAGTGACTTTAGCATGACACACAGCTGTGTGTCATGTCATCTTTGCACCATGTCACACACCCTGCAATGGCAGTCTGTGTGGAATTTGTAGTGGGTTCCTTAGCGTGGCATAAGATATGCTGAGCCCGTGGGACCCTCTTTAGCACTCATACCCTGGGCACCTGTGTGAAGCCAGTGCAGGCTCTTCCTGGCTAATGTGGCAGAGGAAAGCCTGGGGCCATCCAAAACAAATCTGGCCGCTGCTTTCTGTACAATCTGTAGGTGCTGGATGAGCTTTTTGTTTATGCCTGAGTATAACGCGTTACAATAATCAAGTCTCGAAGAGACAAGGGCCACCACGATCTGCTTTCGAGCTTCTAGAGATAGATAATGTGCTATCCTTCTCGGAATCATGATGACACCACAGCAAGTGGAGACTGTCCTATTGACCTGAACGTCCAAAGAAAGTGTAGTGTCAATCAGCACCCCCAAATTCCGGGCGGATTGAGGGGGCAAGCGGCACACTCTAAGGGATGGAGGCCACCAGTCGCTAGACCAAATATCCTGATCTCCTCCGAGTGATCAGGACCTCGGTTTTCTCTCCATTCAACTTTAGTGAATTCAAGATCATCCACTGTGAAACTGCCTCCATGCAGTTCCTAAAGTTGAGAGCGGAGGAGCTCACCGAGTGGCAGAAGGAAACCATGATTTGGGTGTCGTCAGCATATGACCACACCTCCAACCCGAAAGATCTTACTAACCTGGCAAGAGGGGCCACATAGATGTTAAAGAGTGTGGGGATCAAAGCCGACCCCTGAGGGACCCCACATTGCACAGGTTTAGCAGGGGACAGAAACTCTCCCAGCTTGACCCTCTGTTCTCTCTGATTGAGAAAGGAGGTCAGCAGGCCCAGCGCTGGACCCTCGACCCAAATGTCCCTAAGATGTGTTACCAGGATAGAGGGAGACAGGGTATCGAAGGCAGCTGTCAGGTCGAGGAGGACCAGAAGGGAGGTCTGGTCGCTGTCGACCTTCGAGCAGATGTTATTAGTGACTACCGTAAGGGCAGACTCCGTACTATGGGCCCTACGGAAACCATGTTGAGATGGGTCCAACAGGCTAAAGGCATCTAAGTATGCGGTTAGGTGTTTGTTAAGATGAGCCTCCAGCATTTTTGCTGGAGCAGGCAGCAATGAAATAGGACGGAAGTTCTTCAGTGTCTCAGGGTCCAAGGTGGGCTTTTTCAACAAAGGTTTAACCACCGCCATTTTCCAGGAGGAAGGAAAAGTGCATTCCGTGATTGCACAATTCATCACCTTTAAGAGGGGAGGCAGCAAGGCCTCCCTGCAGCCTTTGAGGATCTTAAGGGGACATGGGTCCCAAGGGGATCCGGATTTAATTTTGTCCAGAAGCAGATCCAGCTGCTGAGCGGTAAGAAGGGGAAAGTTGAGAAGACTACTATGGGGTTGATCCTTCGCCTGGCGTTCTACAGGGGGCGGAACACGTAGGGGAAAGGGGACCCAGTTCGCATTTAAGAGATTCGAGAGAGGTGTGGATGTCCACTACTTTGGTGTGAAAAAAGGTCGAAATCTTGTCACACAGCTCTTGAGAGTCCACTATAGGGTCCGGCGTTTGCAGGGTACAGAGGAAGTCTACAATCTTAAACAGTTCCCTAGGGGAGTTGAGGGAGGCCGTCAGATGCGAGAAGTGGGCCTTCTTTTCCTCTATTATCCTCGCTTTATACCCTTTTAGGAGGAATCTATGTGTTCGAGGCATGTGGGCTGCTGAATTCATATCTGTGCATAGATCGCCGCCTAGTGTTGGGTCCGGATGATTGCACATTGTTGTCCTGGAAGAGTCTTCGAAGTATCACGAGATAGGTGGCTCCTCCCCTGGACTACAGTGCGCATGGGCATCGCCTCCATCCCCAGATTGTTTTTTTCCGCCATTGGGTTCGGATGTGCGTCGGTTCCCTCTGTCGGAACCGATAGTTGTTTAACTCATTTAACTCGAGACCAAAAGGTCTTTAGGCTTGGCGCCGGTATAGTTCTCGTTCGGGTTTACTGTTTCTCCAGCTCCGAACTTTCGCTGCCCTTCCGCGTGCTCTCGGCGCGGACGGGCCCACACGACGCTCAGGCCATGGAACGGACTCCGTTTAAACGGTGCCCGGTTTGCAACGCGAAGAACTCGCACCTCGACGTGCACCCAGTGTGCAACACCTGTCTGTCGCCGGACCACAACGAGGCCAGGTGTATGGCCTGCTCGAAGTTCCGGTGCAAGAAGACCCTCAAGATTCGTCGGGCTGCGAGACTCCAGGCCAAACTGTCTGCGCCCCCGCCGGACAACATCTTCGAGGAAGACGTCGGAGACGACGATGTCCAGCAGGTTTCGGACTCTAGCCCTGCGTCCAAGGGGGAGGCCTACGACGCAGGGGACGAGGAGTTTGGCGAAGCCGACGACGAGGTAGGGGACGACGATACGGCCTTTGCCACCGTGGGGGACAGCTCTGAGGACGAGCACCCCCGGACTGACTCAGGGGTTGACCCCCTTCCTACGGCCCAGGTCGAGGGATCGCCTTCGGGCCTTACCCAAGATCCTGTTCTAAGTCCAGCAGCCCCGCCTACGAGCCCGGCCACGGACATTTTAGAGGTGCCGCTCACTTTTTCAAAACCGAAAGTGAAGCCATCGGGTTCAACAGCTACGGCTTCGAAACCGAAAGTGAAAGCCGTACAGAAGGCTTTGGAGGCGTCAAAACCAAAGAAATCCAAAATGGCCGACATGGGCGGCCCAGCCAATATGGCCGACCCTAAGTCATCTGGGTCGGGGCAGAAAGCAAAGCCGGCCGACGCGGCTGCATCGGCGCCGAAGGTGGTCGCGGTCGACGACCCAAAGAAGGCTTCGAAGAAGCGTCAAGGTGAACCCAAGACTCAGGCTTCCCCGGCACCGGCCGCCGGAGCCAAGGAGGGTCCCAGCTTCGACTCCGAAGACTCTGCCTCTCGCCGACACAACTCCCAAATCGGGGAAATCTGGCGAAACGGTCGCTCCCTCTCCAGCCCTCACAAAGAAGGTCCAGGAGTCCCTGCACCGGATTCGAAAGGCCGCGGAGCTTACAGGCCCAGAGGCTGGGGTGTCGAAGCCCGCACTGAAGCCGTCCAAGGCGCACACGCCTATCCACTTCACCCTACCGCCGAAGTCGGCGCCGAAGGCATTCGCCCCGAAGCAGGTGGTCGGGGTTCCCTTGAAGGAGGTGTCGACGCCCAAAGCGTCTCTGGTGGTGGCTAAGCCTCGGCTCCAACCACTCGCGGAGGAAGAACGTCGTGAAGTTATCATCGACGCCAATACTGGAAAACTGTCCCTCCTCAAATGAAAAATCACCACGGAGCCGGTGCTGGAACACTTTCGTATTCCTCTAAAAAATAAAAAGGACTCTGCGGGCACTGCAGCGCCTCCGGCGCCGGCGTCACCGAGTGACCTGCCACGATCCCCGAATCGCTCTACCGCGGGGGATGACGACGAGGAAGAGGTCGAGTACAACTATCCGGCGTACTCGGATCCGGAGGAGGAACATGAACCTTGGTCTGCCGGAGGCGACCCCGAGGACCCGCAGTCAAGTCTGGAACCGCATTTCTTTGCGCCAAAAACTTCGCCAACGGAGGACTCTGCTGCCTTCAACGCGCTGATCGAAAGAGCTGCAGCTAACCACGATGTCCAGCTGCACTCAGATCCTGTGGATGTAGACTTTCTGTTCGACACTTTCTCTGTGGCCGAAAAGTCAATTAAAACCTTGCCAATGCTCAAGGGGGTGCTCATGTAGACAAAAACAATTCCCAACTGGTATCATGTAGAGACAGTTTCAATTGTGTATGCCGTGGGCATTACAAAGAACAGAAACAAGGAGTCAAATGATTCAGGAAAAAGTGGTATTATTCACCAAGAAAACAAATTTTTCTTTCATATGAAATTACAGTTAGGAACAGCACTGTAAAGATCAGATCTTATAACAACCCGGTGGCACTTGGTGCAAGGTGCTATATACAGTTTAGTGAGGTGAGTGTGCAAGTGCTTTAAAAACAGCATAGACGACGCATTAAACAAAGTATATACATCAGATAAAACTCCACAACACAAGTTACAGTCACTTGGAAGAACAATTATTCCTTGTGGGAGCTTTAAGCGCGGGATGCGTCATATGATTCAGGCTGTGTGGTCGACGGCGTTTCGATCCCCTTTAGTCGGGATCCTCATCAGGACAGGGTTGTTGATGGGTACAGCGCTGTAGGCAAAGAAGGGCAATTTAGGGAGGCTGCTGGCAGTGGGAGCGGGTGGTGCGAAGGTGAACAGTGGCTAATTAGGGCTGTATCACTGAAGGTATACTGTGCTAATGAAGTGGTAGTAGTGGTGGCCGGAGAGGGAAGGAGGGTGACAATTGGGGGTGCCTAGTGTGCAGGTGTGGCCGGTCTAGAATCAATTAGCCGGGCAGTGGAGGGTGGAAATCAATACAACTCAACACTCACAAGGTAGCCAGGCAGGAATGCGTGGCTGGCGGCACTTCGAAGTAATTTTGATCGAGTGCTGGGGGAAAAAAATAATGTTTACTAGGAGGCGCGAGGGCGTCTAGTAACTTGGGTCAAGGGTAAATACAACATGCGAAGAGTTACCTGATCGCGGTTCTAAGTAGGACTGCTCGCGTGGTGTTGGCTGCGTCTGTACGGGCAAAGGGAGAGAATTGGGTCAGTGAGATACACGCCGTCGCGATCTGGAAGGCGTGAAAAGACCGCGGTCGGAGCTCGCACGCTCTGGGAGTCAGCCCACCAGGACCCCAGTTCTGTACGTGCTCCCCAAAATGCACAAGGATGCCAGAAATCCTCCTGGACGCCCGATCGTATCAGGGTGTGGCTCCATTTTGGAACCCCTTGGTAAATACGTGGACTCTGTGATCAAAGAGTTTGTGCCTATTACAGACACTTACATACGTGACACCATGGACTTAATCAACACCATCGAAGACCAACACTTTGATCTGGATAATCAAATAATGGCTAGCTTGGACATCGAGTCCCTTTACACAAACATCCCCCACTGTGAAGGACTCACCGTTATCAAAAATCTGTTGATTGCCAGACCACAACCATCCAAAATTCCCACCGACTTCATTATGGACCTTCTACGAGTGGCCTTACAGAACAACTACTTCTTGTACAAAAGCACATACTATCTACAAATCAAGGAAGTAGCCATGGGCGCTTGCTTCGCTCCAAACTTCGCTATTCTATATGTACACGCCCTGGAGAAGTCTCTGTTCCTCAACCCGTATCGACCCCAAATCCATTTGTGGCGTCGATACATCGATGACATTTTATTAATATGGAATGGCACGGCTGACTCCCTACAGCCCTTTATTGCGTGGTTGAACTCTTCACAAGAACATCTCAAATTCACGAGTGAGACCAAAACAAATGATTTACCCTTCCTTGATGTCACAATACATGCAGAAGATGGCAAACTTGGAACATCGCTCTTCCGTAAGCCCACTGAACGCAATACTTTGCTGCACTACTCAAGTAACCATCCCAGAAGCTTATGTGATGGTCTACCATTTGGCCAATTCCTTCGGATCCGACGAAATTGCAAGTGGCAAGGATTACTTTAGGGAGGCGGACATTCTGGTCTTAAAACTGATTAACAGAGGCTACCCACGACGCCTGGTCAAACAAGCAAAGAAACGAGCATGGTATAACCACCGGGAGGATCTACTTAGGCCCAATCAAAACAAAAAAACTTTGAATAGGATCCCCTTTGTCTCAGTTTTCAGCCCGGATAGTAACAAAGTAGCCAAAATAATTAAAAAGAACTGGAGTGTTCTACGATCTGAGGAACAATTTACTACACCACCCCTGTTTTCATACCAGAGAGGAAACAACATCGCTAACCATCTGGTTCGTGCCATTACTTGGCCGACCCCCACCGCTGAGACACATACCATCACAGCAGCATGGGGCATGCCCCCAGTCATCGGACATTTCAAATGCCAATCCTGCAGCGTCTGTGAACTGACACTGAACACTAAGGAATTTACTTTCAATGGGCAGACACACCAGCTCACTCATCATTCTAATTGCAAAACCCAAAATGTTATTTACGCTATCCGCTGCCCATGTGACCTCATTTACATTGGGCAGACCACCCAAATGGTGAAACAACGGATCATCCAACACAAAAGCAGAATCAACTGCAAAGTACTCACAGCGCCATTGGTCTCTCACTTCCTTGAGCAATCACATACAGACACAGATCTCAAGTGGTTGGTAATTGACAAACCTACTTTACCCCTCAGAGGAGGTAACATGGCTGCTCTACTCAATAGAGCTGAATGCAAATGGATCGCCAGAGTCTATTCGGTGAACCATGGGCTTAATACCCTTGATGAATGGACCAGTACTATCTCCATCTAATCTCATTGCCCCTTAATCGTTCTCTGTCTCCATTTACCCTGTATTTATACTGCACAGTAGAGTATATATAATATGTATAGGACTTGTATAACTGATACAATTAACTAAGCGGGCTCATGTATTTTTTGACCAATTGTATAGACCATTCCCTGTAATTAACTGCCCGGTTTCAAACCTTACACCATTGAATGTAACCAGACTTTGTTTTTCCCGCGCCCTCATGGGTTCTATGCATGTATTATCAACTTCGTCCATATTTGATGTAATTACAATATGGTTCATATGCCCCTTCAGGGATGTACTGGAAAAGCATCACCTTGGTTTGCCTTCTCTTCAACCTCGTCCCTAATTGCTGGACAGGCCGATACAACGCCGACCGCAATTTTGAATCTTCCCCGGTCCCGACTATCTTCTGCACTAGTTACTTCCTGTTTGTCCAGGTTGCCTCGGCAACCGCGCTTCTGTCTTCCTGCCCCCCCCCCCAGCCCTCCCAGTCCACGCCCCCCGCTCTGCCCACGACCTATGGCCTCCTGACACCACCTAGACACTCCCAAAACTCCGCCTCCCGCTTCCGCACGGACTCCGCCCCCTCCTCGCGTTTGCCGGGTTATTACTCTTGGCACCTAGACGCGACGGTCAGCTCCAGCATTCACTGCCGTGAGACGCCAGATGAGCTATTGCCTTCTGTTGCCCTGAATTTTCAGGTAAGAGCGTCTCTGACTCCCAGAGCGTGCGAGCTCCGACCGCGGTCTTTTCACGCCTTCCAGATCGCGACGGCGTGTATCTCACTGACCCAATTCTCTCCCTTTGCCCGTACAGACGCAGCCAACACCACGCGAGCAGTCCTACTTAGAACCGCGATCAGGTAACTCTTCGCATGTTGTTTTTACCCTTGACCCAAGTTACTAGACGCCCTCGCGCCTCCTAGTAAACATTATTTTTTTCCCCCAGCACTCGATCAAAATTACTTCGAAGTGCCGCCAGCCACGCATTCCTGCCTGGCTACCTTGTGAGTGTTGAGTTGTATTGATTTCCACCCTCCACTGCCCGGCTAATTGATTCTAGACCGGCCACACCTGCACACTAGGCACCCCCAATTGTCACCCTCCTTCCCTCTCCGGCCACCACTACTACCACTTCATTAGCACAGTATACCTTCAGTGATACAGCCCTAATTAGCCACTGTTCACCTTCGCACCACCCGCTCCCACTGCCAGCAGCCTCCCTAAATTGCCCTTCTTTGCCTACAGCGCTGTACCCATCAACAACCCTGTCCTGATGAGGATCCCGACTAAAGGGGATCGAAACGCCGTCGACCACACAGCCTGAATCATATGACGCATCCCGCGCTTAAAGCTCCCACAAGGAATAATTGTTCTTCCAAGTGACTGTAACTTGTGTTGTGGAGTTTTATCTGATGTATATACTTTGTTTAATGCGTCGTCTATGCTGTTTTTAAAGCACTTGCACACTCACCTCACTAAACTGTATATAGCACCTTGCACCAAGTGCCACCGGGTTGTTATAAGATCTGATCTTTACAGTGCTGTTCCTAACTGTAATTTCATATGAAAGAAAAATTTGTTTTCTTGGTGAATAATACCACTTTTTCCTGAATCATTTGACTCCTTGTTTCTGTTCTTTGTAATGCCCACGGCATACACAATTGAAACTGTCTCTACATGATACCAGTTGGGAATTGTTTTTGTCTACATGATACACCCATCCCAACGTGGTATATGGGTTTTCTCCTGTCATTCCTATAACAAGGGGGTGCTCAAGCATGCACAGGAGGTATTCAAGGAGCCCACTCGGGCACGTGTTATCAATCCACGCATTGATAAAAAATATAAGGCAGCGCCCTCGGATCCAACATATATCAAGGGACACTTGCCACTGGACTCTTTGGTCGTTGCCAACGCTCGGAAGAGGGCGAACTCACAGACAACTGGTGACGCTCCTCCCCCAGACAAAGAGTCGAAAATATTTGAGGCCTCAGGAAAGCGGATCGCTGCACAGGCAGCTAACATTTGGCGCATTTCAAACACTCAGGCCTTACTCGCACGTTACGATAGGGCTCATTATGACACCCTAGAGACACTACTGCAACACTTGCCTGACCAGTACAAGGAAGCAGGGGAGATGATAATTCAAGAGGGGAAGCTCATCTCAAACGCTTCCATAAAGTGTGCGCTGGATGTAGCTGATACAGCTTCCAGGGCAATCAACACTAGTGTGTTGCTCAGGAGGCATGCTTGGCTTAGGATTTCAGGTTTTAAACCCGATATACAAACGACCATCCTGAACCAAACGGTTAATCCTGATCATTTGTTTGGCCCTGAGGTGGATGCGACGCTTGAAAAAATGAAAAAAGACACTGACACTGCTAAATCGATGGGGGCCCTTCAATCTCAGCAGTTTCGGGGTGGCTCCTTTCGCCGCTCCAATACCAGAGGCACCTCAAGGGGTCAGGCATCGCAATCCACTCAATACTACAAGGGCAATACCCATACCTCATACACCAACAAGGGTAGAGGTGGATACAGAGGCAACAACATCAAAGGCAGGGGACGTGGAAACAACAGCTCCAGGTCCACCGCCGCCAACAAGCAGTGACGCCTTGTCACTGCCCCCCGACCACACAACACCGGTCGGGGGGAGACTCCAGCAGTTCCTGCCCGCGTGGAAATCCATCACCACGGACAGGTGGGTCAAGTCTCTTATCCAGTACGGTTACTGTCTGGAACTTACCTCCACTCCACCAAACATACCTCCAAGAAGCTGTCCTATGTCCGGCGAGCACTTGCTCTTGTTGCAGCAGGAGGTTCAGGTCATGCTGCAAAAAGGCGCAATAGAGCTCGTCCCGCTGCAGGAAAGGGGTACAGGTGTTTACTCTCTGTACTTCCTAATCCCCAAGAAGGACGGTTCCCTGCGGCCCATCCTGGACCTCAGGCCCCTCAACTGGTACATTCTCTCGGAGCATTTCCATATGCTCACGTTGCAGCAGGTGCTCCCTCTGCTTCAACAGGGGGACTTCCTGGCTACGTTGGATCTAAAAGACGCATACTTTCATATCCCCCTGCATCCTTCACACAGGAAGTACCTCAGATTCACGATCCAAAACCAGCACTACCAGTTCAGGGTTCTGCCGTTCGGGGTCACCACAGCGCCAAGAGTCTTTACGAAGTGCCTGGCGACTGTGGCGGCGCATCTGCGACGCCAGAACGTCCACGTCTACCCTTACCTGGACGACTGGCTCATTCAAGCAAAAACAGAACAACAGTGCGCCGACCACGTGTCCCGCACCATTCATCTCCTGCACGATCTGGGATTCTCTCTGAACTACCCGAAATCCCATCTCCAGCCCGCCCATGTACGACAGTATCTGGGCGCGACAATAAACACTCTGGCAGCCACTGCGCAGCCAAACTCAGTGAGAATCGCCAGTATCCAAACGCTGATCCAACGATTCAGACCCCAACACTCGCTTCCGGCGAAGGTGTTCATGCAGTTGATAGGCATGATGGCCTCCTGCATCTCCATTGTCCCGCACGCGAGGCTACATATGCGTCCGCTTCAGGAGTGCCTGGCACGTCAGTGGACTCAGGCGCCACTAACAGACCTAGTGTTGGTGAGCGGTCGGGCATACAACTCTCTGCATTGGTGGAATCCACAAAACCTTTGCAAGGGCCGACCATTCCAAGAGCCTGTGCCGCAGATTATCCTGACAACGGACGCTTCTCTCCAGGGATGGGGAGCGCATGTACTCCACCACACAGTGCAGGGACTATGGACACTACAGCAAAGGAAGATGCACATCAATGTGTTGGAACTGATGGCAATCTTCATGGCCTTAAAGGCGTTCAAAGTACAGCTGTGCAACAAGGTCGTGTTGATCCGGACGGACAACATGACAGCCATGTACTACATTCAGAAGCAGGGAGGCACACACTCTCCACAGCTGTCTCATCTGGCTCAGAGCATGTGGAAGTGGGCCATTCAGAGGAACATCTTCCTCATGGCGGAGCATCTCCCGGGCAAGGACAACCAGATGGCGGACCTGCTCAGCAGGCACAGCCATCAAATGCACGAGTGGGAGATACATCCATCAGTACTCCAACCGTACTTCCAAAGGTGGGGTCATCCAGAGATAGACCTGTTCGCCACAAAGGAGAACGCAAAATGCCGAAGCTTCGCCGCCAGATTCCCACACCCGCAATCACAGGGCAATGCGATGTGGATGAACTGGTCAGGCAGATTTGCGTACGCTTTTCCCCCAGCACCTCTGATACCGCTGGTGGCACGCAAGCTCAGGCAGCACTCGATGACTCTCATCCTGGTTGCTCCGACGTGGGCTCGCCAACCATGGTACACCACGTTTCTAGAACTGTCCGTGGTACCGCATCAAAGGCTTCATCTCACTCTCAGCCTTCTGACGCAGAGCCATGGCGACATTCAGCACCCAGATCCGCAACAGCTCAACCTGGCGATCTGGCTCCTGAAGTCCTAGAGTTTGGCTACCTCAATCTTCCTCCCGATTGCATGAACATCATTCGGGAGGCAAGGAAGCCCACTACTAGAGCTTGTTATGCGGCTAAATGGAAGAGGTTCGTCATTTACTGTGTTAACCACAATATTGATCCGCTGGATGCTTCCATTCAAAACATCATTTGTTACCTGTTCCACCTGTACCAATGCAATTTGGCGTACTCTTCCATCCGCATTCACCTGTCTGCTATGGCAACATACCTTCAGAACAGGCAACACCTGTCACTTTTTAGGGTTCCTGCTATCAAGGCTTTTCTGGAAGGACTTAAAAGAGTCATTCCGCCAAGGACCCCACCAGCTCCAGAGTGGAACCTCAATGTGGTTCTTACGAGACTGATGGGTCCTCCCTTCGAGCCACTGCACTCTTGTGAGCTACAGTTTCTGACTTGGAAGGTTGCTTTCTTAGTAGCAATTACATCGCTACGGAGGGTTAGCGAGCTGCAGGCGCTCACCATCCAAGAACCTTTCTTCCAGGTACATGCTAACAGGGTTGTGCTCCGCACTAACCCTAAATTCTTACCCAAGGTTGTGTCTCAATTCCATATGAACCAGACAATTGAGTTGCCGGTGTTTTTCCAAAACCCTGAGACGCTAGCGGAGCGGATGCTCCACACCCTTGACGTTAAGAGAGCCTTGATGTACTATGTGGACAGGACAAAAGATTTTCGCAAAACCAAGCAGCTTTTCGTTGCTTTTGCCTCACACCACAAGGGAAACGCTATCTCCAAAGCTGGGATCGCTAGGTGGATTGTGAAATGCATTCAAATCTGTTACGCTAAAGCTAAACGCACTCTCACTATCCAACCAAGAGCCCACTCCACCAGGAAGTTAGGGGCCTCTATGGCTTTCCTAGGTAACATTCCCTTAGAAGACATTTGTAGAGCAGCCACATGGTCTACCACACATACTTTCACTAAACATTACTGTGTAGACGTGCACTCCAAACAGCAGGCAGCTGTTGGTCAGTCTGTTCTCAAGACACTTTTTCAGACTGCTGCAGCTGGCACGGGCAGCCGCCGTTAATGGAGGGACTGCTATGTATTCTATGCACAGATATGAATTCAGCAGCCCACATGCCTCGAACTGCAAATGCTACTTACCAGTATGCATCTGTTCTTGGCATGTAGGGCTGCTGACATTCATATCGGCCACCCTCCTCCCCGGCGCCTGTAGCAGCTGCAGTCTTCATATATATATATGCTCAATAGCATGGTCATCACTCACATACTTCACTCCATCTCTGCCAATGGCTAAAAACAATCTGGGGATGGAGGCGATGCCCATGCGCACTGTAGTCCAGGGGAGGAGCCACCTATCTCGTGATACTTCGAAGACTCTTCCAGGACAACAATGTGCAATCATCCGGACCCAACACTAGGCGGCGATCTATGCACAGATATGAATGTCAGCAGCCCTACATGCCAAGAACAGATGCATACTGGTAAGTAGCATTTGCATTTTCCTTCTCCTTAGGATCTAGAAAGGTTCGCCAAAGCCTCTCCTGCTTTCTGCATCCCTGCCTTAGAAGCCTAAGCGATTCTGAGAACCAGGGGGCTGAGGGTCCCTTTCTGGCCGAATAGCGCTGTTTAGCAGGGGCCACCGTGTCTACTGCATTTGCAATGGAAATGGAAAAATCGCGAGCAGCGGCATTAGCATTCCTCAGGGGGGCTAGCCTAGCTCTATTCATAAGAGGAGCAAGAGTCTCATTGTTAATCAACTTAAAATTTCTTTTCAGTTCCCATTTCCTGGGATCAGAAAGTGGAACAGGAGTATGATAGGATTTTGATTCGAGGGGGACGGCCATATGGTCTGACCATGCGAGGGGAATGGGGGAACCTATCGTAAGTCTAGGGTCATTTGAGAAAACCTCCTCCAGTGTGTGGCTCGCTAGGTGGGTGGGGCTATCAACCAATTGCAGCAGGCCACATGAGGCTAGGGAGTCCACCAGAGCAGAGGTGTCACTGGAGCCCAGACTTTCCAGATGGAAATTTAGGTCACCCAAAACGGTCAGGTGCGGTCTGTCGATGTAAGGCTCTAACATTTTCAACAGATCATGGCTGAAACTCGACCTAGGGCCAGGGGGCCTATCGAGCAAGAGACCCGAAAAAAAGGTTGTGGGCGAGGAGTTAAGAGTGAAGTGAATGATCTGGAAAGGGTCTTGAGGAGTGGAGAGGGGTTTCATTCGGCATATGGAGGAGCACTTATACACTATGCCCAGTCCTCCTCCCCTACGACCAACTCTATTCATCTGGGCTAAGGCGTATCCCTCTGGGATGGCATTGACCATCTCAGGGCCAGCAGAGTCTGATTCCCACGTTTCCATAACAAAGACCCACGAGGGCTTCCTAGCGGAGACAAAATCCCTGAACGCAATATTATTCTTAACTAAAGATCTAGAGTTAATAAGAAAGCCGACTTCAGAAATTATTGAGGGTGATTTTTGCCTTTCAGGGGAAAAACGCTTGCTAGGATGGCCAAAATGTTTTAGGGCAGGTGCCCTTGGTAGTGCAGCTACAACCAAAGTTCCCAAGGAAAGCTTCTGGGGGAAGTTTGTGATGACAGGGGCCTAAGTGTCAATAAATCGTATACGGAAACAATGGGACCTACTTGAGAGCATTTGAAATTAGAACCAACCTCCCTGGCGCATCCTCTGCACGGACGGGCGCAGACGGGCAGGACTTAGACGCGACTTCGGCGTGCGCCCGCTGGGCGCGGAAGAAGCCATCTAGCCTAAATATTAAAGGAGCCTGGGTGTCGATCCCCACGTGACCCTGTGAGAGCCAATCAGGTCAGCGGGAGGAATTGTTTGCCGGCGCCCTCCACCACAATCGGTAAATACCGTGGTGGACCGGGGCGCTGGCAGGGCAAGAATGGAAACAGGTAGGGGGGCCCTAGATGCAATGGCTGTGTTAGAAAATGATCAGGTTATCAGTAATTGTCAGTAAATACACCACCACATCGCACCCTCTGAGCAAATATAAAAAAGACATAACTTTTGTTCTTTTTAAAACCCCACCGAAAGAAGGGTCCTGCTTAGACACTTACTTAGCCTGTCTTGAAACTAAGAAGAATGGGCATAACCGTTCTATAATCACGACCGCACAGATCTGCAAGAATTCTCATAATATGGCGTTTTCTTTGTGCAAGAGTTTTATGTCCTTCTAGAGTTCACCTGCCCTACAGATGCTGAACATCGAAGCCCATAACCTTGTTGAGCGTGTCCCCCACCCCGGTACAAAGCTCTTTACCATTAAGTGGAAGAAAGAAACTGGATGTATTTATCACATGGTTAAAGAATCACAAATCTTTATATGGGTGATGTACCCGACCATACAGAATGAATCACTCCAGATACAGTATGAGTGATAGAGTGCCTCAACCATACACATCTGAAAATATATGCTTATGTTCTTCTAAGTGCAATAACATGTGGGATAAGGAACTGCGAACCATACATAACCCTTGCAATGAACTACTCCTTACCGCACACGTGTATATAATATATGGAATAAAGTGTTCCTGTCCTGACATGATCACGATAATGTAAGTTAGCCAAGAGAGTTCCTTGAGAATGTTCATCTGTTTGGAAATAATTAGCACTACTCAGTCATTTTTGTGCCTTCAGTAGTTCAAGTCAAGTGATATTTGGAGAAATGGAGTTAAATTTGAGGCGCGTTGGAACTCCTGTGAGTTAGTCTTAAATAAGTAACACCTTTTCTTGGTGGTGTGCTGCTGAAGGCCTGCCTAAAAATATATCTTCTTATCTGGTTTGATTCTGCACTAACGGTTATGTTTGAGGTATTCAACAGGTGTCAGCCCTAAACTTCCCGCGGACCAACTTCTATGTTTGAGTTGTTGAAGACTTGATTGATGCTCATTTGTGCAATAGCTCCGGTTCCTAGCTGGCTATTTATTAAGCCTGGGCGGTGGACTCTGCTCCGCTCGCGTAGTTTTTCCACACTCCGCGTTACACAGAGCTCGCGGAGTTCCGAAAAACACCGCTTCACGCAGTGGAGTGGAGTCTTTTTCCTCTCACGTTCACCAACGTCAAGTTAGCGATCGAAGAAAATCAACCTCCCGGCAAAATTTTTCCTCGTTCGTGATCGTCAACATCAAGTTGGCGAGTGTGAGCATGGAAAATAAACATCCTGCCGAGATTTCTCAACGCAGGGTAGTTAGGTTTCTCATTGGATTGGGCGCATATGCTCGCGATGAGAAACTGCTTGTTCGTGTTGAGAAAGCTGCCGCTCAAGTAAAAATCTACTCGAGCTGCAGAAAAGAGAAAGAAGGGACAGCTTGTGCTGTGCAAGGTGCCATTCGGAATGATTGCACAGTGCGGACAAGCATCTGCACTGGGTAATCACCGCGAACGCCATTTTTCGATGGAACTCTGCCGCTTGCGGAGCTCCGCGTAGTGCAACTCTGTGAACTCCTCCCAGGGTTACTGGTTATTAGGTCCCTGGTGGTTTCAGTTACGCTGGCCCTTCACTCCAGTAGACCTCATCTATGGTGCAGTGAACTTTACACTTGATCCTTGCATCCTTTACGGTTGGCATCAAGCTAGCAAGTGTTTGCAGATTCAGGTTTTATAACCATTGCAACATGTTGAGCATTTTTTTTAGCTGCACAGTGAAATGTTACATTGCCTGAATGGGCTGCTGGACAGTGCTCTTGTATGCTCTGTTCTGTATCTAGTCTGAAGATGGAGCGGGATGTTTCAAATGGAGGCTTTTTGTAGGTTAAGCCATTTAATTTCTCTTTTGTCCTAAGGAGGAAAGGTCACTGTTTAATAGGACTCCCAAGGTTCGTACCCGTATGCAGCCAGTCTTAGACTCGGAGACCATCCGAACGTCCGCGCTTCAGGCTCCACTCCTTCCAGCACCAGGATCCATCTCTCAGTTCTGTTCATTTATAGCAACTTCAACGCGCAGTCGGACCGGACAGACCTTGCTAAACGCCTCCCGTTCTTATCCTAAGAACCAATGCTAACCACATCACCTCAAAAGAAATCGCCGCCACCATGTAGTCCATCCAGGGACCCAATGAGATATCTGCTCTCACTATGCCTACTCAGAGGATTGCAACTCCTCATTGCTATGCCCACACCAATTCTGAATACATCCACTGTTTCCGCAACCTTCTGAGATGCATGAAAGCAGACAACTGTTCTCCCATTGCTGAAAAAACTCTCCTTGGACAGGCAACGCTCGCCAATTACTGACCAATCGCCCTGCTTCAATTCCTAGCCAAGGTCTTTAGAGAAACTCATCAAAAGACACCTCAACGATCACCAACTCCTTTATCACTCGTGCACAGTCAGACCAAACCACAGCACGGAAACTGCCCTCATGGCCTCCATGGATGATATTCGCATAACTTTGCACAGAGGGGACATGGGGGCCCTCATCCTCCTGGACCTCTCTGCAACATTTGACACAGTCTCCCACCCCATCCAATGCCAACATGGCTTCAGAATCCAAGGGCGCGCACTCTGATGGAACCCTCATCTGTGGAGTTTCATAAGGATCCTCCCGATACCTGACCCTGTTCAACGCACACAAGGCCGCTCTAGCCATCATTATCCGCTCTCACAACTTCAACATACAGTCCAATGATATGCAACTCGATTCGATTCGAAATCTTTATTCGGATTACAAGAAATCCATAAAAGCACAGTTAAAATACACTTCAACATTTTTTTTAAATTACAATAGATGTAATAGATATTATAAAGTGCATATCAATACAATTACAAAGTAACATATTTCTCATTATATAGAGTGCAAAAGAGGTCAACAATCATGGAAAGTGCAAATAAATCAGGGGCATTCCATAGTTTTACGTACATTAAAAATAACTTTTAAGAAAGTGCTTGTGCGGAATATAAGTTCATCATCCTCTAATTTTAGGAGCATTAAATAGGACTGATTCAAGGAGAGCGGTCTATGTTTTTTAAAATATGGGGCTAAAAACCATTTAATATATTTCATATAAAACTTACAAATAAAAAAAGAAGTGTAAGTCATTTTGTTTACTGACTCCGTCGCAAGGGCACGGATATGCAACTCATTCTCTACCTCCTGGACAAGACGCCCTGTACCTGGATGAAGTTCAGTGCCTGCATGACGGAAATCGCCCACTGGATGAAGACCAACTATCTGAAGCTGAAAACTGACAATACCAACATTGTGATCTAAGGGAAGAGCTCCGCAGGCAAGGTGGACATTTTTAGAGCAGCTTCTCTCGTTCTTTGAAAATGGTGAATGCAGACTCCACTTGTTGATTTGGGACCTTCATATATGCCTCATGAGGGATCCTTCTGTTTTTGCAGTCTCATGCATGGCCTGAGACCCAATGTGCCGCAGTTCAGATGCTGCAACAGCTGATGAGAGCCAGCCGCTGAGGCTCGAGCATGAGAACCACTTCTCAGTGTTGCAGCTTTTTGACAGTTATGATGCGTTTCAGCTCGATGCTCTTTTTTATTATGTTTAAGCTCCTATTTCTTTCAATATCATACGACTTGGGTTCCACAGGTGCCTCTGCGAAAGGATGCACTGTATCCTCAATCTTCAAGCTGACGACTTCTTCTGAACAACCCCCCCCCCCCCCGCCCAGAAGAGCATCTCGCTGTGTCTTCTGGTTTGCAGCTGTGCACAAAGGAGAGCCGCTACCATTGGACAGCTGAGCTCCATCCCACGTTCGAGCCGCTGTGCTCTGTTATTGTTTCAAAATGTCTTAGCGGTATTCAGAATGTCAGATAATGCCACCCTATGCAATCTGCGGGAATCCAGATGGATGCTCTTTCTAGCCTGGACCTGGGCTTCTGGAGGTTTCTGCCTTGAGAACTTTTATTGGTGCCCAATGTCAGCTAAGGGGAGTCCAAGATCTCTCTCTACCTCTTCTATGCATCTGGTGAAATTGTGACTGGTCCTCGAAATCGCATTACTCGGAGTATAAAGATCTAGTCCTTTTGTTGAATTGCACGTGGATGTGTGCAGCACATGATGTAGGTTGGTCTTGTGATTCTATTGCATGTGATGCAAGAGTCCCCCTCTCTCGTGCACCTCTACTTCTCAGTCATGGCCACCCTGGCTTGATAAATGTGCTTCTTTTCAGAGTTTTTAAACTGGGTCCATGTGCTCCTGTTCAGCAGACACTGTGTCAAAGGCCGGTTAGTGTGGACATGTTTTTTTGGGCAGCTCGCACTCCCACCAAGCCCCACCAAGAGGTCTGTGCCTGAGTAGGCCCCGTAAGTGGAGCAGCAGGAGGGTCATGAACGCGCACCAGCCAGGGGTTCGGCATAGGGGGTTACATCATGCTAAATGGCTCCTACAGGGTTGAAAACCTTATTACTGGGTGCAAAAGTAAACTTTATTGGGGGTGTGACCCAGTGATGCACAGTGTAGTAAATAACTGGGCATAGCAGTGAAGCATGATGATACCCAGGACGAAATTAAAGATGCCACAGATTCCAGTTAGTTTGTACTCCTAAGAATGCAAACATGTCCTCGAAATGTTAGTATTGTTCCTCTTTTTGGCTTTCTAGCATTTTCTTGGCTAGATAACTCTGTGTGTGTTTATTTTAAAAAAAAACATTTTTTCGCAGGAAGGCTTGATATATTTAGTAAAAATTCCTTTTTTGGTTATCTTCACAACTTTATCACCCCTTCTGTGGCTATTGAAGCATCATTATTGTTCTCTTCAAGTAGCAGATGTGTGGCAACAGTTTTTTCCACTGAATGGAATATTATTTTTAATGTGACCTCTTTCAACAATACCATTTTTGCTGGATGTGCTAAAAAACGTTGTTGTGAACATTCCTGGGTTTTTGCTCCCACACCAAATAACCTGAGCCCCACCCCTTTTCAGACATATTAGGTCCCCTGCCTCCTGGATTCAACATTTACCTGGTGATCTGTTCCTCCTAACCTTCCAGATTCTATCCGGAGTACTGCTGCCAAGTCTATAGCAGGCTACTGTCCTCCAGGCCCAGACCTACGTGGGGCTCTGTCCTTCCCGACTCAGAGCATAAACCTTTAACTATAGTGGGTGGCGGGCGTGATCTACGTTGGTGACATTTGTACTGACCTGTGTCAGTTTAATGTAATACCTACTGTGACAAGGCGCTCCTGGCCAAGTGGCAATGCTTGACTGAAGCCAAGAAATCCGACTCTTTCTACCAGCTGCAGGTTATGTGCCCAGCCGCACTGGTGGATAAGTTGAGCATGGGCTGTATCAAAGTGTAGTGTGCTTGCCAGTTGAGGCATGCCTGTGTAAGATCTTTAGGCCTGACGAGCCTTCTGTAGAATCTGTTATCAGGTTGTAGCCCGTGCACTGCTGCTTTGTAGACAGTTGTGTTCTGCATAAATTGCATACATTGACCTTACGCCCAGGCCCCTCTGAGAGCTTGGATTCCATATACAAATCTGGCTTTACTTCCTGTAGGGTCAGCATCCAAGCCCTTGACCTCTAATCCCACCTGCTACATCCTCATGTCCCTCTACTCATCCCTTTGCTTTCACTCCCTACAGGCTCATTTTCCAAACACCTTTTCTGAGGCTCCTGCCTCCAGCTCTCTGTGAAAAGCCTGTCCCTCCATCTGTTCCCATCGCTCAGTCCTCTGCTCCCTTCAGGGCATTGGCCAGCATCCACCCAGCATTACTCCTCCGCTCCCTTAAGGCCATTGGCCAGCATCCACCCAGCACTTACTCCTCTGCGCCCTTCAGGTCATTGGCCAGCATCCACCAGCACTTACTCCTCTGCTCCCTTCAGGCCATTGGCCAGCATCCACCCAGCACTTACTCATCCGCTGCCTTCAGGGCATTGGCCAGCATCCACCCAGCACTTACTCCTCTGCTCCCTTCAGGGCATTGGCCAGCATCCACCCAGCACTTACTCCTCTGCTCCCTTCAGGGCATTGGCCAGCATCCACCCAGCACTTACTTCTCTGCTCCCTTCAGGACATTGGCCAGCATCCACCCAGCACTTACTCCTCTGCTCCCTTCAGGGCATTGGCCAGCATCCACCCAACACTTACTCCTCTGCTCCCTTCAGGGCATTGGCCAGCATCCACCCAGCACTTACTCCTCTGCTCCCTTCAGGTCATTGGCCAGCATCCACCCAGCACTTATTCCTCTGCTCCCTTTAGGGTATTGGACTGCATCCACCAGCACTTACTCCTCTGCTCCCCTTAGGGCATTGGCCAGCATCCACCAACACTTACTCCTCTGCTCCCTTCAGAGTATTGGACAGCATCCACCCAGCACTTACTCCTCTGCTCCCTTCAGGGCATTGGCCAGCATCCACCCAGCACTTACTCCTCTGCTCCCTTCAGGGCATTGGCCAGCATCCACCCAGCACTTACTCCCCTGCTCCCTTCAGGGCATTGGCCAGCATCCACCCAGCACTTACTCCTCTGCTCCCTTCAGGGCATTGGCCAGCATCCACCCAGCACTTACTCCCCTGCTCCCTTCAGGGCATTGGCCAGCATCCACCCAACACTTACTCCTCTGCTCCCTTCAGGGCATTGGCCAGCATCCACCCAGCACTTACTCCTCTGCTCCCTTTAGGGTATTGGACTGCATCCACCAGCACTTACTCCTCTGCTCCCTTCAGAGTATTTGACAGCATCCACCCAGCACTTACTCCTCTGCTCCCTTCAGGGCATTGGCCAGCATCCACCCAGCACTTACTCCTCTGCTCCCTTCAGGGCATTGGCCAGCATCCACCCAGCACTTACGCCTCTGCTCCCTTTAGGGTATTGGACTGCATCCACCAGCACTTACTCCTCTGCTCCCTTCAGAGTATTGGACAGCATCCACCCAGCACTTACTCCTCTGCTCCCTTCAGGGCATTGGCCAGCATCCACCCAGCACTTACTCCTCTGCTCCCTAGAGGGCATTGGCCAGCATCCACCCAGCACTGACTCCTCTGCTCCCTAGAGGGCATTGGCCATCATCCACCCAGCACTTACTCCTCTGCTCCCTTAAGGGCATTGGCCAGTATCTACCCAGCACTTACTTCTCTGCTCCCTTCAGGTCATTGGCCAGCATCCACCAGCACTTACTCCTCTGCTCCCTTCAGGGTATTGGACAGCATCCACCCAGCACTCACTCCTCTGCTCCCTTCAGGGCATTTGGCCAGCATCCACCCAGAACTTACTCATCTGTTCCCTTCAGGGCATTGGCCAGCATCTACCCAGCACTTACTTCTCTGCTCCCTTCAGGTCATTGGCCAGCATCCACCCAGTACTTACTCCTCTGCTCCCTTCAGGGCATTGGCCAGCATCTACCCAGCACTTACGCCTCTGCTCCCTTCAGGGCATTGGACAGCATTCACCCAGCACTTACTCCTCTGCTCCCTTCAGTGCATTGGCCAGCATTCACCCAGCACTCACTCCTCTGCTCCCTTCAGGGCATTGACCAGCATTCACCCAGAACTTACTCCTCTGTTCCCTTCAGGGCATTGGCCAGTATCTACCCAGCACTTACTTCTCTGCTCCCTTCAGGTCATTGGCCAGCATCCACCAGCACTTACTCCTCTGCTCCCTTCAGGGTATTGGACAGCATCCACCCAGCACTCACTCCTCTGCTCCCTTCAGGGCATTTGGCCAGCATCCACCCAGAACTTACTCCTCTGTTCCCTTCAGGGCATTGGCCAGCATCTACCCAGCACTTACTTCTCTGCTCCCTTCAGGGCATTGGCCAGCATCCACCCAGTACTTACTCCTCTGCTCCCTTCAGGGCATTGGACAGCATTCACCCAGCACTTACTCCTCTGCTCCCTTCAGTGCATTGGCCAGCATTCACCCAGCACTCACTCCTCTGCTCCCTTCAGGGCATTGACCAGCATTCACCCAGAACTTACTCCTCTGTTCCCTTCAGGGCATTGGCCAGTATCCACCCAGCACTTACTCCTCTGCTCCCTTCAGGGCATTGGCCATCATCCACCCAGCACTTACTCCTCTGCTCCCTTCAGTGCATTGGCCAGCATTCACCCAGCACTCACTCCTCTGCTCCCTTCAGGGCATTGACTAGCATTCACCCAGAACTTACTCCTCTGTTCCCTTCAGGGCATTGGCCAGTATCTACCCAGCACTTACTTCTCTGCTCCCTTCAGGTCATTGGCCAGCATCCACCAGCACTTACTCCTCTGCTCCCTTCAGGGTATTGGACAGCATCCACCCAGCACTCACTCCTCTGCTCCCTTCAGGGCATTTGGCCAGCATCCACCCAGAACTTACTCCTCTGTTCCCTTCAGGGCATTGGCCAGCATCTACCCAGCACTTACTTCTCTGCTCCCTTCAGGTCATTGGCCAGCATCCAACCAGCACTTACTCCTGTGTTTTCACCTCTGTAGTTTGTGGTTCTGCTTTGAAAAATTGGAGATTATAGTTTTTTACTTGATGCACACTTTTCTGCTTTCTCCTTCAGGTCCAGGTTCAGGGTCAGACGAGCAGGAGGAGGCGTATGTTGGAAAAAGATCCCACAGGGTGGTGCGTCCTCTCGCCGACAGTGAGTAGCAGCTGTGATGGAGTGTGGAGAGTATGAGACTGTCAGTTCTGCTGGAATTCTTGGTTGGGCTGGCTGTACTCTGGTAGACACCTGCTCTGGACTCTCTCCACTGCTCTTCTCTTCTCATCATCCTTTTGTTGTAGTTTCTCTTCTGTTAGATTACTTCCAGAATGAGCTGTTCTTGATTTTTCAGACCACAATATACATCAGCTCAAACAGTGTGTGATGTGTTAAAATACTAACTTGAGAGTTCCTTGCACACTTCTCCCTGGCCTGTATATGTGCACTCTGTCTAACGCATGCTGCTTATGTATATGCCAGACACCAGGTTTCTTTATCATTTATAAATTGGGCCATATATGTTATTGCAATTAGTCTGATTTAAGCTGTTGTGACGATGGGCATTACTGCCGCATGCTTGTAATAGAAGTGTATATGCACGAGGGTGCAGCTGTCCTGTCTTCCATTGCACAGCACTCAGCAAATTAGTGGCCATTGTAAAAAATACTTGTTTTCAATGTATCTTTTTGTATTAAGCCCTGAGGATCAATCCCCAGGTCCAGTGGTTTTGACGTAGCCAGGTTAGGGACCCATTGAGTCGTGACTACATAGCCAGGGAGGGCGCCAACTGAATTATGATCCTTACACTGAGCTACAAAACTCAATAAGTCAAAACGCCATCTAGTCCTGGGGCAATCTTCCTTGTAGGGAGGTGAACCTAGAGGAAGGATCCATCAGAGTTACAATCCAAAGACGGAGTACGCCAGTTTATGTTCTTCAGTTCCTTTTATTAAATTTTAGTTCATCATAAATATCAAAACAGGCAGCATTTGTTTCGAGGTCAAACCACTTTATGTATGCCAATATATACAAATCCATCCATACATCTAATTTGTCAATTTTATTCTCTCAATCAAGAGGATCAAAAGATCTAACTTCCCCATGAGCTATAAGGATTTCAATCAATCAACCAATCAGGGAATTGTAAGCGTGCTACTCACCCGTGAGGGGCTCAATGCGCTGGGAGGGTCTCAAGGCGCTTCTGAATGGGCTGGTAGTTGCAGTGCTGCTGCGCCCAGGTGACCAGTGGTATCATTAGGGGTCCCGCAGCCCAGCGCCTGGAGACCCTCACGGGTGAAGGGCTGTGCTATACAAGTACCGCATGATTGATGGAGAGGTGTACGGGATAGCTCTGCAGTGGGTGATGAAATGCCTGTGGGCACAGTGGGGAGGGTAGTGAGGGTACAGGGGAGGGGAAACCCCCACTACCCCCTCCATGAAAAATAAAAAACATCACTCACGCAGGGCAAAGACCGGCGTCCAGAGTGTGTCGATGTTTGATCTGCAACAAAATGGACTCAAATCAGTGTCTGACGCAAACAAATGAGTCTACAATTTTGCTTACTGTTTACATCTGTCTATGTTTGTGTATGTGTATCTATGACTTCAAGAGTCTGAAGCAAACATGGATATAGAACGCACACACTTTACAATTGCTCTTTGCAGGTGGCCCCACCAGTTTTATTTGTGGCCCAGTTTGTGCTCCACCAATAGTCACTTCTAGAGATGCCACTGCCCAGGCCTTGAGTGGGAGCGGCTGATGGCCGCTTAAATAGCGTGTGCGGTTCTGTACACAATACCTTTGTGGGAGATGAGCGGTTCAGGGATCCCTCTCTGGGAGATAAATGGATCCTTCTGTGGGAGATGAACAGAGATCTGTAGGAGGCTGGACATGCAGGGATCCCTCTGTGGGAGATGAACGGATCCTTCTGTGGGAGATGAGAGGTTCAGAGATCCTTCTGTGGGAGATGAGAGGATCAGGGGTCCCTCTGTGGGAGATGAGCGGTTCAGGGATCCTTCTGTGGGAGATGAGCGGTTCAGGGATCCTTCTGTGGGAGATGAGAGGATCAGGGGTCCCTCTGTGGGAGATGAGCAGTTCAGGGATCCTTCTGTGGGAGATGAGCGGATCCTTCTGTGGAAGATGAACAGATCTGTAGGAGGCTGGACATGCAGGGATCCCTTTGTGGTAGATGAGCGGTGCAGGGATCCCTCTGTTGGAGATGAGTGGTTCAGAAATCCTTCTGTGGGAGATGAGGATCAGGGGTCCCTCTGTGGGAGATGAGTGGTTCAGGGATCCTTCTGTGGAAGATGAGCGGTTCAGGGATCCTTCTGTGGGAGATGAGATGATCAGGGGTCCCTCTGTGGGAGATGAGCGGTTCAGAGATCCCTCTGTGGGAGATGAGAGGTTCAGAGATCCCTCTGTGGGAGATGAACGGATCCTTCTGTGGGAGATGAACAGAGATCTGTAGGAGGCTGGACATGCAGGGATCCCTCTGTGGGAGATGAACGGATCCTTCTGTGGGAGATGAGAGGTTCAGAGATCCTTCTGTGGGAGATGAGAGGATCAGGGGTCCCTCTGTGGGAGATGAGCGGTTCAGGGATCCTTCTGTGGGAGATGAGGATCAGGGGTCCCTCTGTGGGAGATGAGCAGTTCAGGGATCCTTCTGTGGGAGATGAGCGGATCCTTCTGTGGAAGATGAACAGATCTGTAGGAGGCTGGACATGCAGGGATCCCTTTGTGGTAGATGAGCGGTGCAGGGATCCCTCTGTTGGAGATGAGTGAGTCAGAAATCCTTCTGTGGGAGATGAGGATCAGGGGTCCCTCTGTGGGAGATGAGCGGTTCAGGGATCCTTCTGTGGGAGATGAGATGATCAGGGCTCCCTCTGTGGGAGATGAGCGGTTCAGGGATCCTTCTGTGGGAGATGAGATGATCAGGGATCCCTCTGCGAGATGAACGGATCCTTCTGTGGGAGATGAACAGAGATCTGTAGGAGTCTGGACATGCAGGGATCCCTGTGTGGAAGATGAATGAAGGTCTGCAGGAGGCTGGACATTCATGTATTCCTCTGTGGGAGATGAAGGGAGATTTGTAGGGTGCTGGACGAGCAGGGATCCCTCTGTGGGAGATGAAGGGAGAACTGCAGGAGGCTGGACGTGCAGGGATCCCTCTGTGGGAGATGAAGGGAGATCTGCAGTAGGCTGGACGTGCAGGGATCCCTCTGTGGGAGATAAACGGAGGTCTGCAAGAGGCTGTACATGCACGGATCTCTCTGTGGGAGATCAAGAGAGGTCTGCAGGAGGCTGGACGTGCAGGGATCCCTCTGTGGGAGATGAATGAAGGTCTGCAGGAGGCTGGACGTGCAGGGATCCCTCTGTGGGAGATGAATGAAGGTCTGTAGGAGGCTGGACATACAGGGATCCCTCTGGGAGATGAATGAAGGTCTGCAGGAGGCTGGACATACAGGGATCCCTCTGGGAGATGAATGAATGTCTGCAGGAGGCTGGACATGCAGGGATCCCTCTGTGGGAGATGAATGAAGGTCTGTAGGAGGCGGACGTGTAGGCTGAAGCTGGAGCTCTTGTGAAGACCTGTGAGTCTTGTGGTAGCTACCAACACTCCATCCTTTACTTGAGATTTCTCAGTTTTCTGCCCTAAACGTTATAATTTTGTAAAGCTTGTTTTATTGGAAAGTTTTTCATATTCAGTGGACGAGCAACGTAAGCTTTTATGATTCAACTGCTTTAGGCAAATGTGACATTGCTCGTGAGAGAGATCTATTTTTCTTATGTTTTTTATGTCCCTGTGTTTGAATGCTTGGGTCTCACTGGTTCACATAGGTGACCTTGTATGAGAGGTTGGCTTGCTGTTCTTGAAGGCATAGGTAGAATGTACTGGCGCGCCATGTGACCACAATTCATGGTCAGATTAGCACCCTGTGTTGTAGTGTGACTGATCATCAAAGTAGTTGTGTTCAGGTTTGATTGTGCTTCCCATTTTATTTTGGCATGTGCTTAGTGGCGCCTTGGTTGGGCAAACGTTTTACGCTTATCTTGTGCATTTGACCACCCTTCCTTTTGGGACGTACCGTGTGGGACAGGCCTCCTTTTGGTGTGGTGCCCATACCATGTTCTTTCACCGCAGTTGCTGGTGTTTTGACTTGGGCACTGTTACATCACTAACCGGCCTCTTGGCGCATGTGCTCTGCACATTAAAATATGTGTTTGCCCTATTGCTGTAGTTTGATTTTCAGTCAATGTACTGCACTGGAGCAGAGTTAAATGTTCTATGTGGAACGCAGGGAAGATTTCAGCCACATACTAGGACGGTGGACCTGACTTTCGAAGACTACCTATAATTTATAAACCTCTTTTAATGACCTATTTGACCTCAAACCTGAAGGTCTTGATCTTCATATGAGGCCATCATGGTTCTGTGTAAGTGTTCCCATTAATGGGTGTCTTATCCGCACCAGTGAAAACTGCCTCTGTCACCTGAAGAGGTTGGAGGAGTGACCTTGAATCAGAGGCGAAGTAGATTAAATATTAACCACTCGCCTGGCAGCCTTTGGTACTACAAAGTGGTGAAAGGCGGAGACAGCTCTGGTAGAAGCAAAACGTTATCTCATGAATGTGAAGGGCAGGATGAGCGAGGCTGACCGTTGGGGCTCCTGGAGTGGCACCGAGCAGCACGAAGGATATATATGGTGCTGCCTGTTTGTCCGGGGCGCCGGGTTAGGGTTCTGTCCGTACTGGTCCCATAGGGGAGGAATTGCCTCCAGATAGGTCCACCAGTGGTTGGTCCCCTGAGCCCCCCTACAGGGTCCAAAGGCTACTGAGATCTTGAAATGTGTCACCATGGGTGAGTTCAGGTCGGAAGAGGTTTAGATCACCAAGGGGGTTCCTCAGGGATCCTGTCTGAGCCCGACCCTGTTTAATACCTATGTGACCCCCTTGGCAGATATAACCAGAGCCTTTGGTTTCTGTCCAGTGTCCTATGCTGACGATACGCAGCTGCTTTTTCCCTTCAAACAACTAACACCGGAGATTATACAATCTTTCTCCGAGGGGATGAAGGCAGTAGCTCGGTGGATGTCTTCCAACTTTCTTCAATGTAATGTTGGTAACACAGAGGTGATGCTTTTCGGTGAAGCCATGGTCCAGTGGTCCCCTGATTGGTGGCCACTTGACTTAGGCCCAGTCCCTGAACCCAAGCTAATAATCAAGAACCTGGGGGTACGATTGGAACCGGAGTTGACTATGAAACAACATAGCAACAGCATTGTGGGATCTTCTTTCCACATGATAGGTCTCCTTCGTAGGATATTCCCTTTCCTCCCTGACTCCTACAGAAGAACTTTGGTTCAGGCTCTAGTAATCAGCCGTCTTGATTATTGCAATGGTCTCCTGGCAGGTGCAAATGAAAAGGTACTAGATCGTTTGCAAGTAGTGCAGAATACAGCAGCTAGGCTGGTTCTTAATGCCCCCCCCCCAGATCTCCATTCAAACCTCTGTTGAATAAACTTCACTGGTTGTCCATACGCCAACGAGTGAAGTTTAAGACCTGTTGTATTATACATAAAGGTCTACACGATCTAGGACCGGAATATCTGGCAAGAAAATTTGTACCATATGTTCCTACCCGCACCCTTAGGTCTAGCGAACAGTTGCTACTGAGTGTACCCAAGATCAGTAGAACTAGACTGGGTGGTAAGGCCCTGTCTGTGGTAGGTCCCAATTTGTGGAACGCGCTCCCACTCTTACTGAGACAATGCCCCAACCATCTCCTTTTTAGGAAGCAATTGAAAACTTTCTTGTTTAGTCACTACTAGCTAAGCAAATCTCTATTCTGGAACTAGGTAATAGTTGTAGCGAGCTTTATAATTTCAATGCTACTACCTCCAGCCCCTCATGCCGGCTGTCTCAAGCACGGATATACTCCTACGGGAGTCTATTCCTAGCGCTATAAAAACCTGCAAATAAATAAATAAATAAAAGGCTCACGAACGTCCCTGCCTAAGAGTGTCTGTTGTGAACCGAGGAGGCGACCAGGCAGACCTACAGTAAACCCTCTGCTCCTACGGTTTTACTATGTCTCCAGGCCCTTTGCTTCTGGGAATCAGAACACGGTTGGATGTTGGACTGTGGCCACTCCAGGGTCGCGCCAGTGCCCAGCCGCATTCCTCTAAACTCCCGACCCCATGCTCCATTACTGTGGCTCTTACAGGGTCATCTACTGACTAAGGAAAGAACACTTCAAAAGCAAGTGATGCATTGAACTGTTTAATTGACTCTGTAGTTGTAAGGCTGGGTTGGAGGGGCAGGTATGATTGGTCACCAGGCTGCCCCTCCGTCACTTAAGGGAGTTATAGAGAGAGCAGGTGGTGGCTGTGTATCGAAAGTAGAGAATCTATCTCTGCTGCTAAAATTTCCATGTACCTATATCAGGCTCTTACCCACAGACTGGAGAGCAGTGCAATCCAGAGGGTAACTCTGCGTGCGGTATGCAGAACCTGGGAGTAGGGACCCTCCGGACTGAAGCTTTGTGTCCCTGGGGCGCCTCCTCAGGAGTAGGGACCCTCCGTCTTGAAGCATTGTGCCCCTGCGGTGTGCCCCTGCGGCACGTCCTCAGGAGTAGGGATCCTCCGTCTTGAAGCATTGTGCCCCTACGTGCCTCCTCAGGAGTAGGTACCATCCGGCCTGAAGCATTGTGCCCCTGGGGAGCATCTTCTGGAGTAGGGACCCTCCGGCGTGAAGCATTGTGCCCTTGGGGTGCCTCATCGGGAGTGGGGACCCCCCAGCGTGAAGCATTGTGCTCCTGGGGCGCCTCCTCTGGAGTAGGGACCCTCCGGTGTGAAGCATTGTGCCCCTGGGGCACCTCCTTGGAGTAGGGACCCTCCGGCGTGAAGCATTGTGCCCCTGGGGTACCTCTTCTGGGGCAGGCACCCTCCGGTGTGAAGCATTGTGCCCCTGGGGCACCTCCTTGGAGTAGGGACCCTCCGGATTGAAGCATTGTGCCCCTGGGACGGCTCCTCGGAGTAGGGACCCTCCGGCCTGAAGTATTGTGTCCCTGTGGGCGCATCCTCAGGAGTAGGGACCCTCCGGCGTGAAGCATTGTGCCCCTGGGGTACCTCCTCAGAGTAGGGACCCTCCGATCTGAAGCCTTGTGCCCCTGGGGCACCTCCTCGGGAGTAGGGATCCCTCAGCGTGAAGCATTGTGCCCCTGGGGCGCCTCCTCGGGAGTAGGGACCCTCCGGCGTGAAGCATTGTTTGCCTGGGGTACCTCCTCTGGGGTAGGGACCGTCTGGCGTGAAGCTTTGGGCCACTGGGGCGCCGCCTCTGGAGTAGGGACCGTCCAGCGTGAAGCATTGTGCCCCTGGGGTACCTCCTGGGGAGTAGGTACCCTCTGGCGAGAAGCATTGTGCCCCTGGGGTGCCTCCTAGTAGGGACCCCCCAGCGTGAAGCATTGTGCCCCTGGGGCACCTCCTCAGAGTAGGGACCCTCCGATCTGAAGCCTTGTGCCCCTGGGGCACCTCCTCGGGAGTAGGGATCCCTCAGCGTGAAGCATTGTGCCCCTTGGGGCGCCTCCTCGGGAGTAGGGACCCTCCGGCGTGAAGCATTGTGCCCCTGGGGTGGCTCCTCGATGTAGGGACCCTCCGGCGTGAAGCATTGTGCCCCTAAGGCGCCTCCTCTGGAGTAGGGACCCTCCGGCGTGAAGCATTGTGCCCCTGGGGCGGCTCCGCAGAGTAGGGACCCTCCGGTCTGAAGCGTTGTGCCCCTGGGGCGCCTCCTCGGGAGTAGGGACCCCCAGCATGAAGCATTGTGCCCCTGGGGTGCCTCCTTGGGAGTAGGGACCCCCCAGCGTGAAGCATTGCGCCCCTGGGGCGCCTCCTCAGGAGTAGGGACCCTCCGGCGTGAAGCATTGTGCCCCTGGCGTGGCTCCTCGATGTAGGGACCATCCGCCGTGAAGCATTGTGCCTCTAGGGCGCCTCCTCGGGAGTAGGGACCCTGAGGGTGAAGCATTGTGCCCCTGGGGAGCCTCCTCTGGAGTAGGGATCCCCCCCAGTGTGAAGCATTGTGCCTCCTCTGGAGTAGGGACCCTCCGGCCTGAAGCCTTGTGCCCCTGGAGCGCCTCCTCAGGAGTAGGGATCCCTCCAGTGTGAAGCATTGTGCCCCTGGGGCGCCTCCTCGGGAGTAGGGACCCTCCGGCCTGAAGCATTGTGCCCCTGGGGCGCCTCCTCGGCAGTAGAAATCCCCCCAGTGTGAAGCCTTGTGCCCCTGGGGCGCCTCCTCGGGAGTAGGGATCCCCCAGTGTGAAGCATTGTGCCCCTGGGGCACCTCCTCGGAGTAGGGACCCTCCGTCTTGAAGCATTGTGCCCCTGGGGTGCCTCCTCAGGAGTAGGGATCGTCCGGCCTGAAGCCTTGTGCCCCTGGGGCACCTCCTCGGGAGTAGGGAACCCCCAGCGTGAAGCATTGTGCCCCTGGGGTGCCTCCTCGGGAGTAGGGACCCCCCAGCGTGAAGCATTGTGCCTTTGGGGCGCCTCCTCGGGAGTAGGGACCCTGAGGGTGAAGTATTGTGCCCCTGGGGCGCCTCCTCGGGAGTAGGAACCCTCCGTCTTGAAGCATTGTGCCCCTGGGGTGCCTCATCTGGAGTAGGGACCCTCCGGCCAGAAGCCTTGTGCCCCTGTGGCGCCTCCTCGTTTGTAGGGACCCTCTGTCTTGAAGCATTGTGCCTCCTCGGGAGTAGAGACCCTCCGGCCTGAAGCCTTGTGCCCCTGGGGCGCCTCCTCTGGAGTAGGAACCCTCCGGCATGAAGCATTGTGGCCCTGGGGCGCCTCTTTGGGAGTAGGGACCCTCCGTCTTGAAGCTTTGTGCCTCTGGGGCGCCTCCTCGGGAGTAGGGATCCTCCGTTGTGATGCATTGTGACCCTGGGGCACCTACTCAGGAGTAGGGACCCTCCGGTCTGAAGCATTGTGCCCCTGTGGTGCCTCCTCGGGAGTAGGGACTCTCCGGCCTGAATCCTTCTGCCCCTGGGGCACCTCCTTGGGAGTAGGGACCCCCGAGCGTGAAGCATTGTGCCTCTGGGGCGCCTCCTTGGGAGTAGGCACCCCAGCGTGAAGCATTGTGCCCCTGGGGCGCCTCCTCGGTAGTAGGGACCCCTCCACCGTGAAGTTTTAAGGCACCTCTCTGCTGACCTGTTCCCAGACCATGAGGCCGTCTTGGTAACAAAAGCTTGTTTTTCCTTTTAATTCCCTAGGAAAACTGATAAACTTTTGTTTAAAGTTATAAGAAGTTAGCAGCTAGAGCTCTAAACGTGCACGTTAAAGTTCATGATAAAACCGCTTACTGCCACTCTGGTGGTAACTGTGCCCAGTGCTGCTGCTACAGCGCGGCTCCAAAAATTATTTCTAATCATTACTCACCATTTCCCTGAAACCTTTGAACACTCAAAACATGCACCAGTGGGGCACATAACATTGCACATTCACCCTGTTCACTTACACTTGGCTTCAAGGCTTCTGGTGAATCGCAATGGAGAAATGCTGTAACATTTGGTGGAGGGTCTAAAACCTATTTAATATTTACACTAAAAGTTAAAAAAACAGTTTACCATGGTTTCATATTAAACACTTATATTCAGACACACCACCATAATAGCAATGCCTCTGCTAGAACGAAAATTAGGCGTTGGAAGAAACAAAGACCAGCTATTAATTCTTCATTTCTCTAATTTTTATTCACAGAAATCTTTTAGTATGTCTGACATTACGCATTTATTGATTCTTTATTCAGTAATTCTTAAACTTTATTTCAAAAACATGATCATTTTATAAAGAGCTCAGAAAATCGCTTTATTATAGAATTCAGTAAAGTTTTAGCAAAGAACAGATAGTTCCAAATTCAGTCTCTCCTAACATCCCTGACTAACACCCTCATCTTATCCTAACAGTCCTGCAAAGCAAACAAATAAAATTCTTACATCCAGGAATCGGTCAGCAAACGGGCAGCATCTCCGATAGAAATGGAAAAAGCGACCCCAACCTTACAAGTCCAGGGGTTTTTATACCCTAATTCTCAACCTAATCTATCTAGAAAAGTAACTAACATCACCATCTTGTGTTCTGATTGGATAAATTCGGGTGGATGTGCACTTCCACGCCATTACAGCATTTGTTATTCACATGATTCAGCTAATATTATAAACGTCTATTGTTTAGGCAGTCCGTTGCCTAGGCACATTGTATTTCGGCAACATTACCCTTCTTTCCCATGGCTTGGATATGCACTCGTTCATGCTTGGCACCCATCCTAGGTTCCGGGTGTTGCAACCTTGAACTTCTCTCTCAAGCACAGTCAGCTCACTTGCGCTGGCAGAAATCTTTGGCGCGCCTGCGCAGACCAATACCCACTCGCAGTAGCTTAGAGCGGCCATTTTCTCACTAGGCCTCACAGGCCACATTCGGAACTATCATAGAAGCAAACATAAATCCATGTTAATTTTAATAAGGAAACACATTCTGTTTACCTCCCCCCATGCTTATGTTTCCCATTAGTCATTACCTAGCAATATGCCACACAAATGCGTTTTATACTTACATACCCAACCCTATCCTTTCACAAAACATATACAAAAGCACATTTAAATAGCATTTTATTTATACTAAAGCTATGCATTAGTCCGCAACACAACAACAATACATTATTAGTTAGTATTATTGCAAAATATAAGCAGAATTAGTATTCCCCGTGTGTAATTAAAAAACAAAAAACAAAAATAACGTGTGCATCTTATTCTATGGTTGATTAATTTCACAAAACATGCAATTAGTAAACGTTATAGTTATGGGACATTGATCTCATGAGGGGTACACAAAATTTTGTGTTTGCCACCTCGCTCCATCACTGCCTTCAGTTATCACATGTTCACACAGGTGCCACTCACAGACGCACATCACACGAGGCCTCTGCTTCCAGCCTTTTTTAAACAACATATATTTGCCTACTGGGACTTGAGTTTGTTTGAATCTATATTAACATTTGCTTCATAGCCAGCAGAGAGTCGTCGGACATAAAGGACGCTGGCTTATGACCTGGTGCCACGTGGCAGCCGCTGGGCACACCTGCACGGGGCTGCCCATGGTGTACCTTGTTTGAGGCGGATTCACGCAAACAAACAGAAAAGTTCTTGAAATGTGGTCCTGTTTAGCCCCATTTGTATCTGTAAAGAGTCTGACTTTCATTGGCAGTACGGAAAGGGTATTCATACTCTGTTTTCAACGGTAGGAAACCAGCGCAGAGGAAGATGCAATGACTTGTAGATGACTTGGATTTTGTGACTTATGCTCAAAAAATGTTGACTTTAGACTGACGTATCCAATTGTTGGCTTTCAGGTTTTATTTTATATATTTCTGTTGCACTTTTACAGGTACCCTTCTGGTATGTCTGTAATGCCCTAACTGCGTCTGGTCTCCCAAAAATTGTTTTCAAAGTAAAATTCTGTTGCATTTTACACAATTGGGTTTTACTGGTTGGTTTCTTGACTCAAGTGTTAGTTTACAACTGTCTCCATCCTTATAGAAACGATAACTACCTAACAAGGGGGTAGGTTACTTCAGTGATTTAATACTCAATCCTTCCCTCCCAAATAATCCGTGTTCCTGCAGGCACCACAGCTGTTAGTTTGTTAAAAAGTGACTGTATTTCACCATGGTACTTTTTGGCTCAGCTTGAGGGGCTCATAGTAGGCGTTGGCAGAATTATTTTCAGCGTAGACAGGATGACCAGTGGATTGGCTCTCTTTTCTCCTCCTTGGTGTAGTGTATTGGTTTGACTTGGGTTGTCTTCAACAGAAGCCTTCTGCCAAGGTATAAGCTGTGTAGTTACACCTGTGAGTGGCAGAGGGGGACATTGGTTTTACTCTAGAACTCTTTAGATGAACTGAGGGACGTATGGATGTAGCCGCTGGCACAGGAGGGGTGGTTCAGAGAAAGAGTTTCCAGTTATTTTGCTATTGTGGGGTGGCACGCTTTTAGGTCGAGCATTCAAGACCTCTTGTATATACTTTAGTGTATACTTATTATATACCTATGTGTATGTACTTTATGGGCTCTGGAGAGCAGCCCTAGGTCTTGTCTGCTTCCGCTCAGGGCCGTTTTCCCGGTTCAACTGTCTCAGGGTTCCTCTCTGTCTCCCCTGCTTTTTAATCTTTATCTTCGCCCGCTCATCCATTCCCTGAAGAGCTGGGACTTCAATTATGCAGATGACCTGCAAATCATCTTCCCTCTTAACACCCCTAACGCAGCTCTCGACTGTCAGGCGGTAATGTTACATATCCAGCAATGGGTGAACCTCAATCAGCTTAAGCTGAATCCAGGGAAGACTGAGCTAATTCTCCTGGGGGTTATCATAGACTCAGAGCTCTCCCTCAAGCCTCAGGTTGGTGCAGTCGTATCCTCGTGTATGTTTCAGCTTCGGAGAGTCAGGAAAGTTTCCCACCTACTCTCGCATGAAGCCCTGATACAAGTTTTAATCGCCCTTGTGCTCTCCCGCCTGGATTTTTCCAACTCCTTGTATCATGGCCTACCGAAATACCTGCTACATAGGCTGCAAGTCGTGCAGAATCAGGCGGCCCGACTAGCCTATAAGACCCCGAAGTGGCAGTCTGCAAAACCACTACTCTGTAAACTCCACTGGTTGCCGGTCGAACAGAGAGCTGCATTTAAGATCGGGTGCCTGACCTACAAAGCTGTGACTGGTATGTCCCCCATCTTTCTGAAGTCCCTAGTGACTCCTTACCGTCCGGCACGCAACCTTCGGTCGTCCCACCGTCAACTTCTGACCGCAGTCCCAATCAAACTCAAAAAATATGGTGGTTGCAGATTTGCTCATCTGGCTCCCAAACTCTGGAACCAGTTGCCGTTATCTTTCAAATCTTCCATGTCTCTGCTGGAATTCAGAAAACTTCCTAAAACCAATCTTTTTACACAGTCTGGCTAGCTCCCCCTCTCTACATCTCTCAGTACCACCCAGCGCCAGGAAACCTATGGTGACAGAGCGCTAGACAAGTCCCTCTTAAGATAAGATAAGATAAGATATTTAACGGTCTTGATCGAAAACGACCAGCAGAGGTCAGTAAAATAACAGAATCACTTTAGCATTCTCTAGATTGCAGTCCATAGAAATTGTATTCCACAAGCACCCATAGACAATATTATTTTCAAATCTTGTATTTTCAGTGATTTGACCATCGAGGGCACTGATTTTATATTAAAAACAGAGCTTTGGACTGTACCATTTTCAGCCGAAAGGCAATATTTCTCTCCATGTGTTCCCATACTTGGCGTGTCACGTAGTTTGGTGCTTACTTTCCATCCATGCTAAAGAACAGTAGATGTTTCTGCACCCAGGCAAATGTACTGCATAGTAAATACATATAAGGTCCCAAAGGCGCTATCGATTACATTGTAAATGCTTGTTGGATACTGGCACTTTGTGGCACAGGTGGCAGGATGCATGGTACCTAGCTATGTACACCTTAATGTTGACAAACTGGCACATGGTTTTAAAGGTATCTTTCTCTTGCAGCGGCCTCCTCTCGCGAAAGACTCTGGGGGTGCCCACAGCGACAAGAGCGAAAGAAGAGCTGGCGGCGGGCAGCAGAGTGTGAGCGGACCCCCACACCCCTGGGCCTACAGGAGACCATTGCAGAGTCCATCTACATCGCCCGACCCCTGGTGCATTGTATCCTCGGCCTGCAGATGCCCTGCTAGGGCACCATGTCAGGGACAGGGGGGGTTCCCTTGCACTGGCGACCAAGCTTGGCACTGGAAACAGCCCAGTCCCACATGCCAGGCTCTTTCCAATCTCCCCACTCACCTTGTCTCTTTCTCTACTTGTTTCAGTTTTCCCTTCTTTCTGTATCTGAAATCTGTCTTAAAGAGGGGGCTAAAGCCACTTAAAAAAAACAAAAAACTGTTTAAACTTTGAAAACAGTTTACACTTTAAATATTAATAGACTTTAGGCTCCCTTTGCCCAACGGGTACAAATCCGTCCCAGCTGATCCCTTTTAGACCGCTTGTAAAACAGTGTGGGGGTCCTTTTTGACATCCAGGGGTCCGAATTTTATTTCATCGAGTTCACTCAGCCATTCCTCTTTCAGCCGCTACGAAGAGCCCTTTGAACCCCTGAGCATTTATTTATTTTATTTATTTTTTGCACTTATAATGCGCGCAGATACCCACAAAGGGTTTCCCGGCGCCAGGACTGAGAGGCCAAAAACACAGAAAGCAACCCGGTCAAAGACCACAATTATTTATTAAAGAGCCAAGTTTTAACGTTTTACTTAAAACTGGCGAGGTTTTCCTCCTTACGTAAGGCTAAGGGAAGGGAGTTCCAGAGGACTGGTCCCAGATGGGAAAAAGACTTTCCCCCCACTCGGGCCAGTTTAAATCTAGGAACCACAAAATTTGCTCCATTTAAAGAACGGAGGTTACGTGCAGGAACGTAGGGCCTAACCAGTTTTTGCAGGTACTTTGGTGCGGTCCCTGCCTTGATCTTAAACATGTAGGTCAACGCTTTGAACCGGACCCGGTTCTCCACTCTGAGCCAGTGCAGGTCCTTAAGGTGCTTCGAGATCCTTGCTGTCCTAGGGATCTTACACAGCAGCCTGGCTGCGGAGTTCTGGACAAGCTGAAGCCGCCTAATCACGGCTAAATTGGAACCCAGATATAAGATGTTACCGTAGTCAAGCCTAGATGTAATCAGTGCATTGACTACGGTCTTCTGGGTATCCACAGGCAGCATCCAGATGATCTTCCGCAGCCATTTGAGGATAGTGAAGCACGTACCAGCCACTTTATTGACCTGCTGTTTCATCGATAAAGAATCATCGATGCACACCCCTAAATTTCTGACCTGGGTAGCCGGGATGGGAAAAGCACCCAAGGATGGCGGCCAATGGGTATCCTGCCACAGATCTCTCTTTTTACCTAGGAGAAGAATCTCCGTCTTCTCCCCATTGAGCTTCAGCTGGTTCGTTGACATCCAGCTGAAGACTTCGTGAAGACCTAGTTTCAGCGCAGAGGGGGATGAAGGCTTTGAGTTGGTAAGAGAAAAGATAATCTGCGAATCATCCGCATAGGTCATAAGTTCTAGACCTATGCGGGATCGGCATAGGTCATAAGTTCTAGACCTATGCTAGATCGGCGAGAGGGCGGAGATACAGGTTAAAAAATAGCGGACTCAAAATTGAGCCCTGAGGCACGCCATGGGGTGAGAAAAAGGTGTCTGACTGAGCTTGCGAGGACGAGATCTGAAACGTCCGGTTGCTCAAGTAGGACCCAATCCAGTCCAGCGCTTTCCCTCAGACACCATCCTCACTCAGCCTGGTAAGCAGTCTGTTGTGTGAGATGGTGTCGAAGGCTGCGCTTAGATCAAGCAAGACAAGAGCAACCGTTTGCCCCTCGTCCAAGAGACCCCAGATCTTCTCGGTGACTCCCAAGAGGGCGGATCGGTGGAATGGCCCGCCCTAAAACCTGACTGGGAAAAATGGAGTAAGTTGTTATTCTCCGTATATGTTGAGAGTACACCGTGAATGTGCTTCTCCAAGATTTTTGAGAAAGCAGACAACAGGGATATCGGGCGGTAATTGGCCAGCACCTCGGGATCAGCAGCCGGCTTTTTCAATAGAGGGCTGACCATGGCGTGCTTCCAGGCCGCTGGGACAGTTGCCAGATGAATGGAGGCATTTAATGTCTCAGCAATAATCCCCAGAGCTGAGTCATCCAGTTGGCTCAGAATGCTAATAGGGAGAGGGTCGCAGGGAGAGCCCGACTTAATGGAAGCAGCTAAGGATTTCAGGGTGTCCAAGGAGATGGGTGGCCAAGAGTCAAGCCGATGTCCTGTTGGACTTACAGGAGACGGAACTTCCCTGTCATCCCTCACCGGGGGATTAATATTGGCGATAATGGTCTCAATCTTTTCCACAAAATATGTGGCAAGATCTTGACATTTTTGAGGGGTAAGGGGGGGTGCAGCCGCCATAGAATTAGCTCTGGCTAGTTCTTTGACTGTATTAAAAAGAGTCCGCGCTTTATTGGCGGCAGTGTAGATGGTCTCTGTTACATAGCATGCTTTGGCTCTGGTGCAGGCTGTATGATAGAGATTTCTGGCCTTACGATATGTTTCTTTTTTTAGAGGATCATAATGTTTGCGCCATTTCCGCTCGAGTGCCTTACACTTGGTTTTTTCTAGTTTCAATTCTTCATTGTACCAGGGAGCCGGGGGGCGATGAACATTCCCTCTGCACCTGGTAACAGGCAAACAAGTGTCGACTGCTCTCTCCAGCCAAGTGTGGGCTTCCAGCGCATTTGTTTCCATGTCAACACCCAAAACAGGGGGGTATGTCTTTAATGCATTCTGCAACTCGGTCAGGTCCAACCTTTTCCAATTTCTCATGAAAATCGGAGGCCGAGCAGAGCATGGCAGCTTAGATTCTGTAGGAGTAATACTAAAAAGAGTTAAAAAATGGTCCGACCAACAAATAGGGTCAGTTTTTAACCATTTTAACTCCTGTATGTTGGATATAATGGGATCCAACAAATGCCCAGCTTTATGAGTAGGGCCCTCATTTCGCAGTATCATGTTCAAAGTAGTGAAATCTTCCAAGAGATTGACAACTATGCTATTAGATTTGTCCTCCAAATGGAGATTTAGATCCCCCAATATAGTCAGGTTTTGGGCATTCAAAAAGTAAGGTGAAATGAAATTAACCAAATTCGCAGCCCAAACATTACTGTCTCCAGGAGGGCGATAAATTAAAAAACCAGAAAACATAAAATTTGGGTTCAGTGAAATTTAAAAAAATGCTGCTTCGCATCCGGGAATGTTGACCATTTCAAGGTCACAGTTCAACTCCCTGTTAAAAATCACAGCAATACCCCCTCCTACCTGTCTTTCTCTATCTACTCTAACAATAGCATAGTCAGAGGGCAATGCGGCAGCTACATCGGGACCTGCACCGTCATGCAACCAGGTCTCCATTAAAAATACCGCACATGGTTTTTCTTCAGCTAAGAGGTGGTAAATGTCTGCTTTATGTTGGGGCAGTGACCTACAATTAACAGTGTAGAAAGTGAAAGAGCAGGGATTTTGAACAGAGGTTTGAGTATGTGCCTTAGGATTGCTTAATACCTCTGGGTAGGGCTGAACATTGGATAGGGCAAAAGCACAACAACTGTTACTTTAGGACACTTTCTTTTCCCCTTTCGTGCCCTAACCTTGAGCTCTTGACATTTTTGAGATGTTTGTAAGTGATTCTGTAGACAATCAGAATCATAAAATACCAGGACTAGAAACCCTTTCACCTAAACTGTTACAAAAATATTTTCAAGCTGGGTGGTATTTACCAATCGATTGAAACCAATTCTTACAAATACATTTTTTTTAAATTGCATTTTATATGCACTGTTAAAGGTGTAAATATTATCTTATCTTAAAATTGGGTTCTCTTTACTGGTTTTTCCCTTTTCCCTTCATACATTCTGTCACTGGATGACATTTCACTTTTTATTTTGACATTAAAGTGCCCACTGTCCTTCACCCTCCCATTCTGACTGTTTTTTGTGTGAGAGCGGTACCCTTCCCCACTTCTCTTTTGTACCTATCATCTTTTTTAAAATTATTTTAATTCTGTCGGATGGGGTTCTATCCGTACTGTTTCCTTTAAACCTTACCCTACTCCGCCCCACTCTACCTTTGCAACTCCTCCCCAACACCACAACATTCCCCCACAAGCCCAAACCTATGTTTCCTAACTGGGATTCACAATTAGATACACTTTTTTTTGCAAATCAATATATTTTACCTCTGTTATTTTTGAATTATCTATATTTCTAATTATTTTTTGTACACTAATTTTTAATTTCTTTTACTCTGAAATTTAAATACTGCAGGTCGCTCCTCTAGTATGAGTTTTACTCCGCGTGTCTGCAGTGTATACCGCGCTCTTCATCGTGGCTGTAGTTCTTTGTTTTTCCACAACGTAAACTTCACTGCGTCCCTGAGTGCATCCCTCCTCGCAGGAGACTCTTCCTGGCCCCAGTGTCCTTGCGTATCTTCCACCCCATCTGTTCTCCAGCTGCAACATTATACCCTTCCCCACCAGGAGCCATGCCTTCCCTTAGAGCCCACTCTGCTGCTCTTCAAACTCAGTGTGCCTATCACCTACGAACATGGATTCTAGCTGATGTCTAACCATAGCCTGCAGTGTGCCTCGGTGACCCACCCATACCTCTTCAGCTGTAGTGACCCACCCATACCTCTTCAGCTGTAGTGTCCCAGCCAACCTTGCAGTATGCCTCAGTGACCTACCCATACCTGTTCAACTGTAGTGTCCCATCCAACCCTGCAGTTTGCCTCGGTGACCCACCCATACCTCTTCAGCCAACCCTGTAGTGTGCCTCAGTGACCCACCCATGCCTTTTCAGCTGTAGTGTCTCCATCCAACCCTGCAGTGTGACTCAGTGACCCACCCATACTTCTTCAGCTGTAGTGTCTCCATCTAACCCTGCAGTGTGCCTCAGTGACCCACCCATACCTCTTCAGCTGTAGTGTCCCAGCCAACCTTGGAGTATGCCTCGGTGACCCACCCATACCTCTTCAGCCAACCCTGCAGTATGCGTCCGTGACCCACCCATACCTCTTCAGCCACCCATACCTCTTCAGCCAACCTTGCAGTATGCCTCCGTGACCCACCCATGCCTTTTCAGCTGTAGTGTCTCCATCCAACCCTGCAGTGTGCCTCAGTGACCCACCCATACTTCTTCAGCTGTAGTGTCTCCATCCAACCCTTCAGTACGCCTCGGTGACCCACCCATACCTCTTCAGGTGTAGTGTCTACAGCCTACCCCGCAGTGCGCCTCGGTGACCCACCCATACCTCTTCAGCTGTAGTGTCTACAGCCTACCCTGCAGTAAGCCTCGGTGACCCACCCATACCTCTTCCAGCTGTAGTGTCTACAGCCTACCCCGCAGAAAGCATCGGTGACCCACCCATACCTCTTCAGTTGAAGTGTCTACAGCCTACCCCGCAGAAAGCATCGATGACCCACTCATACCTCTTCAGATGTAGTGTCTACAGCCTACCCCGCAGTGTGCCTCGGTGACCCACCCATACTTCTTCCTGCTGTAGTGTCTCCATCCAACCCTGCAGTGTGCCTCGGTGACCCACCCATGCCTCTTCAGCTGTAGTGTCTCCAGCCAACCCTGCAGTGTGCCTCAGTGACCCACCCATACCTCTCCAGCTTTAGTGTCTACAGCCTACCCCGCAGAAAGCATCGGTGACCCACCCATACCTCTTCAGATGTAGTGTCTACAGCCTACCCCGCAGTGTGCCTCAGTGACCTACCCATGCCTCTTCCAGCTGTAGTGTCTTCCGCCAACCCTGCTGTGTGCCTCGGTGACCCACCCTTACTTCTTCCTGCTGTAGTGTCTCCATCCAACCCTGCAGTGTGCCTCAGCGACCCACCCATACCTCTCCAGCTTTAGTGTTTCCAGCCAACCCTGCAGTATGCCTGTGACCCACCATACCTCTCCAGCTGTAGAGTTTCCAGCCAACCCTGCACTATGCCTCAGTGACCCACCATACCTCTTAAGCTGTAGTGTCTCCAGCCAACCCAGCAGTGTGCCTCAGTGACCCACCATACCTCTTCCAGCTCTAGTGTCTCCAGCCAACTCTACAGTATGCCTCAGTGACCCTCCCATACCTCTCTAGCTGTAGTGTTTCTAGCCAACCCTGCAGTGTGCCTCAGTGACCCACCATACCTCTTAAGCTGTAGGGTCTCCAGCCAACCCTGCAGTCTTCCTCAGTGACCCACCATACCTCTTCCAGCTCTAGTGTCTCCAGCCAACCCTACAGTATGCCTCAGTGACCCACCCATACCTCTCCAGCTGTAGTGTTTCCAACCAACCCTCCAGTGTGCCTCAGTGACCGACCATACCTCTTAAGCTGTAGTGTTTCCAGCCAACCCTGCAGTTTGCCTCAGTGACCCACCATACCTCTCCAGCTGTAGTGTTTCCAGCCAACCCTGCACTATGCCTCAGAAACCACCATACCTCGTAAGCTGTAGTGTCTCCAGCCAACCCTGCAGTTTGCCTCAGTGACCCACCCATACCTCTCCTGCTGTAGTGTTTCCAGCCAACCCTGCAGTGTGCCTCAGTGAGCCACCATACCTCTTCCAGCTCTAGTGTCTCCAGCCACCCCTACAGTATGCCTCAGTGACCCACCCATACCTCACTAGCTGTAGTGTTTCCATCCAACCCTGCAGTTTGCCTCAGTGACCCACCATACCTCTTCCAGCTCTAGTGTCTCCAGCCAACCCTGCAGTATACCTCAGTGACCCACCCATACCTCTTCAGCTGTAGTGTCTCCAGCCAACCCTGCAGTATGCCCCAGTGACCCACCCATACCTCTTCAGCTGTAGTGTCTCCAGCCAACCCTGCAGTGTGCCTCAGTGACCCACCCATACCTCTTCCAGATGGAGTGTCTCCATCCAACCCTGCAGTGTGCCTCAGTGACCCACCCATACCTCTTCCTGCTGGAGTGTCTCCATCCAACCCTGCAATGTGCCTCAGTGACCCACCCATACCGCTTCCAGCTGGAGAGTCTCCATCCAACTCTGCAGTGTGTCTCAGTGACCCACCCATACTTCTTCAGCTGTAGTGTCTACAGCTTACCCAACAGTAAGCCTCGGTGACCCACCCATACCTCTTCCAGCTGGAGTGTCTCCATCCAACCCTGCAGTATGCCTCCGTGCCATCCTCACATCTCCTCCCGCTGCAGTGCCTGCCTCACATCTTCTTCCGTTGCAGTGCCTGCCTCACATCTCCTCCCGCTGCAGTGCCTGCCTCACATCTCCTCCTGTTGCAGTGCCTGCCTCACATCTCCTCCCGCTGCAGTGCCTGCCTCACATCTCCTCCCGCTGCAGTGCCTGCCTCACATCTCCTCCCGCTGCAGTGCCTGCCTCACATCTCCTCCCGCTGCAGTGCCTGCCTCACATCTCCTCCCGCTGCAGTGCCTGCCTCACATCTCCTCCCGCTGCAGTGCCTGCCTCACATCTCCTCCCGCTGCAGTGCCTGCCTCACATCTCCGCCCGCTGCAGTGCCTGCCTCACATCTCCTCCCGCTGCAGTGTCTGCCTCACATCTCCTCCCGCTGCAGTGCCTGCCTCACATCTCCTCCCGCTACAGTGCCTGCCTCACATCTCCTCCCGCTGCAGTGCCTGCCTCACATCTCCTCCCGCTGCAGTGCCTCTCTCACATCTTCTCATCTGCAGTGCCTGCCTCACATCTTCTCCTCTGCAGTGCCTCTCTCACATCTTCTCCTCTGCAGTGCCTGTCTCACATGTCCTCCGGCTGCAGTGCCTGTCTCACATCTTCTCCTCTGCAGTGCCTGCCTCACATGTCCTCCGGCTGCAGTGTCTGCCTCTCCCACTCCCATACACACCCTACGCCCCCATCAGTCACACCTCTTCTGGCAGTGCTTCCAGTCCTCATCATGTCTACTCTACTGTTTGCCACTACTACCCACCTGCACTGCCATCTGTAGTGTTCACCCTTAGCACCCACCTCTAGCTGCAGGGTTTGCCCATGCAGAGTAAGGTTTGCAGTAACATTCACTCTGTGATGACTTGCACAGCACTCTATCCTTTCACTTTATTTCCTCTCAGTGTGTGTCTCAGATTTCATAAATCCGCACATTAATGCCCCCTAGCTCCTGCTGCCAGTGCAGCTCTTTTCCGATCGGTTCATGTTACAGGCTGAAGCCCTTTCTCGGGGTTGCTGAGCAATATCTGAGCACTTCTACCCGCGTACACCGGTAGTGTCAGTAAAAGTGATATTCTATTTCACACTGACCGCAGTTCGTATGACGCGTCAGCGGTTCAGTGGTGTCGCGCAGACAGTGCCAGACATATCCGTCCCTGCGCAGCCGAGGAGTTGCTGCAATGCACCTTCCGCAGGGACACACTCCTGCCCCCAGCAGCTCTTTACCCTATACTGCAGGGACACACTCCTCCTGCCCCCAGCTCTTTACCCCATGCCACAGACACGCACTCCTTCTGCCCCCAGCTCTTTACGCCATGCCGCAGACACACACTCCTCTTGCCCCCAGCGCTTTACCCCATGCCGCAGGGACACACTCCTCCTGCCCCCAGCTCTTTACCCCATGCCACAGAGACACACTCCTTCTGCCCCCAGCTCTTTACGCCATGCCACAGACACACTCCTCCTGCCCCCAGCTCTTTACGCCATGCCACAGACACACTCCTTGTGCCCCCAGCTCTTTACCCCATGCCACAGACACACTCCTCCTGCCCCCAGCTCTTTACGCCATGCCACAGACACACTCCTCTTGCCCCCAGCGCTTTACCCCATGCCGCAGGGACACACTCCTCCTGCCCCCAGCTCTTTACCCCATACCACAGACACACTCCTCCTGCCCCCAGCGCTTTACTTCATGCCACAGAGACACACTCCTTCCGCCCCCAGCTCTTTACCCCATACCACAGAGACACACTCCCCCTGCCCCCAGCTCTTTACCCCATGCCACAGAGACACACTCCCCCTGCCCCCAGCTCTTTACCCCATGCCACAGAGACACACTCCTCCTGCCCCCAGCTCTTTATGCCATGCCACAGACACACACTCCTCCTGCTCCCAGCTCTTTACCCCATACTGCAGGGACACACTCCTCCTGCCCCCAGCGCTTTACTTCATGCCACAGAGACACACTCCTTCCGCCCCCAGCTCTTTACTCCATGCCACAGAGACACACTCCTTGTGCCCCCAGCTCTTTACCCCATACCACAGAGACACACTCCCCCTGCCCCCAGCTCTTTACCCCATGCCACAGAGACACACTCCTTGTGCCCCCAGCTCTTTACCCCATGCCACAGAGACACACTCCTTGTGCCCCCAGCTCTTTACCCCATGCCACAGAGACACACTTCTCCTGCCCCCAGCTCTTTACCCCATGCCACAGAGACACACCTTCTGCCCCCAGCTCTTTACCCCATGCCACAGAGACACACTCCTTCTGCCCCCAGCTCTTTACGCCATGCCGCAGACACACACTCCTCCTGCCCCCAGCTCTTTACCCCATGCCGCAGGGACACACTCCTCCTGCCCCCAGCTCTTTACCCCATGCCACAGAGACACACTCCTTCTGCCCCCAGCTCTTTACGCCATGCCACAGACACACTCCTCCTGCCCCCAGCTCTTTACGCCATGCCACAGACACACTCCTTGTGCCCCCAGCTCTTTACCCCATGCCACAGACACACTCCTCCTGCCCCCAGCTCTTTACGCCATGCCACAGACACACTCCTTGTGCCCCCAGCTCTTTACCCCATGCCACAGAGACATACTCCTTGTGCCCCCAGCTCTTTACCCCATGCCACAGAGACACACTCCTTGTGCCCCCAGCTCTTTACCCCATGCCACAGAGACACACTCCTTCTGCCCCCAGCTCTTAACGCCATGCCGCAGACACACACTCCTCTTGCCCCCAGCGCTTTACCCCATGCTGCAGGGACACACTCCTCCTGCCCCCAGCGCTTTACGCCATGCTGCAGAGACACACCTTCTGCCCCCAGCTCTTTACCCCATGCCACAGAGACACACTCCTTCTGCCCCCAGCTCTTTACCCCATGCCGCAGACATACACTCCTCCTGCCCCCAGCTCTTTACCCCATGCCGCAGGGACACACTCCTCCTGCCCCCAGCTCTTTACCCCATGCCACAGAGACACACTCCTTCTGCCCCCAGCTCTTTACGCCATGCCACAGACACACTCCTCCTGCCCCCAGCTCTTTACGCCATGCCACAGACACACTCCTTGTGCCCCCAGCTCTTTACCCCATGCCACAGACACACTCCTCCTGCCCCCAGCTCTTTACGCCATGCCACAGACACACTCCTTGTGCCCCCAGCTCTTTACCCCATGCCACAGAGACATACTCCTTGTGCCCCCAGCTCTTTACCCCATGCCACAGAGACACACTCCTTGTGCCCCCAGCTCTTTACCCCATGCCACAGAGACACACTCCTTCTGCCCCCAGCTCTTAACGCCATGCCGCAGACACACACTCCTCTTGCCCCCAGCGCTTTACCCCATGCTGCAGGGACACACTCCTCCTGCCCCCAGCGCTTTACCCCATGCTGCAGGAACACACTTCTCCTGCCCCCAGCGCTTTACCCCATGCCGCAGGGACACACTTCTCCTGCCCCCAGCTCTTTACCCCATGCCGCAAGGGCCACACTCCTACCCCCAGCGATTTGCACTATGCCGTAGGGACACACTCCTCCCCCAGCTCTTTACACTATGCTGCAAGGAAATTTCAACAGGTAAGTAGTGAAATGGGTGTTGAAGGTCACAACAGGCTTTAGTGAAATGTGGCATCTAGCCTCTGGGTGTATAAGTTTCTGCCCCCTTCACGGTTGTAGTGAGTGCCCTTCTTTCTTTTATGGTGGATGTACGTACCACCCACCCCCAGAGTTGGTGTCCTCACCCACCCTCTTGATTCTGGCTATAATGTCTGCCGCCATTGTCCTCTTGTCTCGTTAGTCCGTCATGCTGTCCCCTCCTTTTGTCCCACCCTCCTCTCATGATTCCCGCCTCCTTCTGCCGCTCCCTCTCCTCATGCTGTCTCCCTCTCCCCTCATGCTATCTCGCCCCCCCCGCTACCCTCCTTCTGCCCCCCATCTCCTTCTGCCTCCCCCTCTCCTCCTTCTGCCTTCCACCCTCAACCCCTTCTGCCTCTCCCTCTCCTCCTTCTGCCTCCCCCTCTCCTCCTTCTGCCTCCCCCTCTCCTCCTTCTGCCTCCCCCTCTCCTCCTTCTGCCTCCCCCTCTCCTCCTTCTGCCTCCCCCTCTCCTCCTTCTGCCTCCCCCCTCTCCTCCTTCTGCCTCCCCCTCTCCTCCTTCTGCCTCCCCCTCCCTCCTTCCGCCTCCCCTCATGCTGCCTCACCTTCCTTCTGTCTCACCCTCCACTCATGCTTCCCGCCTCCTTCTGCCTCCCTCTCCCCTCATGCTGACCCACTCTTTGTCTCCCCCTCCCCCTCTTTAGGTCTCCCTCCCCCTCTTTCTTTCTCACCCTCCCCTCATGCTGGCTCCCCCTCCTTCTGTCTCCTCCTCCCCTCATGCTGTCCCCCTCTTTCTGCCTCTCCCTCCTTCTGTCTTCTCCTCCTCATGCTGCCCCTTCTTTCTGCCTCACCCTCCTCTCATGCTGCCCCCCTATTTCTGTCTCCCCCCACATGCTGCCTCCACCTCCTTCTGTCTCCTCCTCCCCTCATGCTGCCCCCTTCCTTCTGCCTCCCCCTTCCTTCTGCCGCCCCCTCCTTCTGCCTCCACCTTCCTTCTGCCGCCCCTTCCTTCTGCCTCCCCCTTCCTTCTGCCTCCCCCTTCCTTCTGCCTCCCCCTTCCTTCTGCCTCCTCGTACCCTCATGCTGCCCCCTTCCTTCTGCCTCCCCCTTCCTTCTGCCTCCCCCTTCCTTCTGCCTCCCCCTTCCTTCTGCCTCCCCCTCCTTCTGTCTCTGCCTCCCCCTCCTTCTGTCTCTGCCTCCCCCTTCCTTCTGCCTCTGCCTCCCCCTTCCTTCTGCCGCCCCCTTCCTTCTGTCTCTGCCTCCCCCTTCCTTCTGCCGCCCCCTTCCTTCTGCCTCTGCCTTCCCTCCCCTCATGCACCCCCTTTCCTTCCCAGTTGTTTCACTCCTTGACTCCAGGACGCCCAGTGCTCGGGCTGGCTGTGTGGGGACAGAAGTCGTGGAGGCCGTGGCTGCTGTCAGGAGTCCTGGATGTGACCAGGTGAGTTACTCAAGACTCTAGGAAAATATCTCTATTTGTTCGACACAAGTCATGCAATGTAAAAAAAAAACCTGTATAACGTTTCAACACTGACTATAAAATAAGTTCCTATATAAATATCACAAGATTAACAATGCAGTTAATAGAGAAATCTTAAAACATGGTGTGCTCCTGGAGGTCCTTCGTAGTCATCCGTACTGGCAAGATGTACGATGCCACAGCACAGTATATTATTTGCGAATGTTTGGTATAGAAAGAGGCCATGGCTCCTGGAGAGAGACTCTTCTTTCTTATACTTTGTGATTTTGTGCAAAACAACGTAAAGTCAAGGAGCGACCCTTTTAGTGACACTGGATCTGTGTAATCTAAGTGTGGTGGGTTGGGATTGACCTGTGGGTAATCGTGTCCTGTAGGCGTCATTGGGGCAGACGAGGCTGCTTTTAAATGGAATATCTGGATCTAAAGGCCCCTTGTCTCTCCATAGAGCTAGTGCATTGACCTGGTTTCTAGCAGCTATCCATCACTGTGCAAAGTTGTGGACAAAGCTGTTTGTGCCACATCTCCTAACTTGCACCTATGCTCACTTATGCCAGACCTTCTCATATGCACGTATGCCTGTTGTGCTACAACTTCAATGTCTCCCTGCAGAGGATCTGTTAGTGTAGGCCCCTGTTGTCAGCTGTACGTCTGCTTGATACTTGTTATGGAGCCATGATTAGCCTGCTACATCACACAGACTGTTGTCCGAGCTTCACATCAAGTGCAAGCTTCCTGAAGTGGTGTTTTTTTGCTTGCATGCTCTTGGGCCCGAGCCCTTTCCTCTTGCAGGTAAAACGATATGTTGAAGGCATGTGTGCTGTAGATACACATGGTTTGCATACTCCTGCCGTCTAGTGTTCGGTTCGGATGTTTGCAAGTTGTTTTTCCTCGAAGAACTCTTTTCCAGTCACGAGGTAAAGTGACTCCTCCTTTTGGTTTTAGTGCGCATGGGCATCAACTCAATTGTGAGATTGTTTTCTTTCCGCCATCGGGTTCGGATGTGTATTGCAGCGCTCTGATTTGAAACAGTCAATCTGGATGCCTTCGATGCACAATTCACTTACCCTCATCAGTATTGTTTCGATCGCATCACCACCTTTTTCGTGTAAAAATTAATGGAAACTCTAACTTTCGAATCGAAAAAACTCCAACTGAGGCCTTCGGGCCCAGCTTGTTTCTTCGATCGACATCTAATTCAAAACCCAGCATCCAACCTTCCGCTGATGGAACGTATGGCATTTCAATTCTGTCCTCGATGCCATTCCAAATTCCCGCATACTGACCAGCATAAGGTCTGTAACCTCTGTCTCTCCCCGGAACATAGAGGAAGACTGCAACACATGTCGATTGTACTAATCCAATAAGACTCTTCGGGAATTTGGGGCTTGATGAATAGACATGCAGTGGCAAACTATTGAGGACGCCCCTGATATCTTTCGGGAAGATGTGGTGCAAGACGAGATGGTAGTGTCTGCAGCGGAAGAAGAGACCTTCTTCCTTCAGGACTCCAATTCCGAGTTGGAGATCGAGCTAGAGTCCCACGATGTTCCAGCTGGACAGCGAACCATGAGTAAAAAAAAAGCCCCTTTACCCACCAAACCAGTGTCCACTAAACCAAAAGCTGTTGGGCCACTACTGCATCAGGCCATGGTAGGCACAGAGACTCTGCTTCAAATGCCCCGACTTCCCGCTCGGCACCGAAACAGCAAGTCTAGCCTTCCGGCTCGGGCCTGAGCCGAGATGATACCCCTTCGGTTCAAAAACATTCCGGGTCGTAGGAGAAAAGAGACAAATGTAAATGTACAGGAATTTATATAGCGCAAATCACCGAGCGGTTTCTAAGCGCTTGCTTAGGGAACCCGTCCTGGTATTCCCCTGTGAGATAACCCCGGCAGGGTATCCGCAAGGTGAAAGCCAGGCATCCCGCCGCGAGGGGCCGTTGTGGAGATTAAGCAAGCTATTGCCCAGAGTCGCAGAGTGTGAACCCGTGAATCGAGTAGGCACCGGAGTGAGAATTGTCGAGTCCATGGACATTTTAGGACTCAAGACCCCGCCAAGCCGGGAATTGAACCCTGGTCCCGGGCTGACCTCTGCTTCCAGGTCTGCCTCCTCTAACCAGTGAGCCACACTTCTCCACAAATCCAGCTCGGCACTGAAACAAAATGATGTTCCCAGAAAACCACCGGAGCCAATTTTGGATTAAATGAAAGAAAAGCTGGATCCTAAACAAAAGAAGATTCATATAAATCCTGATACTGGACACAAATGCCTTCAAAGAGGAAGGCAGACACTGAATACAACATCCCTCTGAAGTGGATAAAGGACAGGGTAACTAGTCCTATTAACATTCCTCAAACCCCTCCACATTCTTCACCATTACCCATTTTACAACATACAGATCCTCTACACATTACACTATCAGGTTCTCCTAACACAAACCTTGATCTAGGAGCGGATGATGAAAATTATAATCAGCCACCACCAGATCAATGGGATGACTACAGTATAGATTCACCTCAGGACACAGACCCTGATCTATAACCAGCAAAACCTTCCCCTCCTGATGATGATACAGCATATCAGGAGTTGATTGCTAGGGCAGCCAATTACCACGCAGTGCCTTTACACCAAGAAGCACTAGAAGCTTTCCTATTCGAAACCTTAGGAAGCACACACAAAACAACACAAATGTTGCCTATGCTGAAAGGCATGAGGAGGCACACTAATGATATTTTTAAAAACCCAGTTGTACTGCAGATACTAACACCTAGAGTGGACAAAAAATATAACCCCTCACCCCCCATCTGTCCCTGGTTTCATTAGGGGTCAGCTGCCTTTGGATTCCTTAGTGGTCTATAATGCCCATAAGAGGGCAATTTCACAAACCTAAGGGGAGGCACCACCTCCGGATACAGAAGCCAAACTGATAGATGCATCGGGGAAGAGAGTAGCTGCTCAATCAGCCAACCATTGGCGTACAGCTAACACACAGGGTTTGTTGCCCCGATAGGATAGAGCTCACTCCGATGAAATGGAAACATTATTAACATATCTCCCAGAAGAACACAAAAAGAGGGGGCAGGATATAGTACAGGAAGGGTAAACTTAATTCTTATCCCTCTATCAGGTGTGCATAAGATGCAGCAGATACTGCAGCTCGAGGAATCAACACTAGCATTCTGCTTAGGAGACATGCATGGCTCAGAATTTCTGGTTTCAAACTAGAAGTTCAGCAAACCATTCTTAATGCACCTTTTGATAAGGAACACCTCGTTTGGGCCTCAAATAGACCAATCCCTTGAAAAGATGAACAAGCATTTGCAATGCAACAGGTCTCGTATTAGAGTTAGAGATTTTGGCATTGTTTATATTTTGCTGGATTTGTTTGTTGGTTTGTGTACTGAATGTGTTGGCTAACTACAGTTTTGTGTGTATCTGTAGAGTAAGTATGTGTTTTTATACCTTTCGCATTATATATTTACTGATGTAATATTATATGTTTTACACACCAAGAGGGGTGGAGAGGAAAACCATACTAGACAAAGCATGCAGGGGCACAAATAAAGTTAGTAAAACTGCCCTCACTCACACACAAGCCTATTTGTAACATGCTTCATCATCGGGTCTGCTTACAACTGACTACACGGCGGGTCCGAGACAAGCTAATGGGGCTAGAACCACCTACGGGGCAGTTGTCATTAGGGGTTCTCCTTGCCTGCCGTCATTTCAAGCGTGTAACACTAATAAACTCGTACATGTATCCTGTGTCAGGGGAATTACCTCCACACGCCAGAACTGCTGCATGTATGAACCCTGGGCATTAACTGGAATAAGGTAACACAGGGTTTGACTGGGACTGGTAGGAGTCCTGAAGAAGACCGGCGTGACTCGTTAATGTGGGCACATGAAATTCGGTCGAAACATGTTGACTTTGGCAGTGCTAGGAGGGTTGATGTGAGTTCTTAACATTCTCACAAATAAGCCCATCCTTCTTATTTTTTAATCCTGTCCATGGGACCCAGGAATAAAAGGTTTGATAGGGTACCCACGAGGCAGTTTTAGATTTATTTCTCACTGCACTTATTTCTATCATGGTTCTCAGTCAGGGTTGGTAGCACTTTGCACTCACCCATTTATGCGTTTTTGTTCCCCCTCCCCTATGCTCCATCCTGTGCGTGGCTACGCCAGGGTGTTTTGTAAGCAGACCCGATGATGAAGCATGTCACACACAGGCGTGTGTGTGAGTGAGGGCAGTTTTACTAACTTTATTTGTGCCCGGCATGCTTTGTCTAATATTGTTTTCCTCTCTACCCCTCTTGGTGTGTAAAGTTTGTAATAGAGGGTTCGGGGTAGCTGAGTGGTTGACCCCATCCCCTTCTCTTTTGTGTTAAAAAGTAATATTATATGTTGCATCAGTTAGGGTAGCAATATTGTGTATTTGTAGTTGTGTTCTAGTATTATTTGTCGATAGTGTTGTAAAATTGGTATGTGTTTGTGTTAATTAGTATGTAGTGTATGTTTTTAGGCATTGTGAGCATAAGGGTTGCATAAATATGTCCAGCACAAATGTTGTGTTTTTATATATTTTTTTATTAGACATACATTTTTGCTGCGATTAATTAAATATTAGTAAATAGTTTCTGAATTATTTTAGATACAGTTTTTATTATTAGCAGTACATTATATTTGCTCAATAATTTCTGTAATACATCCACGGAGAGACACACACACACAGACAGACACCAGAAAGACAGAGACTGAGACGGAGAAATACAGAGACAGTGAGACATAGACACAGAGAGACACGGATATAGAAAGACACAGACAGAAACACATACACAGAAAAGAAGACCCGCAGACAGAATCACGCACACCGAGACAGAGACGTGCACACAGAGACAGAAATGCACAGACCGAGACAGAGGTGTATACATAGAGACGTACACACAGAGACATACCGAGACACACAGACAGAGAGACACACAGACAGAGAGACACACAGACAGAGAGACACACAGACAGAGAGACACACAGACAGAGAGACACACAGACAGATATACAGAGAGAGAAAGAAGAGGAAAAGGGGCTGGGGAAGGGTCCATCTATCCAGACTGCTGGTGAAGAAGCCAGTGCGAGTGTCCTGTGAGATGTGCTAGACAGACGGGTGGCATTCTGACCGAGCATCCACCCCCAAAAATAAGCACAGGAGCAGCAGAGTTTTGTTTAAAGACCAGAGTAATGGCGATATTAGCAGTTCAGAAATACCCAGCTTCTATTGTGTATGCATACTTCCTTAACATATGGTTGTAACATGTACTGCTCGGGTACACATTGAAAGGCAGCAGATGTTGCCCTGTGTATGATTTATCAACCATGCAACTAAGGATCAAGAGCTCTAATCCCGGATTTCCCGTTCTGTGATTGTGGTCAAACCACCTTATCACCTCCGTTTCCTCATCTGGCAGATGCCAACTTTGACAGCTATAATTATATCGTTTTTTCCTCTATCTGGATGAAGTGTTTTATATACATCTCAAAAGCAAGGTCTGTTTGTGGTGCCAGTCTATAAACATGTAACCCACTACCATTCTCTTTCCAGAGAGTGCGTGACAGCACTGGTGTAAGGTTAATGGCGCCCTGGGCAGGGCTGCGGACCCGCACATGTTCCACCAGCTTGCAAGATCCCATCAGACGCGGGGGCAAGCCCGTGCGCTGCCCATCTCCGGGCATTAAGAATAGACATTAATGCCACTGATCTCTGGCACAATCTCCTCGCCTTCACCCACTGTGCGTGCAACACGTTTACCACTGATATAGGCGTGAGAAATGAAAGGGGGTAAGACAATAGGGGCACATTGTGCGCCCCTCTTTCACACTGCTAATCCGGTTTACACATCTCGCCTACCCGTCTCCACGGGGCTCTGCGCGGTGTGTGGCAGCGGAGTGAGCCTGAGGTGTGTGAAAGCGGGGGGCGCAGAGTAAAAAAAAACCAGCAATCACTTCTTATAAATATTGCATTCCTGCGATAAGTGTTAGTGTGCTCCTTTTTAATTTAATGGGGTGCACTGACAGTAACTGGAAACATTCCACGGGCGATGTGTGAGGAAGAACACATTACGTCATAGTGCCTGGTGCATCACCGAATGGAGACGCGCCACAGTGACCCACCTGCTGATGTAGTTGACGACCCGGAACTCGTGACCCTCCATGCGGAAGCTTTCGTTTGAAAACATGCTGTAGCCCCCGCAGCCCAAGTTACAGCTCTCCAGGTGGTCCGGCTGCTCCATGGGCTGCAGCTGCAGGTGCTCGGGCTGCATGGCGAGCAGCTGCTTGAGGAGCAGCAGGGCCAGCTCGCAGTTGCAGGTGGTGAGCGTGCGCAAGTCCCTGGAACCTACGGAGACAAAGCTCCGCAGCTGCGGCCTGGCCATCCCGGCCCCGTCCGCAGCACACATACAGCCCTGCCGCAGAGCCGAGGGAAGGAAGCCGCAACAGCACCGGGACCATAACGGGTAGCGCAACGCTATACACCAACAGATATGATCAACAATTCAAGTGATGTCAAGTGATGCACCAACATCACTTGAATTGTTGATCATATCTGTTGGTGTGTCGGCTTGCGGCGTCTTTGTTCACTTTTTTCAATTAGTTGCACTCGCTTTCGGTAATGATGGGTTACTCAAAGTACACGGATCGCGAGGGGATTACTCATATTCACGCCCTCTGAAACCACTCCCAAGGAAGGACAAGACAGTAGGAACCTTAGCATCAGACAGTCAAATAGGCAGAAGAATTCTTGAGATCTGTATTGTAAAGAAAATTATTTAAAAAAACACCCCGCGTGTGGTGCGCACGCCACTGCAGACATATGGTTTCAATTATCGCGCCCGTGTCTGGGCACGATAATTGAAACCATATGGCAGGAAATGCACGTAATAGACACCAATAGGCCAGGGGCGGAGCTATGTGCCCGCCTCTGGCCAATAGTGTGCTATTTCACAAAAGAACATGCAGGGAAAGGCCAATAGCAGGCCGCAAAGGTAAAATCATACGCACGAGCGTGTGCATTTCCCAGGTCCATTTTCAAAACCTAGACAAATAGACTCTCGCTGCGCGAATACTGCTGCGCAGTGTATCGCTAGGCCCGAAACCTAAAAAGCATACCGAAGTGGCAAAATCTATGGGGGCACTTCAATCTCCATCTATCAGAGGTTCCTTTTGTTGTTCCTTTTACAGAGGAGGCTCCAAAACAAACACCATAGATGCCGCTGCATCTTCGTACAAGACACAAACAATATCATCCCCCCTCTAGAGGGTTCTACTAGGGTGGATATAGAGGGAACAATTTTAAAGGGAAAGGCAGTGGTACACCAACACGCACCTCCCAGTCCACTAACAAGCCGTGACTTGTTAACACTTCCCCCGGACCATTTATCACCTGTCGGAGGAAGATTACAACAGTTTCTTCCCATTTGGCAATCAATAACATCAGACAAATGGGTTATGGCTATTATCCAGCATGGTTATTGCCTGGAGCGTACCAGCAATCTTCCCATTATTCCACCTCGCATTCACAAACTCTCGATGCGACACCAACAGCTCCTTAAACAAGAAGTACAAGCTCTTCTAACAAAATGAGCTTTAAAACCACTTCCTTTACAACACCAAGGAGCAGGAGTTTACTCACTTCACTTCCTAATCCCCAAAAAGGACGGGTCGCAAAGACCAATCTTGGATCTCAGAACGTTAAACCTATATATGCTGTCAGAACACCTCCATATGGTTACCCTTCAACAAGTGCTTCTACTTCTACAACAAGGATATTTTATGTCCACACTAGACTTAAAGGATGCATACTTCCCCTTTCCTGTGCCCCCAGTACATCACAAATATCTCAGATTTGTGATAGCAGGAAATCACTATCACTTGAAAGTACTCCCATTCGGAGTGACTACTGCACCCGAAGTATTCACAAAATGTTTGGCAGTAGTAGCAGCTCATCTAAGAAGACAATAAATTCATGTCTTCCCATATCTGGACGATTGGCTCGTCAAAGCCAACACACAGCAGAAGTGTTTACTACACTCTCAAGATACCATAAACCTTCTACATCAATTAAGATTTACAGTCAACACACAAAAATCCCATCTTCTACCCTCACAACTGAAACCATATCTGGGAACAACACCAAACACTCACAGCTCCAGCCTCTCCCAGTGCAGCCACAATTCAAAACTTTCAAACTTTATCACTACAGTTTCAAAACAACCATTGCCTTACAGTCAAAACTTTCATGCATCTGTTAGGGATGATGACATCATGCATTACAATAGTGTCTCATGCGAGATTACACATGCGTCTTCTGCAAGAATGCTCAGCATGTCACTGGAATCAATCACAGGGTTAATTATCAGATCTAGTGTTGGGAGACCCATCGCTCTCTGCAGTGGTGGGACACACAAAACCAAAAGTTCAGCCATTCATCAACCCCATTCCACAAGTCGTACTCTCACAGTTTGCGGTGCCCATCTTTAACATCTAATAATTCAAGGTTTATTGGACACCAAACACAAGAGTCTCCACATCCATTACTTGGAGCTTCTAGCTGTTCAACCAGCACTAAAAGTTCATCACCCTCACCTAGTAGAGGCGGACAATATGACCGCTATGTACTATGAACAAAAGCAGGGGGGACACTCCCTGCAGCTCTCCCACCTTTCTCGGACCATTTGGCGTTGGTCAATACATCACAAAATTCATCTTCTGGCAAAACACCTTCCAGGCATGCACAACCAGTTTACCGACCTCCTCCGCAGAATGCGGCAGCAAGTACATGAATGGGAACTTCATCACCAGGTTCTCCTTCCTTACTTGCAAAAATGGGGGTTCCCACAAATAGACCTTTCTGCCACAGCAGAAAACTCAAAATGCCTTAACTTCGCCTCCAGATTCCCACGCCATCTGTCCAAAGGCAGTGCCCTATAGATGAACTGGTTAGGGATATTTGCTTACACCTTTCCGCCTCTCCCTCTCCTACTATTTGTTCGGAAACTAAGGCAGACATCACTCACACTGATTCTAGTGGCTTCCACATGGGCTCGTCAACCAGTGTTCACCCCACTACTAGAACTGTCAGTGGTTTCCCATCAAAAGCTGCACCTTGCTTCAAACCTTCTCACGGAGAACCATGGAGAAATCAGACATCCAAACCCCAAGGAGCTCAACCTAGCGAATTGGCTTCTAAAGTCATAGAGTTTGGATACCTACACCTATGAACAGATTGTTTGACAATTCTTAGAGGCAAGAACGCCTACCACTAGGGCTTGTAATGCAGCAAAGTTGAAAAGGTTTGTTATATATTGTATTAATAGCAATATTGATCCACTAGATGCATCCATACAAAATATAATTTGTATCTTTTGCGTTTTCAGTGAGCTGGCTAAGCCTAGATATCTTTTCGACTACACCTTGCGGCAGTAGCTGCATATCTGCAAAACGGACATTTATCCTTTTTCAAAGTTCCAGTAATTAAAGATTTTATGGAAGGCCTTGAAAGAATAATACCGCCTGCACCTGTCTGGAAACGTAACATTGTCTCACAAGGCTTATGGGTCCATCTTTTTAGCCTCTACACAATTGTTCATTACAGTTTCTTTCATGGAAGGGTGCCTTTCTAATTGTTATCACTTCATTAAGACCTGTTGGTGAGCTCCAGGCATTAACCTTAGAAGAACCTTTCTTTCAACTTCATAAAGTTAGTGGTTCTTCGTACAACCCAAAATTCCTTCCAAAAGTAATTTCTGCTTTTCATATTAATCAGTTGCTACCTTTGTTCTTCCCTCTACATGATTCAGTAGCAGAAAGAGCTCTACACACACTTGATGTCAAAACAGCACTATTATACTATATTGTTAGAACAAAAGATTTTCACAAAACAACTTTTTGTTGCATTTACTCCACCTCAAAAAGCAAATCCTATCTCTAAAGCCCATATTTCTAGATGGATTGTGAAATTTATTCAAGCTTGCTATATGAAAGCTAAAAGAACTTTATCTATACCTCCTAGAGCACATTCTACTCCCAAAATAGGAGCATCTATGGCCTTTTTAAGTTACATTCCCATAGCTGACACATGTAAGGCAGCTACATGGTCCACACCACACACATTTACCAAACATTATTGTGTGGATGTACTTGTACTTCAACAAGCTAATGTAGGACAAGCAGTGCTATAAACAGTGTTTGAGGCATGTGGGCTGCTGAATTCATATCTTCGCATAGATCGCCGCCTAGTGTTGGGTCCGGATGTTTGCACTTTGTTGTCCTGGAAGTGTTTTCGAAGTATCACGAGATAGGTGACTCCTCCCCTGGACTACAGTGCGCATGGGCATCCTCTCCATCTTCAGATTGTTTTTTTCCGCCATTGGGTTCGGATCCTATTCCTCAACTCCAACTTCGGAACCAAAACTTTTCAACTTTCTAAGGTCAAAAGTCCTTCTACCTCAACGGTATTGTTCTCGTTTGGTAAACCTTTACTCGATAACACTTTCCATCTCGATCCGGTCGTCGACGCGGGTCGTTGGGCCTTTTCTAAGCCACGTGGGCCTGCTGCCGATGGAAAGGACCCCGTTTCAAAGGTGCCCACAATGTCACTCCACCGGAACCGGAGAACATTTTTGAAGACGAACATCACCTCCCAGAAGCACGGACTCCGACCTAGAAATTGTCACCGTAGAGCACCAGTCGGACTTCGATGACCAGATCACACCGGGGCAAACCGTGAGTACCAAGCCCCCCACCCTGCTTCCATCTCAAGACGAGGCTCCGGTCGAATCATCGCCTAAAGGCCTTAGCTGAGATTGACAAACTCCTTCAGAGACCCCGCCTTTCGGCTCGGCTCCGAAGACCAAACCCAAGCCTCCTGATACCCCGGGAACGAGCTAAACTCTTCCCAAACAGGTCGCCCAACCGAAAAAGGTTGTCGAGCCGAAGAAAATCGTTGATACAGAAAAGGGCGTCAAAACGAAAAGGGTAGTCGATCCCAAAAGAATAGTCGACCCGAAAAAGGCCGTTGAGCCAAAAAAGAATGTCGACCTCCAAAGAACAGGTCACACTAAAATTCCTGTCGACCCGAAGAAGGCAGCTGAGTCGACGAAAAAAACGGTCGATCCGAAGGTTATCAAACCGAAAACACCAGTCGGCCCGAAAAAAGGTATCGAACAGAAAACACCAGTCGATCAAAAAAAGGTGATCGAGCCAAAAAACAAGGTCGATCCGAAAAAGGTTGTCGAGCCAAAGAAGGTCACCGAACCAAAAAAGGCAGAAAAGCTACCAAAACACGTCGAACAAAAGGGAGTCGCCGACCCTAAAAAAGTCACCAACACGAAAACAGCAGTCGAGCCAAAAGAAGCTCCACACCTGAAGGCTCTTGAGCCAAAGACTCATAAACAAGGGACTAAGCCAAAATCATCGGCGCCAAAACCACGGACAGTTGAGGAAGAACTTTTCCACCCTGATCCAGTGGAAGAAGAACAACCTAAACTGTATATAGACCCTAAAACAGCACGGGTAACAGTTTACCACAGGAAGAAGAGACCTTTGGACACTGACACTTCTTCCCCTGTTCCGCTAAAGAAGAAAGACTTTGCAACATCTCCCTCAAGGCCTTTCACCCCTCCTTTCTTTCCGGACATGCCTTATGTACCTTACTCTCCCTCAAATTATGATGAGGCAGAAAACATAGGGGACGATCCTCAAGGTAACTTTGTAGAACCTGAGGATCAGGATATACAAGATAACACATGGGATGACCAGAATGATCCTTATGATACATACGATCCACAACCCATCCCTGACACTTCTACATATCCTACAAAGCTGTCGCCTACTGACAACACCATTGTCTTTAACCAACTAGTGGATAGGGCAGCTAAATATCATAATGTAGACAGGCACACTGACACAATAGAAGAGGATGTCCTATTAGACACTTTTCTGACTTCAGGAAAGAGCTTCCTATGTTAAAAGGAGTACTAAAACATGCGCCAGACATATTTAAAGATCCAGCCAGAGCGAGAGTCCTCAATCCCAGAATTGAGAAAAAGTATAAAGCAGCCCCTACAGACCCTTCTTATATTAAGTCACAGTTGCCTTTAGACTCATTGGTAGTAGCAAACGCTCGAAAGCGAACTAATTCACAAACACCCAGAGATGCTCCCTGTCCTGAAAAATAGTCAAAGATACTACAAGCCTCAGGCAAAAGAGTGGCATCCCAAGCAGCAAATACTTGGAGAATTGCAAACAACAGGCTCTATTAGCACGATACGATAGAGCACATTATGACCAGCTGGAAGGTTTACTAAAACATCTCCCAGAACCCTTTAAAACTAAAGCGAACGACCTAATACAGGAAGGCAAATTTATAACAAATGCTTCCATTAAATGTGCACTTGACGAAGCTGACGCAGCAGCTAGGTCCATCAACCCTAGCGTATTACTACACGGGCATGCGTGGCTATGCATTGCTGGATTTAAGAATGAAGTGCAGTCAACCATCCTCAACCAGCTAGTTAACCAAGACTTTCTGTTTGGCCCTGCATACCATCTTAGAGAAGATGAAAAAAGATACTGATACTGCTAAGTCTATGGGCGCACTTCATTTTCAACAATCTAGAAGTTCCTTTCGCCACTCCTGCTATCGAGGCTCAGGTAGAGGCAACACATCCCAAACTTCCTCTACATTTAAAAGTAATACCCAGAGCACCTTTAATAAAGGCTCCAACAGAGGAGGTTATAGAGGCAATAATAACAAGGGCAGAGGACGTGGCGGCAACAACACAAGAGCCTCCACCGCCACCAAACAGTGACTGGCTCTCACTCCCTCCAGACCACTCAACACCGGTCGAGGCCGACTAACACAATTCCCACCAGTCTGGAATGCAATTACCACAGACAGGTGGGTGAGACAAATTATCCAGTATGGTTATTGCCTGGAACTCACTTCTACTCCACCCAACATACCACCCAAACACCGTCCTATGTCCAAAGAACACATCACGCTGTTACAACAAGAGGTAACATCCATGCTAGAAAAGGGGGCCATAGAGCCAGTCCCTTTACTTATACTTCCTTATTCCCAAAAAGGACGGGTCCCTCAGACCAATATTGGACTTCAGACCTCTGAACCAATACATACTCTCAGAGCATTTCCGTATGATCACTCTTCAACACGTACTCCCGTTACTCCAACAAGGTGACTTTCTCGCCACATTAGACCTTAAGGATGCATACCTTCACATACCTATACATCCAGCTCACAGAAAATACCTCAGGTTCACGATAAAAGGTCAACACTATCAATTCAAAGTTCTCCCCTTCGGGGTAATTTCAGCACCAAGTGTTTTTACAAAATGCCCAGCAGTAGTAGCAGCACACCTAAGAAGGCAACACATCCATGTGTTCCCCTACCTGGACGATTGGCTCATAAAAGCCAACTCATACGCACAGTGTGCAAACCACACATTCCGGACAATACAGCTGCTGCACAGTCTGGGATTTTCCATAAATTACCCCAAATCACATCTGCAGCCCTCCCACATACAACTATATCTGGGGGCTACAATAGATACCTCAGTAGCAAAGGCATACCCAAATCCAGCCAGGATAGCCAACATGCAGTCTCTAATGCAAAGATTTAAGCCACAACACTCTCTACCAGCTCAAGTCTTCATGCAGCTCATAGGCATGATGACCTCCTGCATATTCATTGTCCCTCATGCCCGACTTCAAATGCGTCCATTACAGGAATGCCTAGCACGGCAGTGGAACCAGGCTCAAGGACAACTAAAAGACCTAGTGTTGGTAGACCGTTGCACTTACCGCTCTCTGCAGTGGTGGAACCCACAAAACCTTTCCAAGGGGCGACTGTTCTAAGAGCCTGTTCCACAGGTTGTACTAACAGCGGACGCATCACTGGCAGGTTGGGGAGTCCACCTACTTCAATACACAGTCCAAGGGCTCTGGACAATCAAACAAAAGACACTGCATATCAACCACTTAAAGTTGCTAGCAATATTTCTAGCGATGAAAGCCTTCCAGAAATACTTGTACAACAAGGCTGTATTAATCCGGACGGACAACATGACAGCCATGTACTACATCCAGAAACAAGGAGGGACACACTCTCTGCAGCTATCTCACCTAGCACAGAGCATATGGAGGTGGGTAATTCCCAAAAACATCTTTCTCCTGGCAGAACACCTCCCAGGAATAGACAATCAGATCGCAGATCTACTCAGCAGACACAGCCAACAGCTACACAAATGGGAAATTCACTCTCAAGTCCTCCAACCATTCTTCAAAAAGTTGGGGGCATCCAGAAATGTTTGCCACAAAAGAAAACTCAAAATGCCAGTCCTTTGCCGCCAGGTTCCCACACCTGTTGTCACAGGGCAATGCGATATGGATTAACTGATCAGGCAGATTTGCGTGCGCTTTTCAGGCAACCCCACTGATTCCATTAGTGGCACGCAAACTAAAGAAACAGTCCCTCACAATGATCCTGGTTGCTCCCACATGGGCAAGACAGCCATGGTACACCTCACTCCTAGAACTCTCTGTAGTTCCACACCAAAGACTGCGCCTATCACCACAGCTGTTAACGCAGAACCATGGAGAAATCAGGCACCCACATCCCAATCAGATGAACCTAGCGATCTGGCTTCTGAAGTCTTAGAGTTCGGATATCTTAACTTGCCTCCAGACTATATGAACATTATCAAGGAAGCAAGACGCCCAACTACTAGAGCATGCTACACAGCTAAATGGAAAAGATTTGTAATTTACTGTAATAATAACCAAATCAATCCATTAGATGCCTCCATCCAAAACATAATCTGGTACTTGTTACATCTGCAAAGATGCAACCTAGCATACTCTTCCATAAGGCTACACCTTGCTGCTTTAGCAGCATATCTCCAAAACAGACAACACATGTCCCTGTTCAGAATACCACCTATCAAAGCTTTTATGGGGGTCTTAAAAGAATTATCCCTCCAAGACATCCACCTTCGCCAGTCTGGAACTTAAACTTAGTACTTACCAGACTTATGGGGCCACCTTTCGCACCACTCCATCCATGTGAATTGCCATTCTTAACATGGAAAGTGGCATTTTTTGTTGCCATTACCTCCCTCAGGTGAGTGAGTGAGCTACAGGCACTAACCATTCAAGAACCTTTCATGCAAATACATCATAATAAGGTAGTGCTCCATACTAACCCTAAGTTCATGCCAAAAGTTATATCAACGTTCCATATCAATCAGTCAATAGATTTGCCAGTTTTCTTCCAAAACCCGCAGTCAGTGGCTGAAAGAGCCCTACACACACTAGATGTAAAAAGAGCTCTGCTATATTACGTTGACAGAACTAAAGCTTTCCGGAAAGACAAAACAACTATTTGTTGCTTTTACTCCACAACATAAGGGTAACCCTATTTCAAAAACAGGAATAGCCAGATGGATAGTTAAATGCATTCAAATATGCTATCAAAAGGCAAAGCGCACTTTAACAGTTCCCCCAAAAGCCCACTCAACGCGTAACATGGGGGCATCCATGGCTTTCCAAGGAAATATTCCCTTAGAAGACATATGTAGGGCAGCTACATGGTCTACCATACACACTTTCACTAAACACTACTGTGTTGACGTGCAAGCTAAGCAGAAAGCTGCTGTGGGCTAGGCTGTCCTTAAAACTCTTTGTCAAACCACTGCAGCTGATACAGGTGACCACCACTAGAGGAGAAACTGCTATACAGTCTATGCTAAGACATGAATTCAGCAGCCCACATGCCTCGAACGGCAAATGCTGCTTACCAGTATGCATCTGTTCTTGGCATGTAGGGCTGCTGACATTCATACACCAACCCTCCTCCCCGGTGCCTGTCACAGCTGCATGGATATCTTCCTTATACACATTTACATGGTCATCTCTTACTTTCCTATACTCCATCTCTGCCGTAATGGCGAAAAACAATCTGAGGATGGAGAAGATGCCCATGCGCACTGTAGTCCAGGGGAGGAGCCACCTATCTCGTGATACTTCGAAGACTCTTCCAGGACAACAAAGTGCTAACATCCGGACCCAACACTAGTTGGCGATATATGCTAAGGTATGAATGTCAGCAGCCCTACATGCCAAGAACAGATGCATACTGGTAAGTAGCATTTTCCTTTTCAAACACCTACAACATCGACTAGTTAGCCACCGCTTTTGTAAAGTACTGCTATACTGTCTATACAGAGCATTTGTATCTACATCACACATGTCTCAAATGGATTATTTTACTTTCCGTGTAAGCATCTGTACTTTGCATGTATAGCTGTAGAGTTGCATGCGCCCTCCCTCCTCCCCAGACACATGTGGTTGTTGTTGTGTTTATTCACATTACAAACGCATCAACATCTCTAAACTACACTCACTTACTCCATTCTCACCTTCCTGATGGGAAAACAATCTAACAAGGAAGTCGATGCCCAGGCTCACTATCACCGAAAGGAGGGGTCACCTACCTCGTGACTGGAATAGACTTCTTCCTAGAAAAACAACTTGCAAAAATCCGGAATTAATACTAAATGGCAGGAGTATGCAAAGCATGTGAATCTGCACCTTTACAAGGCAAACAGATGCTTACAAGTAAAGTAACATAATCATTTTAGGTTCTTCCTTACCTTTGGTGCTGAGTGACACTAAAAAATAAGGTAGGTCTTTCATGAATGTTTGTGGAAGACTGTTGTTTGTATGTTACTACAGCTGTTCGCTTTCTAGGTGGACAACAAGTCTTCTTAGCTACACTGTGCAGAAACTCCAAAGCCACGAGTTCTGTCTGTGAAGGAAAACCCAAGCCATACAAAGTAGAAAACTCTTGAGTATGTAAAAAGGGGAGTGTTTATTTATCTATTTAGACGAAGTGTAATGGATTGCTTTACAACTTTGGGTAAAAAGATTTTAAACAACGGGGAAATAAAATGAGTTCCACTTACAACAAAAGCATGAACCGTACTAACACTTTGTAGGTTGTCAAACGAGTAGATCAGAATACCTGGTGCCTTAGGAGCCTTCTTTGGAAGATTTCTAAAAGTTTGCTACCTTCAGTCTCAGGGTATTGTAGTGTAGACACAACTCTTCAAGAAATGTTTTGTGTTAAGTGTTGAAGTGCAGTTTGCTTTTCAAGTAACTCACCTCTTTGTTCTTCCTTGCTGCACAGCAGCTAAGTAAAATAAAATATATGTAAACAGTTACATAAAAAGTGTCAAACTTACATAGGACACTATAAACAAAGCTAGTGGTACAAACATTAAATATTGACTCCGCTCTATAGGTCGTTTGAAGGTTATACTGCTGCGGAACGGCAAGCGTGCAGGGCAGCTAAATGTGCCGAGCTTGAGGCAGTTTATGCATTTTGTAAGACTGGAGATCAAAACTCATAAACCAGTTTCCACCATTTCCCAATTCACCCTTTGCTAAGAGCTAGGAAATAAGACCTTCTATGGATTGACAGGGAGGTGCAGTCCATCCTAGTCTGGTAAAGTGATGCCACCCTCCCTTGCTCCTTGTTGGCAGTGGTGAATTCCATGGGCATGCATGCTAACAATATCTCTGTTGTGTAGCAGGGCTAATCCGCGTATCGTTTCTCTTATGACGTGTATGTACTGCAGATGGTAATTTTGACCAGGTTACTTTCACATATTATATTAATCTCTTTAACCCAATAACTCCAAAATGTTATTAAGCTCTTGAAACTTTTGATATCTCTTGTAAGCAGCTCTAATATGTTGTTCTGTCTGAACCGTGAAGTACAAAGAATCAGGAGTTGCACTGAAAACTGGGCGCTTCCAGTTTCAATATCTTGCCTGAGCGCAGCCCCACGCTGTACTAAGAGATTGTTCAGCGTTCTAGCATCAAGAGGAACTGAGCTCCTCAGACTGAGTGCCTTTCTCCAGATCGGGTGTTTACTGCATCCAGGTTGTACCTACGGTCTGGAAACCAGATTTCACAAAGTGCGGAGAAGCTATAAGTTTGCTAAGTAGTCCTTTCTGTAGGTTAAACGAGAGCAGCTCCAAAGACCCGGTTACATTAGGCAAGAAAACCAGCGGAACTCTTCTTTTCGGAGAACTTAAGGCTTCAGTTCAATTTATTATCAAAAGTGCAACCCAGACAATGCTAAGTGTCAGTGGCTTCCAATATGCCTCATCCACCCCCATTGGTACCTGGTTGTGCCATGGAACAAGCCAAGGACTTTGCCTTAGATAAGTTAACTATAAGGCTCTTTGCCTTTGACTACATTTCCAGATAACTCAGACCTTGCTGTAGACCCTCTGGTGTCCTCTCCATTAGGACCATGTTGTTGGCATAAAACAAGCAGCCTGTGTGTTCGCCATCGAGTTTTCCTTGTAAGATCACGCCGGCAAGACCACTCATGGATCCTGAATGCACATCAGGTGGAGAGGCAAACTCAGCACACCCACCATGTATGTCTGTACCGGTTACTAAGATAAACACACCCGCTCACGACGCCCCAAGCACATCTTAGTTTCCGGAGAACGCTCCTCTCAGTATGTTCTAAGTCTGTGGAGAATCCCACAAAGGCATGAGCCCCAGTTTGGACTTCAGGAACAACTTCCTTTCTGTCAAGCCAATCCTGCAGCTTAATTACCTATATGTTTTTTTTTTAAATCAGGCATGGACTGCAAACAATAATTAGAGGGTAAGTTTTACCTTTTTTGCATATAGTTCCAAGTACTGCCCTGCAGTGGGCTAGATGTGTTACCAGCAGCAAGGATTACCCATAACAAAACAGTCTGTATTATATCCCTCTTTCTATTTAATTCTTGAGATTGTTGAAGCACAAACCTTATGGGCAAAATCCCATGGAGCTTTTCATACCTGAGATAATCCTGAGAATAGTATCTGGGCTGTGGTTATCCTTGAAGGATCTTGGGGCGGGGAGGCTGTCCTTGTGTTCGCACCTTACTTTTAGGAAAGAAACCAGAATTCTCTGTGTGAAACCAAGGCCGCTTTGTGGATACCCTCATGCGGGAACTTCTCCGTATTCTTAGCCATCCCTTTTGCTTCCTATAGCCAGGAAAACTTTTTTCCCCTACTCGTATTGTATCTACCATCCAGTGAGTTTTGTATAATTCTTAGTTCTTGAATTTAAAAAGGTTTTTATCTTGCTGCTCAGCAAGGTGGACTGTAGCCCTGTCGGGATTTCAGTACTAGCTTAGAAGAGTCTTAAGCTGACTAATTCTAAAGAGAAGGCTTCTCTTAGTAGCCTTTGTGCAATACTTCCTTCGTCATAGTCATTTTCGTCTTATCGTCCCCTACTCTGAAAGCTGTGTCTCCTTGGCTCTTGCCCAATTGTGGAGTTATTTTCATGTCTGTACTCTAGTGTTACTTCCTCTACCACCTTGATCAAGGTTTACATACTCATTGAATCTACAGGGGGCTTCTCTTCTTTAGATTTAGCTTGGCTTGTCTCCTGGGTACACCATCTTTCTATAAAGACGCCATGTTTTCCTAGTCTCCTATTGGCCAAAGATTGCCTAAGACAGCATCTGTTTTGGGGGACTGCTCTTGTTAGGTAAACAGATGCATGGATTTAAGAGGAAAGTTAAAGGCTTATTTGCAGAAAAAGCAGTTCCTCCGCCGTATGTCAAGATATCAAGGTATATAATATGGACTAACCGCCTCCGCACCCCCACCCCACCAGTTATATGTCAATGAGTGGTAGATCGTGTGATATCAGTTTGCCTTTTCAGGGTAGCAAGAACATTGAAATGTGGTTTAATAGCAAGGAGGAGACATCGTACACAATACTCTGCTCCATTGCATCATGCTGAAGCCTTTTGTATTAGGGGATTCCGCTCGCAGTCTAGAGAGCACAGCACCATTGACCAATGATGGAATGGCTACTGTGTTTACATAGCTCCTTGGTGCCAATCGTCTCTAGTAGCTTGACATCCGTTTGACTGCAAAACACTGGATCTGGCTAGAGGATTCTCCAGGAGAGAGATACTGCAGACAGCCCTAGCACACATCTCTTTCTGTAGCTTAATCACAAGATGGTGGATAAGAGGCTGTGTCTTAGTTCTTGTGCACTGAAGACAAGTTGAAGAGCAACGTCTGATACTCTCAAGAAGCGCTTCCTGGCTACAGGTGTTCAACATCGGGGGCATTTCAGACAAATGCTTTGCCCTAATCTGGTCTCAGCTGTGAGGGTCGGACTACCAAAGAACCCAGTCCTTTTTATAGGCAATAAAAAGAGAGATAGAATGAGAGGTTTGAGGAGGTCTTCAAACCTGTACATTAATGTAGGTTGACCCCAGAAGAGTGTTTGCTTTATGTTTCTTCTACTTCAGTTTTTTTTTTACTAACATTTCCCTGTCTGATGTCCCTAACCTCTCCCCACCCTCTTCCCCATTCTCATTTCCTTCTCACCTTTAGCCTTGCCCCCTGTTTCCCATTACACATGTCTTTCTCATTTACCCTTCTTCCATACCCTTTCTCTTCATTACCCTCTTTCACTTTGTTTTTCCTCTTCGACTTCTTGATTTTCATTTCTTTCTCGCATGTTCCACCACTACCATTGTCTGCTTCTTCACTTTTGTTTATGCTCGCTCCTTTATTGTTGGTTTTTCCCTACACATTGCACAATGATTTTTGTCTCATTCTCTTCATTCATCGTTTTGTCCTTCCATATCCCCTCTCTTTTCAACACTGTTCCCTCGGCTACTCACAATCCTCTCTCCATGCTCTTGTTTCCTTTCCTCGTCTCTCACTTGTCCTTTGGCTCAGTTTTTTCCTTTTTCAACTGTGAACACCCTCTTCTTGCCCATTCTTCTCTGCTCTATTCTATTGTCAGTTCTTGATTCCCTTTCTTGCTCCCCACCCTTGTTTCAACTCTACTTTTCTCTTCTTTTTGCAGCCTTACTTTAGTAGGTGACATGAAGGCCTTGAACCGGAGAGAGCGCTCGGAGCTGAGGAGGCGAAGCATCTTGCTGCTCTACTACATGCTGCGTTCTCCCTTCTATGACCGATATGCTGAGTAAGAGCCCATATGCTGTTTCCTCGCAGTGAGGTCAGGTGGGGGGTGGGCGGAGAAGGAGTCTGCGAGACTGTGGCTTTTTGTTTTTTAGTGGGAAAACACAGCTCTGATTGGGCCGTGCCCCGATTTTTAAGAGCGAGATGGATGATGAGACCTGTCCCATTCCTGGGATTGGATGAAGATCCAGAGGGAAGGATGGTTGGTAGTTGCCTCAGTGGAACTAACTTTCTTAACCTTGCTCTAGTTGGTGGCATGCTGTGATGTTATTTTGGTGTCTTTTTTTCTTCAGGCTTTATGGGGTGGGTGAAGGTGCATTTTCTGTTTTTGTGAAGGCTGATTATCTCGAAGAGCTGGAAGGTGGCTTCCTGTCATTTATCTACTATTCAGTTTTCGTGAAGTGGGTGTAATTTTCTTGGGGTGAACAGGATGATTTTCTGTTGTAGGGTTGCATGAAGCCATCTCTCTTGTGAAAGTTTTTGAGGCTTCAGCATAGAGGAGGCGTTTCTGTAACATTTTTCAGACTGAGGTGGTTCCTCGTTACTATGGCTCCGGTTGGTCATCTTTGGTTTGAGGGGAATGAAGAGGCTTCTTATTAATATTCTCTCTGCGATCTTCTTGAGGAGGTTAGAAGCAACTTGTCCGATGATCTTCAGGGCCAGGAAGTGTTCCCCTTTGGTGTTGATGTGCGTAATTAAGACGCTTTCCCTTATTACTGAGGCGTACAGAGGTCGATTTCCTGGTGGATGAGGTACCTGGAGGCTTCAAAGCCATAAGAATCTAGGTGTGACTGATGATAAAACATCTCTAACTTCAGCCAAGAATGAAGACGTTATTGTGTCTTACACTATAACAGCTGAGTATGACAGTATTTTCTTGTCGTTCAAGGTGTGGTTCTGATTTAATTAAGATCATTTTCCATTGTTCTGTATCTCCATAGTCTGGTGACACCGGACATTGAATATCATGACGTCTCTACGGCATCGCAGTTATGGTGCTAGTTGCCAATTCGACAGTGTGTTGCTTTCAAGCCTACATGCAACTGTCAAGCGGCCATATCTTCTTGTTTTATAAAAACAGGGTTGAACAATACCACATTTGGCAATAGCATTGGAAGGTACTTGACCCTTAACTCTTCTTTAGATATTACTATTGTCCAGTTACTTTGTTCTCATTTTGTGGAGGAGCCGTAGTAGGTCCACTCTTTGTTACACAATGGGTTGAAGAACTCTATTTTTTCCAGTCCATTGTGACATCACTCGTAAAGAGTTTAATAATTTTTTCATTGGTCGTGAAGAAAGCCTATTTTGCATTCGCGAGTGGCGTGCATTTCAGGGCTGAAACATGTCGACCTCATTTTATGTTGAACTATCTCCTGTCTTTTAAATCATTCCCATTAGGGGACAGTAGGAGAGCATGCTTAGACCGCCTCAGAGGTATTTTTATCAGTGATTTATTGCCTCTGTACTCACCCGAAAAGAGGACCATTTCACCTCTTACTACCTGTGCACATGACTCCCCCACAACCTTTCCCCACAGTGCTTCCTCCGAGGACATCCGGCGAGCTCCCCTGCTTAGCAAGGTTGTAGCCCACAGCATCAGGTTTGGGGAGGAGCTAGATGATGAAGCATGCACCATGTCGGTGGGTGAGGGCCTTTGTCCTTTAAAGAGGAAATTCTTTAGGATCGAATGGAAGGGTTGTCCGCACTATGTCATGATTCCCGCTTCCAGAGGGTACTTTTGGTTGTGTGTGTGTGTGCGTGTAAATACATTTGCCCACATTTTACAGTATATGGTTCATCTTTTTTCACTGCAGAATTGGAACCCTTGAAATATTAAAATATTTCAGGTTCTGCCACAGAACTTGAGCAAAAGATACAAAGATGATGGACGGAATGCATAACAAATCAAACATCCACCCCCAGTCCAGACATCTGGGTAAAATCCATTGTTCTTTAGCTCACTTTGCCACCTCAGTTTGGGCCCACCCATATGCAAATCAGTCTTGACTCTGTGCCTCATGGGAACAGTCCAGCCCGAACTGCCAAGCCAGAACATAAGATCATTATTTGCTGAGACAGCAGCACAACTTTTGTATGTCCATAGGAAATGCTTGCCTGAGGCACAACTCCGTGTGAGCAACACCAGTACCAGGTGCAGCTCCGTACTCCGCTGGAAAGGGCCATTGATATCTGGTTTTCAACTCTGTGCCTGTTAATGGCTCATGTAAATGGAATGTTTCAGAAAATCTACTTGAATTGGTATATGCCAGGCAGTGCCTCGTATGTCAGGGTGCTCCTAATGTGCCTGGTAACGTCCTACCACAATCTTCACTTGACCGTCTCTTTCACCCTTGTACCACCGCCAAGCTCTCACCTTGAGTCCGATCTCGGTTGGATCACCTGGGTGAGTCTCGCTGGTCTTCCTTGAGACAGAGCACGCCCCTCGCTGTCAGACACGGTGGTGAGTTTCTAGATTGGGGGGTGGTGAGCTTGTCTTCGCCATTTCAGCTGTGTGATGTGGACGTTGTAAGTCAGCGAGGTGAAGGTTTTTCCCCCAGATGTGATCTTGTGTAGGGTAAAAAGGTCTCCCTTTGATGTGGTTGCTGACAGAGATTCTAGAGTGGGCTCTAAGGAGGGGGCTACTCCGCTCTTGGAATCTGTGGTGTTTTACGTCATGGATGGAAAATATATATCCTGTTCTACAGCAAAAATCCTACGAGTTGCTGGTGTTGCTTTCACAGATGTAATAAGTGTATGGCATTAGTTTGGTACATGTGCTCTTGAGGATGGTACTGTTGTTGCTGATGCAAGGTCTTTGTTGAGACAAGACGAGGATCGCCTTGGTAAAGTGTTAGTGTCACCTACACCTCTGTGTGCATGTCATGTACACACGTGTATCCGCATATGACGACTGCAGGTGGAATTAAAGGTTTATTCGTCTCCTTTCTCTTCTCTTAGGGCTAGAATCCAGTTCCTCCTGCGGCTGCTGGCAGACTATGTGCCTGGAATCGGCTTTGTAGCACGTGAGTAAACCGCATTTAGAAGAAGGCAAGGGGCTAAATGGTTGTGAAGGGACACTGGGGCACAGGGACTTGGCTGCTCAGGGGCGAGGGTAAGCACCGGCTAGAAGGGGGGCATGAGGGAGCGCAGTCCACAGGGAGGCGTAGAGAGTGACCAGCTGCTGGGACACCTGGTGGTACGTGCTGCAGAGGGGTACAGATTGGTGCAGTGTGTCGATGGATGCATGTTTCTACAGACCAGTCCTTAATCTGAGCTGGTAGTCTCCGGTGCTCGGCACCAGCACTCAATTGTGAGCACCTGCGCTTTTGGCGGTCGCAAACGGCTCAATTAGTTCGTAACCTCAAAAAACCTATGTACATCTGCCCTGGATGAGGCCAAACGAGAGTCCAGACCAACAAAGAGGGTCTTCTCCCTGTCCGGATACAAGAGTTCGGCACCGCCTCTAAGGTGGATAAAGGGGGAAGAAGTCTTGGGGCAATGAATATCTTCTCTTTTGGAGAGTTTCAGATAGAAATGTCTCATATTTGTCCCTTTACGTAGATAGTTTTTGGTTGATGTGCTGTCAGTCAACGCTGTAGCTAAGCACCTCTCTCAGTTAAGCGGTAGACAAACTGTGTAGGTCTACAAAGAAGACCAGGATTATCACCACCAGTGCAGCACATTAATGACAGCTGCCAAGAAGAATGGAAGAAAGAATAATAGAAAAAGAAAATAAAAAAATGTAATGATGATACTTGTAAAGCGCACTGTTACCCCATCTCGGGGTGTCCTGGCGCTGAAGATCCCTGGGGAACCCGTCCTGGCTTTCCCTGTGAGATGGTCCCTTTCTGTGTATCTCCAGGGTGAAACCAGGCATCCCCGGCGTCTGTGGGGGGCCGTTGTAGAGATGAGGCAAGCTTAATGCCCAGAGTTGCCGAGTGTGATCCCTAGTTAGAGTAGGCACCGAGGCGAGAATTATTGAGTCCGTTGACCCTGGTCCACAACCCTGCCGCGTCGGGAATTGAACCCTGGTCCCGGGCCGTTCTCTGCTTTCGGGTCTGCCGCCTCTAACCAGTGAGCCACACCACTCCACAATATTGAGTAGGCGATTAAGACGAAATGGATGTAGAGGGTTAGGTCTGGCTGAAACTGGGGACCAAGGCCCTGCATCCAAAGAACCTTCTTGGAGCCTTGGCCTGCTCAAGCAAGCAGCAAAGCCTGCGTTCCATGGACAAAGCAGGTATGGCCACAGAGGGGTGCAGCCACAAACTTTATCCACGTGCAGTAGTATCCGTAAACCACGCTGTACATGTAAGCTGACCCAAGGCAGCAAAACTTGCACCAGTGGTTGAGAACTGCTAGTTTGTGTTTCCCAGTTATGGTTCTACTGCTGGCACAGGTTCACAACTGTGCTGATGAGTTTGTATTTTTTTAACCTCTTGCGGGCTTCGGACGGCCTCCCGCCATCCGATGTCACAGTGGGCGTGTGCTGACGGCCAGGGGCCGTCTGAGTCACACCCACTCGATAAAACCCCCACACAGCGCCAAAACTCACGTGGAACGGGTTAAAAATAATTTATTACACAAACTCAGTCTGTGCTAGATGGACCTAACGAGCGTCCATCCGGCAGGGACCCGGATGTGCTCCATTTTGTATTACATCGTCTCTGTACACACAGGTAGGCAATGTCTAATTAGCATGACTTTTCTCAGGATCTTTGCTTCAACATTGATGAGTGAGATGGGTCGATAGGTACTACAATGGCGCTGATTCTTTCTCCGTTTGAAAATTATGGTTAATAAGACCTGTATTGTTGTCGCAGCATTAAGCCACTCTGCTGGTCGCTATAGAAAAGCTATGCAAGATGAGGGAGCCGAACACATCCACGTGGTTGGTGTGAAAATAAATTGCAATGAATCTACCGTCCTCAGTTGCTTACCCACTTTCATGTTTTAATTGCTCGAAACACCTCTTCATTGGAGATGGAATCATTGATGTTATTTGTTTTCAAACCCTGTCCCAGCTCGCTTCCTATTCCTTGGGTGAGACTTTGCCTTCTCTTCCTTTCTAAGCCTGATTTTGTGGAGTTTACCCTCCTGTTGCTGCACACGTCGCTCTGCCACATGAACTGAGTCCAATCTTCTACGCTTTTCATAGTATTTTTGCTTCAAGAATTCACTTCTGTACAGCTTCATCTGTGAGTTATGCGCAGTTTGCATATCAGTAATCTTACCAGCAAAAAGACTGATACGGGTCCGATTTATATTGCGGCGTATGGAGGTGTCAGTTAGGGCGCTGGAGTAATTTACTCCACTGCCTTGACTGTACCTCCGCATGCTAAATCAGGAAATGACCAGCAAGCTGACGGTCATTTCTTAAAAATTTGTCCGGAACCGCTGTGACGTCGTTCCTGTCATTGCTTTTTGCAGTTTGGTTCAGGCTCCGTCAACATGGTGCAGTTTGGTGCTGGGCTCTGTCAACATAATGAAGCCTTGCACCAAACAGTTCTTTTTTTATTTTCAAAAAGAAAATCCAAAAGCTGGATTTTCTTTTTGTAAATAACAAAGAAAATTCCCTCCTCACCATGAGAGTTGACTCCCATGGCAAGAGGGGCATTCTTTGATTTTACTGCCACGGTTTGATTGGCTGTGACAGACCGTAAATAACGGCTAAATGTTCGCCCATCCTAATAGGGCGGATGGACATATTGCCTGTTCTCCAACAGGCCTTAATTTGTCGGGCTGCCAGAGCAGTTTGGCCTCGGCGGAGATGAAGTACTCTCCGCCATAGTCAAACTATGGTCTGCCCACTTTTAAGTTCGGCGGGCAGACCATAATGCTGGTGTAAGCACACACTGTCACTGTTGCACAGAGTATGCTTACCGCCAACATTAAATTCGGGCCCAGAGTCATTCACATCAGCATCCTCCAGGGCTGCTATTCTAACATCATCATGGGATGCTGTCCCTCGTCTCGTCAAGACTGTCGCACAGCATGCACCTCCTGAATTGACCATGTTGTGCATTACAACCTTGCCAAAGAGTGACCTTTGACCCTGCCTGGTTGTATATAGAGCACAGTAGCATTGAATGGCTTTCTCAGATCTCTCCACACACAATGTTACCCTGTAGGAAGGATTCATTACCTATCCAGGCTGGCCCCCAAGTGTCCCATGGCCAAGTAATGATCTGCGCTGTGGTCGGATCGTGGCACCGAAAGTAGATCAGGGGCCGCCTCCGGAGCCAGACTTTCTTTTGAGGAAGAACTGAGCGAGGTGAGCATAGGACCATGAGCCGGTGAACAGAAAGGAATGTGTTTACTCCCATGTGGCCTTGCCTCTACAGAGCCATTATTTGTCCTGTTAGTTAATCAATTAAAAGTTGGCTCACCTTTCGTCCCTGAGTCTCCAGCCATTTCTCCCCCATTTTGTCCAGTTGCTTTTAACCTACCTATTTAAGTCGCCACCAAGAGTTCCCCCTCTTGGAAGGTTACGACTATTCTACTCCACAGGTCTGCTCAGAGCTCCGCTTGACCTTACACGGAGAGTATCCTGCAGCGAACTACTCTTTGAAGGACTCTTCGTGAAAAGACAGCTTCCATTACCCCCCCAATGCGTGGCTGTCTTTTCTCCTGGGAAGTCTGGGGCCTTCATAATCCAAACTCTGACCTTTTATACGAAGTACCTGCTGGCGTCCTCTCCCTGAGGGGAACTTTCTCTCTGGTGAAATGCTTCTCCTGGACAGAAAGAAGAAATAGGATCATCTTGCAAATTCCTCCTCAACATAGGTATTTTAGTTGGGCAATTCCGCCTTTTGACATTAGGTGTACCGCATTTTATTCTGTCTGAAGAGCTGCTCCTTATTCTGGACCTGTTGTATTTCCATTGGAGTCTCTGCAGTCCGAGCATCGGGGGAGGGCTCCACCACCCGCTCCACCAGCGCATTTAATATAAAGCGTTCAGAGGCGCCACCGTGCACTGACATCAACCATTGTGAATAAGTTAAAGAACAGCACAGATACAGCAGAAAGAGAATAGGACAAAAAGATTTTATTGGAATCTAATAACTCTCCATACCCATTCACAGGCGTGGAAAACCATCTACAGAAGACTTTGCGGTTTTAGCACCTGTTATAGCCTTGGTAGTAGCATTTCACAGGTTCTTAAAACATCCTTATCACAGAGCTTAGTCCCATTCTGGTTACAGTTTATGATTAGAGTGCGCAACCTATGCTTAAGATTCAAAGTTACTACCTGTATCCGTAGATTTGAGGTATGGTGGTTCACTTCATCTTTTTATACAACCTGTCTATCCACTCCTCGTCAGTGGAGGGTTTACCTGCTTTCTGCAGAATCTGAACTAAAATGGCTGCCATGCAGGAGGAGGGTGTATGGGGAGTGCCTGGTTCTGGGATCTTCTGTGGGTATTTTCACAGTAGATGAGACTGGGCAGGATGGGAAACTGCTTTTTCATCATGGCTCGAACCACTCTGTTCCTTAACAACGCGGTCCAAACCACAAATGCATCTTTACAATCCATTCATTTACCACTCAAGTCATTACAACACTTGCCTTAAGAAAAGCCTTGTTGGACTAATGTTGGACTTTAAGTCCAGCACTTTTCTACTGTTGCGCAGACTGGAGTTGGAAATAAGTTATTCTGTCCCCAAGTCCAGCTCCTTCCCTAAGGAAAGTCGTTGTAATGACTTGTGTTAGACTTGGGCACATGGGCACTCAGGGGTAACTGCGCTCCAATCGCATCAACTGGAGTGTTCCCCGCTGGTGTCCGGGGGCCTCAGTACCAGTGGACCCAAAACTGGATAACCAAGTACTCCTGAGGCACTTGACTCTCTCAGGGTAGCGAGACAGAGCAGTCCAAGGCGTACTCAAGGAGGTGAGGTGGGGTTAGACATTCAGAATACAGTGCACACCGTACCACCAGCTGATCAACTCAATGTCCAGTCAGTGCTTTACTTTATATAAAAGAAAAGTACTTTAATACACACAAAAGATATATACAACACAAGCAACTAGGATAAACAGTGAAAACCAGATGTCTCTACAACCCTCTGAGCCAGAGTTCTGACCCCAAACAGTATTATAGCGCCTAGACGTCAAGCACTATAAAAGCACAGTTAACATGAAAACACACAACATAGCATCTTACAGACCATGTTCCACAGGGTTGCTCCCATTTGCCAGAGCCTCGATACCAATCTCTGGATATAGTTTCAACATATGATGTGAAGTCAAAGGTTCTTGATCAGCCCCATAACCCCCCACCCAAAGCAAAAGAAGTGCCCTCCCGTCCTGAGTGAGGACACCGCTCTAGTGGCGTCCGGGATCTGATCTCAGGCAGCTGATGTCTTGGCACAGTTTACTGGAGTCCCACTAGTCCAGGAGCCACTGGCTAGCTGTAGGAGGGTAGTGGCTTGTCAGAGTGCCAGCACACCCTGTTACCCCCAGTTGTCGCAAAAAGCAAGGTTGGAGCATGTACCATGGGGCTTTCCTTCACCAGTTACCAATTGTAACTGGAAGTACCACACAGGCTCCCACAGCACAGGGGAGGGATCTGGGCAAAGTGATCTCCCACTTCAAGGACTGGGATCAAGCTTCCCCATCTCCCCCTGCCTCAGTTGATGGTCTGCAAACTTCCTTTTTTCTTTGCGCAGCTGTCTGCACTTTCCTTGTTCAAAGCGCCAGCTCCATAAGCCTCAAACTCCTGTGCAGCATAGTTAATCAGTCACAGTTAACCCCCATCCAAGGGTGTGCAGAGACGCTGTGAGCAAGCCTCTTATATCACCTTTACACTGTGGGCCGTAAATGGCTCCCTAAGAAGGATCCTGTTGAGGGTTGCCTCTTCAGAATTGTAGACCAGTCTTGAACAAAAAATGACCGCTAAGGCCTGACTATCACCTCTGATTGGTAGGCTGATCCAATCAGAGGGCCTGCTACTTTTGAACCCTGGGTTCCCCTCCAATCCCGCGGCACATTTTCGGCATGTTCACTGCATGTACAAAGCATGCAGAAGATGACTTACTGCCAGCCGGGCGATTCCCCGCTGTGAAATCTTTATTTACTCCAGACCAGGGGGGTCTGACCATTACCCTTCAGAAAGGGTCCCTCCTAGCAGAGTTAGTGCAGCTAAGCACAGATGAGTGAGTGTCTACCCCCAGCCCGTCCGGCTTCTCCAAGGAATAGGGAGGGGCGCGGGGGAGCTGGGATGTCCAGCAGAACAGCTCACATTACACACAATGGCTCAGCTCACCATCCCGCCCCAGTACACACGTCTTGTAGACGAAGGCAACAGGACCCCAGGCAAGGGATGGACTGCGCAGACTTGGGCAGGAGGGTGGCTAGTGAGTCACCACATGTGACTAAAGATTTATTGCTGCCACCTGTGGCTATCCCAGCCTGTGCAGAGAGGGCAGTAGCCACTCTCTGTTACATAGGGGTGCACTATACATTCCTCCCCTTGACCTCTGTGCTAAGCTCTCGGTTCTCAATCTATGTAAACAGGGTGACCCTCAGTGGACATGTATGACTGTCATGTTCACTGAGGTAGGGATCTAGAAAACATACAATGACTTTTAAGTGACTTGCCTGGAGATAAGCATAACGCAGGGGAAGCACACTTTCCAAAGACACGCAGAAGACGTCCGTCCCAACAATTTGCGCGGTAAAGGAATGTGTTGTAAATAAGCCTTTGTGGTTTGGACCGCACTGTTAAGGCAGGTCTGGCAAATTAAAGCGATGTTCTGACATATAGCCGGGTAGGATGCCTATGCTGGAGAAGTTTTGCTACAGGTAAGTAACTTTTGCTTCCTTATATGGTGGCCTCTTTATGCTGACTTATATCTTTTATGCCTCCACTTCCACAGGGCCACTAATGGATTACTTGCCTTTTTGGCAGAAGGTGTATTTTTATAACTGGGGATGAGCAGAGATGCAGCTGCCATGAAGAGCTGTCACACGAATCGCCTTCCATTCCTGGTGCGGAGACCGCTGGGCTAGGATGATGAAGGCAGCTGCGCTCAGCATTCCTGAGCTATTTCATTTCTGTACAGCAAGACCGTCTCTTCAGGACCCCCTGATCCTCCTGGACAGCCCATCCATGGCGTTCTTGGGCTTTGGGGTTTGCAAGGTGGACTGTTTTGTTTTGCCCCAACGTGGAGAATGTACCGGATGGCTAGAGATTGTATTTACTTGTTAGCCAACAGGCCACCAGTGCCTGAGAAATAGGATACACTTCCCAGGACAGTGGGCCTTGGCATATTTGCTTTAAAATGTTCTCTAAAAGAAGAAAGTGTTTCCAGTCTCCCAAAGAAAGATTCCTGATCGGTCAAAGGGGAAGAAGCTCCTGGACCTGTGGTGGTACACCGAAAAAGACGCCGCCGTATAGTACAACACCCGTCAACTCCCCACAAACCGACCCTTCTCAGCCAGATTTCAGCAGAGAAAGACAAGGACACTCCCGATTAAGGGTAGATGGACAGCTGAGTGATGTGCTTCTATAGCTCCCTGTTCCCTCCTCTCTTGCTCGGTTCCATCTCTCTGCTTTCCTCGCCATTCCTTAGCTTTCTCTTCATCATTCCTTTCCACTTCTCCTCAACACCCCTATCTAGCTAGCTTATTTTCATTGTTCTCTTTTTCCTGCCTCTTACCTTCTATCATTTTATTCCCTCTGATTTCTTTCCTAATCTTGTCTATCATATCCTCAGTCTCTCTTAACCTCAGTCAACTACCCTCACCCCCTCCCTTGTTATGTTTCTCACTTTTTCATCCTGGCCTTGTCCTCTTCTAATGAACGTTAGCAATAGTTTAGGGCGATCGATTGCCCTTTTAGCCTCTCTCATTCTCACATTGAAAAGCACATCAAGAATTAGACTGTTCGATATATAAATCTACACTGGGTTAATGTCAATCATGGACGCGATGCCCTAAAACACACAGCAACTGAAGGGACTCCAACAAGCTCACTGTCAACAGCTGTGGGGGAGATGGAAAATCATGGATGTTATTATTTGCACTACTGTGGAACAAATCAAAATTGTTCACCTCTCCATCGATCCTTTTTATAAAACCTGCTTCAAGTCCTCAGTGTTTATTTGCACATTGATTTGTAATAAAAGGGTCTGCGTCTTTAACTTTAACCATGCCCTAATACTGTTCATCTTCAGAGGGATCATGCTTTGCTGTGGCCAGTCAGTGCTTGGGCTGACAAATGTACACTTAAGTGGCTTGTCTTTGTTCAAATCAATGATGTTGGGGGACCGTCTGGTGCAAAAGGTGTGCATTTCTAGACTGACGTGTATGCCTGTGTCTTGGTTTTTTTGTTTGGTGAGGCACAGGATGTAAAAAAACCTTTCTTGTCATTCATTTATTGAAAACCTCTGCTCACTGCCATCAGTGTGTGCCCTTTCTAAGGGATGTTTTGGGTAGGTGGGCATTTATACCTTCTTCACGTGAACTGTAAGGCATCAGGACAAAATCTGTGTCCCTCAGGTGGGCAGTTAATTCGTTGTGCTATACACCCATTACAGTTCTCCAAATACACACACTGGCTAAACCCAATGACAGTTGTCACACAACAAATTCCAACAGCGCCGTCCACATACCACTTATTAGCACACACAACACCAGCATCATACACAGGTAAACTGTTACTTATCAGTGCACAATCAGGAGTCATCCGTGCCCTTGACGTAACTTATATCCTCAGTCAACACATCCTAGGTGCGCTCTTCGACCCAGAAACATGATGCGCCTCCACCAAGTCAAGTCAATAAAAGTCTCTGCATCATCCCTAAGCATACCTGGCCCTGTACCCTGACTAACTCTGCGAGGGTTAGTCATTCCAACCAATACAATACTAAATATTTCCCTCATGGCCTAAATATCATTTCATTCAGACATTGTTCATTTACATATGAATATATAGCAAGGTACAACAGTGATACATGTAATCATTCATTATTTTTTTATTATTTTATCAAAACTTGTTTCTCTTTTTCTTAAAAAACACATCTTTTTATCATTTCATTTTAGATAGTTCTTTTTAAACACATATTGTACGTCAACAATTCTTTAATTTATAATGGTTATAAATCCATCTAAGTTAATAAGAAATTTCATCAAAAAGAAGTCTTTTTCATAAATACACAAAACAAAAATTATACTTTTATAAAGAAAACATATACAATCTCCCTGATTAGAATTTAATAAATACAAATATACTACCAAACATTCATTCAACCACTTTCACACCAACCACAAACATTCAATATCTGTACACGGTTGAGTCTAATGTGTGGCTAGGAAACTCCCTGCCACAACTGGGACCACAGTGCCAAGTGCAGTGTTCCACGCAAGGTCGACTCGCGCTTCAGTGGGATTCAGATCTTGGTACCACCTTCCTCAGTACCTATCCAGATGAATGTTCACACTTTCATTTAACCAGGGAATCTATAAATACATAAGAGGGACACTGTTGTATCTATACTAAACCACACAAGTCTTAAATACACTCCATAATACTAATATCATTGGATCCAATATGAACCAACACATCTCACCATTAGGAGGGAGAATACACCTCAAGTTGAAATTTCTTCATCCAGAGTCCCCAAACTGGGAATTGTATATACACTCACCCCCCTTGTTTTCGATAAGAGTAACATTCATTGTGCCCATCAAAGTGGTAGCAAAGTAACCTCCAACATAGCGTCACAGAAGAAAACACCATTAGTGTACTAATAAGAATTATTCTAAGAGAAAGAAGCAGGAGTTTTCATTTTAGAAAATGATCAAAGAAAAAGCGGAAAATAGAGGAAATAAGGTTTCAACACCCTCAATGTTTGTAATTACACTTACACAATGAATTGTGCATAGAAAAAATCCAGATTTGAAAGGATTCATTTGCTAATTCCAATACTGGAGTCCATCCGGACTGCCAGTAAAAAGTATCCCTATAAACCTGGAGTAGCAAACATGCTATTAGATGTACTCATGTACAGAAGTTCTTAACTAAATAGTTCTGTCTACCGATATTAGCTCATTCTTACCAATCGTTTTAATTGTTGTCACATGTGATTTTCCTTAACCTTCATTGTAATTTTTTAGACCACATCATCTCACGTATATACTTGTGAGTGGATTTGTTAACAGCGATCCTGCAAAGATAATAATAAAAAGAAAGTTCTCACCCTAGTGGGACTACCCTAGAATCAAAACAGAGTCCTAATATTCCTAAACAGTTCATATTTAAGGATCCTGACCCCAAGGCATATGGTGATCTTGGTATAAAACTTTCTTTTCATCAATATATGGTTCGGTAGGGAGCCGACCCTTCTTCCACTTCTGTCCCGGAGAAACCAAAAAGAAAAGTACTCCACCAGCTATTCTTTTAAATAGTGCCAGTTACTAGGTGGATTGGCCAATCTTTTTTTGTTGTACAAAGCGGAGAAGGCAACTTATCTCCCTAAGATGGAACTATTACACGAGTACAATCACTATAACGCTCACTATTGATATCGTATATCATATGTTAAGGGGCCTGAAACGCATTTCCTTATATTTTTTCTCAGAGTTCCTACTGCGTGTAAAATGGTGCCTTAAAAAAGACCTTCCCTTTATTAATAAAAAACGAGGAGGGAGACTTGTTTCCCTATGAATGGATCTATCAAGGTCTCTTATTATAATTTTTTCTACGGGGCTCGTGCTTCACGCAACGAGGGCACGTATAAGGCAAAACCTTCCATATTAAGCAGCGTTACCCTCCTCTTGGACCTAGTTTGCTGAGCCCACCATTGCTGGAGCTGACTCTCATCCCAATGTACATGTACACGCTTAAGGAAACATCAGTGCAGCTACTAACAATAGAACTAACAGAGCGTGGAGATGTTTATCAGGACGAGGGTCAGTTCAAGTATAATGCGGCTCAGGAACTTGGGCGCAAAATGAGGGAAGCACTGTTTAATGCTGTAGGCTTTTTCTTAAACAGTCCATTTTTGTGCTCAACACCAGCTCACTGAAATTTCATAACACCTGAATGTAGGCTCCTTAACCCCTTCCATGCTGATGACGGCCCCCAGCCGTCATGCACTACGGTGCTCGTGTGCTGATGATGGCTGGGGGCCGTCATAAACCCGCCCACTTGTGATTCTGCCGCACAGGCGCAGAATCGTGGCCTCATGGAAGGGGTTAATAGACGATATATGTTATAAATAGGGGGCGCTGCACTGATGTTACCTTAAGCGTGTACTTGTACATTGGGACGAGAGTGAGCTGCAGCAATGGTGGGCTCAGCAAACAAGGTCCAAAAGGAGGGTAACGCTGAGACCTTGATAGATCCATTCATAGGGAAACAATTCTCCCTCCTCGTTTATTATTAATAAAGGGAAGGTTTTTTTTAAGGCACCGTCTTACATGCAGTAGGAACTCTGAGAAAAAATATAAGGAAATGTGTTTCAGGCCCCTTAACATATGATATACTATATCAATAGTGAGCGTTATAGTGATTGTACTCGTGTAATAGTTCCATCTTAGGGAGATAAGTAGCCTTCTCCGCTTTGTACAATAAAAAAAGATTGGCCAATCCACCTAGTAACTGGCACTATTCAAAAGAATAGCTGGTGGAGTACTTTTCTTTTTGGTTTCTCCAGGACAGAAGTGGAAGAAGGGTCGGCTCCCTACTGAAACATATATTGATGAAAAGAAAGTTTTATACGAAGGTCACCATATGCCTTGGGGTCAGGATCCTTAAATATGAACTGTTTAGGAATATTAGGACTCGGTTTTCATTCTAGGGTAGTCCCACTAGGGTGAGAACTTTCTTTTTATTATTATCTTTGCAGGATCGCTGTTAACAAATCCACTCACAAGTATATACGTGAGATGATGTGGTCTAAAAAATTACTATGAAGGTTAAGGAAAATCACATGTGACAACAATTAAAACGATTGGTAAGAATGAGCTAATGTCGGTAGACAGAACTATTTAGTTAGGAACTTCTGTACATGAGTACATCCAATAGCATGTTTGCTACTCCAGGTTTATAGGGATACTTTTTACTGGCAATCCGGATGGACTCCAGTATTGGAATTAGCAAATGAATCCTTTCAAATCTGGATTTTTTCTATGCACAATTCATTGTGTAAGTGTAATTACAAACATTGCAGGTGTTAAAACCTTTTTTCCTCTATTTTCCGCTTTTTCTTTGATCATTTTCCAAAATGAAAGCTCCTGCTTCTTTCTCTTAGAATATTTCTTATTAGTACGCTAATGGTGTTTTCTTCTGTGACGCTATGTTGGAGGTTACTTTGCTACCACTTTGATGGGCACAATGAATGTTACTCTTATCGAAAACAAGGGGGGTGAGTGTATATACAATTCCCGAATTTGGGGACTCTTGATGAAGAAATTTCAACTTGAGGTGTATTCCCCCGCCCCTAATGGTGAGATGTGTTTGTTCATATTGGGTCCAATGATATTAGTATTATGGAGTGTATTTAAGACTTGTGTGGTTTAGTATATATACAACAGTGTCCCTCTTATGTATTTATAGATTCCCTGGTTAAATGAAAGTGTGGAACATTCATCTGAATAGGTTCTGAGGAAGGTGGTACCAAGATATGAATCCCACCGAAACGCGAGTCGACCTTGCGTGGAACACTCCACTTGGCACTGTGGTCCCAGTTGTGGCAGGGAGTTTCCTAGCCACACATTAAACTCAACCGTGTACAGATATGGAATGTTTGTGGTTGGTGTGAAAGTGGTTGAATGAATGTTTGGTAGTATGTTTGTATTTATTAAATTCTAACCAGGGAGATTGTATATGTTTTCTTTATAAAAGTATAATTTTTGTTTGTTGTATTTATGAAAAAGACTTCTTTTTGATGGAATTTCTTATTAACTTAGATGGATTTATAACCATTATAAATTAAAGAATTGTTGATGTACAATATGTGTTTGAAAAGAACTATCTAAAATGAATGATAAAAAGATGTTTTTTAAGAAAAAGAGAAACAATTTTTGATAAAATAATAAAAAATAATAATGAGATGATTACATGTATCACTGTTGTACCTAGCTATATATTCATATGTAAATGAACAATGTCTGAATGAAATGATATATAGGCCATGAGGGAAATATTTAGTATTTTATTGTTTGTAATTCCCCTCTTTTTACTGGCCTGAAGTATTATTAGATGGGGTCCCCCTTTTTTTGTTATAAGTCATTCCAACTCCTCACCTTTCTCTTCCCACTTGCAGCGCAGGCAGCTTCCTTCAGTCCGATATCCAGCCTTGTCTTCTTACCCAATAGGACCTTCATAGAAGGAATGTCGAATCTCATCTGTCTCTGTTTAGTACACCCACTCAGCAGCCTACCCAAGCACAAAGTCATTGCATGTCTAACTCTGTGCACTCCTCAATAACCTGGACATCAACCAACACGTCCAAAAATCCATGCATTCGACATGATCTTGTTGGCCTCGACTTCATTCCACTGCGAGGTCTCTGATACCGTCTGACTAACACACTACAATGCCATCTCCACTGCCATCCGCCACACCACAACCCACATCTGAGGTCAATCGATAGAAGAAAAACTAAAGTTAGACTCTCTCAAAGATCCCTTGATGGCTTCCTTCCGAGCACAACATATTAGTCCTCTGAGCACTGTGCAGCCCACAACAGGTGTTATCCTACTCCTAGAAGTTTACAACACAACTCTGAAAAACCTTTGTAGAAGTCGAACTACAGCTGAAATCCTTCAACCCAAATAATGACCACCATTCATGTGGTCATAAGGGCAACCAATGTCCTCATTAAGTTACCGGTCTTGTAGCACTCTGCTCTGCATTCCAGATTCCTCATCACCACAACTAAGGCCCCATTGTACAGGAAATTCATTAACGAAGCCAGTAACTGCGTCAGAGCACAGTGTGAGGAGGATGTCAACCACTGCATCAATCCACTCCCACACACTAATACAACCATCAGTCAGTAGAACAACACCATTATTTAATTCTTCATCAAGCAGATCAACAAAATAGAACATCGGAAATGCAAAACATCCACACCACCTCCTATCCCACATCACTCCATAACTGATTCTGAATGCCCCCTCAAGAACATCTTCTGGTCCCCTGTTGAGAGAACTACATTGGCTCCCAATACGCCAACGGGTTAAATTTAAGATCTGCTGTACTGTCCACAAATGTCTACTCGGAAATGGTCCCAACTACCTAGCCCAATTACTACAGCCTTATAAACCGGACCGAGATCTACGGTCAAGCAACCAACTCCTGCTTAAACCACCTTTTATCAAAAAGACCAGACAAGGTGGCCGAGCCCTCTCCTCAGTGGGGCCGACTTTATGGAACAACCTGCCTCTTAGCCTCAGACAGACCTCCAATCACCTTACATTTAGGAAAATGTTAAAAACTAATCTGTTCATGGAAATATAACTAACTGTTGTTCTTTTGCAATCTCAGGTTATCTATATAGTAGTCTTTTACCACCTTTGTTGCAGTCAAAGCGCGGAGATAACCCAACCGGGCTCGATTCTTGTGCTATAAAAGCAATTAAATAAATAAATAAACAAGTGAGCAGGCTTTGGCAACTCACTAACATCAAGGCTATTGATGAAGAACACGGCATTCTACCATCATTCATCAGTAACTTTCTTTTAAGACATGCCTTCTTGATCATAATGAAATGATATTAGGAGTTCGAGGCATACGAGCTGCAGATTGCACACTGTGTATAGATCGCCACCTAGTGTTGGGCACAGATGTTTGCAGTTTGTTGTCCTAAAAAGTTCTTTGGAAGTCACGAGATAGGTGACTCCTCCTTAGGACCACATTGCGCATGGGCATTGGCTCCATCCCCAGATTGTTATTTTCCGCCATCGGGCTCGGATGTTTTTCCTCCGCTCCAGTTTGGAACCGATATTCCTTCGGTGCGCAATCCTCACCCAGTTCGACACTATTGTTTCGATCGTGCTACATCGAGGCGATTCTCTACCACTTCGAAGTCTTCGATTCCGGTCGTCGACGAAGGCCTTTGGGCCTACCTAGGACTTGCTTTCTGGCTCATGGAAAGAATCCAATTCAAGAAGTGTCCTCAAAGTGGGTCAAAGTTTCCCCACACCGACCTACATGAGGTGTGCAACCTTTGCCTTTCACCGGAGCACGAGGCCAAAGACTGTTCGGCGTGTACCTCATTCTGCTCCAAGAAAACCATTCGGGACCAACGAGCTCGGAGAACTATGTCTCGCTCGTCATATTGGATCCCCGACGACCTCTTCGAAGATGGCGTCGACCTGCCAGAACACCAGCACGCCGAAGAGAGTATCGAATCCTCAGATGCCGAAGTCTCCGATGTCGAGGACATCACTCCAGCTCAATGGGTCGTAAGTAAGACCGTCGACTCCAACCCCTTCTCGACACCCTCAAAAAAGGCTTCGGTCACACCCTCACCTTCCGGCCCAGGTCACACCGAGACACTGCTTCCTACGCCCCGCCTTCAGGCCCGGCAAAGAATCCCACTAAGCCTTCAGGTGGCTCGGACTCGAGCCAGCCTATTCCCGATGCCAATCTTATACCGACACCGAAGAAAAAGCCATCTTCCTCTACTACGCCGACCGCACCTAAGCACATAGCGCCGAAAACTGGCAGCGGCTCATCGATGCCGAAACAGCACCCGAGCCGAGTAAAAAACCACCCAAAGCGCCAGATTCACACGCGTCTGAGCCAAAAAAACAGGTTCCGGTAAAAGACATTGCAAAAGGGCACACTCCTAAGCCAAAAGACTTTATACCAGCTACTGACTCAGTGCCGAAAAAACCTACGGAGCCGAAAACTTCAACGCCAAAGGATTTGCCCCACTCAGAAGAACTTTTTACACCGCATCCCAATCAGAAAACTCTTGTAAAGGATACTAAAACCGGACAATAGACTCTCAGCTCCAAGAAGAGACCACTTGAGGCGCCAGCACCTCCTCCCCCTCCAAAGAAGGACATTGCAACCTCTCCATTAAGGGTCCCTTATCCACCACCTACCCATATTGTTCCTCCTCCTACACCTCCACCACATCATTCACCTACTAATCCAGATGATGATGTAGACACAGATTCTGATGATATAGGTGGGGGTGCGCACTACCCAGCAGGCACCAATAGTCCTCCTCAGTCACCTAATCCACTGGATGATTACAACTCCCCTGATGTGCCTTACGTCCCACAAGATGATGTATACTGTTATATCCTACATAATTATATAACATGTATTCTAGCCCTGCTGCCTCTAGCTGCTCAGCCAGAGTGTGTCTTGGTCTTAGAATGTTGGTGTGCCTGTGATGCGTGGAATGCCTGGGCGACTGAGTGGGGTGAATGTGGCAGATGGAGATGGGCTGAGCAGCTAGGGAGGCTGCTCCTGGTGGGGCTGGTACCACACTAGGCTGGCTGGAGTCATCTAAGATGTAACCTGATTTGAAGACTGAATAAACAAATATTTAATATACATCCTGGCGTCTTTCCACTAAGGACACAACATTATTTTGGCGACGAGGACAGTCTTGAACCCCAGTGGCTCTTGGTACAGCAAAGCAACTAAGTAACTAAGAAATTAAAGAACTAAAAGAGTAACCAAGAGATCCTACAAGCAACGTCAAGAAAAAACAGAAGGTATTTCCAGGCAAGCCAGCCCCACCAGTGTCCTTCTAATGGACAGCCCCAACGAGCAGTGTCACCACCAACTGACACTTCAGCCTGGGAATACATCTGCAACTGTGAGCTGGTGGAGTAGTGCAACTACAACCTCATCTGGAGTTCCAGCCACTTGGTAATGTACAAGAATGACTGTGAGTTGGATGGGTAACGTCTCTACAACCAGGTGTAGGTGTACCAGCCACATCACGCTAAAGTGTGAAGAGTGCCTTTCAGTAAAGTGACCGAATAATGGTCAAGGTACAGTTTTGGGATGTCCTTTTCAAAAAGTACCAGTTGTTTATGTTCCAGTCACAGCGCTCTACAGAGCCTTCAGTGTCTTTAAGTTTATGGCACTATTTGGGATTCATAGTCTTATAGAAGTAAGATTTTACAATGTGCAATGGCTGCACAGAAATTGTTTGCTGTATGGTGCTTAAATGACAGTTGCAGTAAACTGTAGTGCCTTTTAAACCACAACAAATTTGGAGATCACAGCGGGGACCTCTGCAAAGTCTTGCTGGGCACATTAAATTATTTACAATTGAAAAGATGGGCAGATCTACATAAAGAAAATATTGAAACAATCGATAGTGCAAGAAGGAGCTTGCTAAATTTCGGAGTGCTTGAGATTCATGGAAAGTGGTTTCTCTTTTTAGGAGTGCTGGTGATTTATTCTGTGTACTGCCTCTGTGAACTACTGAGTGAATTTTAAACTGCCGAGTGAGTTTCTAATACCGAGGACATGAGTCTCTCACAGCGGGCGCTGCCTAGTGGATTTCAAACTGCTGTGAGAATTTCAAATACTGGGGGCACGTGTCTCTGACAACGGGCGCAGTCTCCAGCCCCTGCGCTATCTTACCTGCACTCTTCATGTCGTCTTGGATCTGTGTGACGCAGGTGACGGTCTTCTAGTGTTCTGCTTTTTGTTGATGCCGCGTAAGCACAGACGTGCCTGGAGCCATCCGGCGGGACGTCTGCAACGTGCCGCCATCTGTGCGCTGGCGGTGTTCATCGCATTATCCCAACCGCGCTGCCCGATTAACGTCATCCCACACACGGAGCTGTGCTTAGGAGATGGGGGGCTTTCAACTCGGGCCTCATGAAGCATGTGCACTATGCATTTGAATTGTGTCTGGTTTCTTTTCGACACGCTCTTGTGGATTCAAGTAGGTTGGAGGCAGTCTATTTTAGGCATAGTCACTGTATGTCCATTTTTTCGTACAGAGCAGTCATGTCTTTTGGATTACTGTGTAAACTGGTATATGTTACCCGGTTTATTGGTTCGAGGCATGTGGGCTGCTGAATTCATATCTGTGCATAGATCGCCACCTAGTGTTGGGTCTGGATGATTGCACATTGTTGTCCTGGAAGAGTCTTCGAAGTATCACGAGATAGGTGGCTCCTCCCCTGGACTACAGTGCGCATGGGCATCGCCTCCATCCCCAGATTGTTTTTTTCCGCCATTGGGTTCGGATGTGTTTCGGTTCCCTCTGTCGGAACCGATAGTTGTTCAACTTCTACTCGAGACCAAAAGGTCTTTAGGCTGGGCGTCGGTATAGTTGCGTTCGGGTTTCTTCTGACTCTCAGCCCCGATCTCTTGCTGCCCTTCCACGTGCCTTCGGCACGGACGGGCCTACACTACACTCTTGCTATGGAGCGAACTCCGTTTAAGAAGTGCCCGGTGTGTAACTCTAAATACTCACACCTCGATGTGCACCCGGTGTGCAACACCTGCTTGTCGCCGGATCACCGCGAAGACGCCTGCATGGCGTGCTCGAAGTTCCGGAGCAAGAAGACTTTAAAGATTCGTCGAGCCCATAGGCTCCAGGCTCAGTTATCAGCTGCGGCGCCCCCACCAGACGACATTTTTCAGGAATCTGTCGAGGACGAGGACGACGTGCAAGGTTCGGACTCTAATCCCGCATCTGAAGGGGAGACCTACGACGCGGGTGAGGAGAACTTTGCCGAAGTCACCGACGAGGTAGGGGACGACGATCAAGCTTTTACCACGATGGGAGATAGCTCAGAGGAGGAGCATCCCCAAACAGACTCAGGGGTTAGCCCCCTTCATACGGCCCAGGTCGAGGGATCGCCTTCGGGCCTTACCCAAGATCTAACTATGAGTCCTACGTCCCCGCCTCTGGGCCCGGTCACGGACATTTGTGAACCGTCGCTTACTTCGAAGAAAACGAAAGTGAAGCCGACTGGTCCCGCACCCTCGGATGCGAAACCGAAAGCGAAAGTTGAGATGGTCAAGAAGGTTCTGGAGGCGTCAACTTCCAAGAAATTCAAAATGGCCGACTCTAAGAGCCACGCCAAAATGGCCGACCCGAAGCCCTCGGGGTCGGTGCCGAAGGCGAAATCGTCCGACGCGGCCGCATCGGCTTCGAAAGGTGCCGCGGACCCGAAGAAGGCTCCAAGGAAGCGTCAGGGTGACGACGCCCATGGCCATGGGGCATCGGCTCCGAAGAAGGTGGCTGCCGGCGATCAGGCTCTCGACGACGGGGGGTCGCTCGGACCTGTCAAGCCCTCTCCGGCCTTAACGACCAAGGTAGCGGACTCCCTGCAGCGGATCCGAAAGGTCAGTGTGGTTCCCGCTCAGAACGCTGTGGCGCCTAAGCTCCCGCCTAAGCCTGCGAAGGGGCAAACACCAATTCGTTTCACCCTACCACCCAAGACGGCGCCGAAGGCCTTCGCGTCGACACAGGGCGGACACTCGAAGGAGGTACTGACGCCGAAGACTACCTTGGTGCCGTCAAAGCTTCGGCTCCAGCCGCTTGCTGAGGAAGAACGTCGGGAGGTAATCATCGACGCCAACACCGGAAAACTGTCTCTCCTCAAGAGGAAGATCACGACGGAGCCGGCGTTGGAGCATTTCAAGATCCCTCTCAAAAACAAAAGGGACTCTGCAGACTCTTCGACTCTTGTGGAACCTGTGTCCCCACAAGCCCTGGGGCTCTCGCCAACGCATTCCCCCGCAGGCGATGTGGACGAAGAGGATGCCGAGTATACCTATCCGGCGTACTCGGATCCGGAGGAGGAGCGTACCCCTTGGTCAGCCGGAGGCGACACGGAGGACCCACAATCGGGCCAGGACACGCAACTCTTTGCGGCCAAGACGTCCCCGACGGAGGACTCGGCAGCCTTTAATTCTCTGATCGAGCGAGCTGCGGCTAACCACGATGTCGAGCTGCACTCGGACCCGGTGGATGTGGACTTCTTGTTCGACACCTTCTCTGTGGCTGAGAAGACGGTCAAAACGCTGCCGATGCTCAAGGGTGTGCTTAAGCATGCCACGGAAGTCTTCAAAGAGCCCACACGACGCGTGTGGTCAACCCTCGAATAGACAGGAAATATAAGGCGGCGCCGACGGATCCTACCTATATCAGGGGACACTTGCCATTAGACTCCTTGGTTGTTTCCAACGCTCGGAAGAGGGCGAATTCTCAGACGACTGGTGACGCTCCTCCCCTAGACAAGGAGTCCAAGATCTTCGAGGCCTCAGGCAAACGGATTGCTGCACAGGCAGCTAATATCTGGCGAATTTCTAACACCCAAGCCCTGCTTGCACGTTATGATAGGGCCCATTATGACACCTTAGAGGCCATACTGCAACACTTACCTGACCAATACAAGGAGGCAGGGGAGATGCTGATTCAGGAAGGCAAACTCATTACAAATGCATCCATCAAATGTGCACTAGACGTGGCAGAAACAGCCTCCAGGGCTATCAACACCAGTGTGTTGCTTAGACGCCATGCCTGGCTTCGAATTTCGGGGTTCAAGCCCGACATCCAAACTACGATACTGAATCAAACGGTGAATCCTGACCACCTGTTTGGACCAGAGGTGGATGCCACCCTGGAAAAAATGAAAAAAGATACGGAAACTGCCAAATCAATGGGGGCTTTACAAAGTCAGCAGTTTCGGAGTGGTTCCTTTCGCCGCTCAAACTCCAGAGGCACCACAAGGGGGCAGGCATCCCAATCCACCCAGTATTACAAAAGTAACACCCAGACCCCGTACAATAACAAGGGTAGAGGCGGTTACAGAGGCAATAATGTCAAGGGCAGGGGACGTGGAAACAATAGCTCCAGGTCCACCACCACCAACAAGCAGTGACGTCTTGTCACTGCCCCCCGACCATGCAACACCGGTTGGGGGGAGACTTCAGCAGTTCCTGCGGGCGTGGAAGAACATCACCACGGACAGGTGGGTGAGGTCCCTTATCCAGTACGGGTACTGTCTAGAGCTTACTTCCATTCCACCAGACATACCCCCCAAGAAGCCGTCCTATGTCAGGCGAGCATTTGACCTTGTTGCAGCAGGAAGTTCTAGTTATGCTGCAAAAAGGGGCAATAGAGCTCGTTCCATTGCAAGAGCGGGGAACAGGGGTTTACTCCCTCTATTTCCTGATCCCCAAGAAGGACGGATCCCTCAGGCCTATCCTGGACCTCAGGCCCCTAAACTGGTACATACTCTCGGAGCACTTCCATATGCTCACGTTGCAGCAAGTGCTTCCCCTGCTTCAGCAGGGGGATTTTCTGGCTACACTGGATCTGAAAGATGCCTATTTTCATATCCCCCTACATCCTTCCCACAGGAAGTATCTCAGATTCACGATCTTAGACCAGCATTACCAGTTCAAGGTCCTGCCGTTCGGGGTCACCACGGCACCAAGGGTATTTACAAAGTGCCTGGCGACTGTGGCGGCGCATCTCCGTCGCCAAAACGTCCACGTCTTTCCTTACCTGGACGACTGGCTCATTCAGGCAAGGACGGAACAACAGTGCGTGGACCATGTGTCGCGCACCATTCATCTCCTGCACGATCTGGGTTTCTCACTGAACTACCCCAAGTCCCATCTCCAGCCCGCCCACGTGCGGCAGTATCTGGGCGCGACAATCAACACTCTGGCGGCTACCGCACAGCCGAATTCAGTGAGAATCGCCAGTATCCAGGCGCTGATCCAACGATTCAGACCCCAGCACTCGCTTCCAGCGAAGGTGTTCATGCAGTTGATAGGCATGATGGCCTCCTGCATCTCCATTGTCCCGCACGCGAGACTACATATGCGTCCGCTTCAGGAGTGCCTTGCACGTCAGTGGACTCAGGCTCATGGGCAACTGACAGACCTAGTGTTGGTGAGCGGTCGGGCATACAACTCTCTGCATTGGTGGAATCCACAAAACCTTTGCAAGGGCCGACCTTTCCAGGAGCCTGTGCCACAGATTATCCTGACAACGGACGCCTCTCTCCAGGGATGGGGAGCGCATGTGCTCCAATACACGGTGCAGGGACTATGGACACTACAGCAAAGGAGGATGCACATCAATGTGTTGGAACTGATGGCAATCTTCATGGCCTTAAAGGCGTTCAGAGTACATCTGTGCAACAAGGTCGTGTTGATCCGGACGGACAACATGACGGCTATGTACTACATTCAGAAGCAGGGAGGCACACACTCTCCACAGCTGTCTCATCTGGCTCAGAGCATGTGGAAGTGGGCCATTCAGAGGAACATCTTCCTCATGGCAGAGCATCTCCCGGGCAAGGACAATAAAATGGCGGATCTGCTCAGCAGGCACAGCCATCAGATGCACGAGTGGGAGATACATCCATCAGTACTCCAACCGTACTTCCAAAGGTGGGGTCATCCAGAGATAGACCTATTTGCCACAAAGGAGAACGCAAAATGCCAAAGCTTCGCCGCCAGGTTCCCACACCCGCAATCACAGGGCAATGCGATGTGGATGAACTGGTCAGGCAGATTTGCGTACGCTTTTCCCCCAGCACCTCTGATACCGCTGGTGGCACGCAAGCTCAGGCAGCACTCGATGACGCTCATCCTGGTTGCTCCAACGTGGGCTCGCCAACCATGGTACACCACGTTTCTGGAACTCTCCGTGGTACCGCATCAAAGGCTTCATCTCACCCCCAGCCTTCTGACGCAGAGCCATGGCGACATTCAGCACCCAGATCCGCAACAGCTCAACCTGGCGATCTGGCTCCTGAAGTCCTAGAGTTTGGCTACCTCAATCTTCCTCCCAATTGCTTGGACATCATTCGGGAGGCAAGGAAGCCCACTACTAGAGCGTGTTATGCGGCTAAATGGAAGAGGTTTGTCATCTACTGTGCTAACCACAATATTGACCCGCTAGATGCTTCCATTCAAAATATCATCTGTTATCTTTTCCATCTGTATCAATGCAATCTAGCGTACTCTTCCATCCGCATTCACCTGTCTGCTATGGCAGCATACCTCCAGAATAGGCAGCACCTGTCACTCTTTAAGGTCCCTGCTATCAAGGCTTTTCTGGAAGGACTCAAAAGGGTCATTCCACCAAGGACCCCACCAGCTCCAGAATGGAACCTCAATGTGGTTCTTACGAGGCTGATGGGTCCTCCCTTTGAGCCACTGCACTCTTGTGAGCTTCAGTTTCTGACTTGGAAGGTTGCTTTCTTAGTAGCGATTACATCGCTACGGAGGGTTAGCGAGTTGCAGGCGCTTACCATCCAAGAACCTTTCTTCCAGGTACATGCTAACAGGGTGGTGCTCCGCACTAACCCTAAATTCCTACCCAAGGTGGTATCACAATTCCACATTAACCAGACAATCGAATTGCCGGTGTTTTTCCAAAACCCGGAGACACTAGCGGAGCGCATGCTCCACACCCTTGATGTTAAGAGGGCCTTGATGTATTATGTAGACAGGACAAAAGATTTCCGCAAAACCAAACAACTTTTTGTTGCTTTTGCCACTCACCACAAGGGAAACGCAATCTCCAAAGCGGGGATTGCTAGGTGGATAGTAAAGTGCATTCAGATATGTTACGCTAAAGCTAAGCGCACTCTCACTATCCCACTGAGGGCCCACTCCACCAGGAAGTTGGGGGCCTCTATGGCTTTCCTAGGTAACATTCCCTTAGAAGATATCTGTAGAGCAGCCACATGGTCTACCACACATACTTTCACTAAACACTACTGTGTAGACGTACATTCCAAACAGCAGGCAGCTGTTGGTCAGGCTGTTCTAAAAACGCTTTTTCAGACTGCTGCAGCTGGCACGGGCGGCCGCCATTAATGGAGGGACTGCTATGTATTCTATGCACAGATATGAATTCAGCAGCCCACATGCCTCGAACTGCAAATGCTACTTACCAGTATGCATCTGTTCTTGGCATGTAGGGCTGCTGACATTCATATCGCCCACCCTCCTCCCCGGCGCCTGTAGCAGCTGCAGAATTCTTTCATATACATACATATGCTCATAGCATGGTCATCACTCACATTCTTCACTCCATCTCCGCCAATGGCTAAAAACAATCTGGGGATGGAGGCGATGCCCATGCGCACTGTAGTCCAGGGGAGGAGCCACCTATCTCGTGATACTTCGAAGACTCTTCCAGGACAACAATGTGCAATCATCCGGACCCAACACTAGGTGGCGATCTATGCACAGATATGAATGTCAGCAGCCCTACATGCCAAGAACAGATGCATACTGGTAAGTAGCATTTGCATACTCGAGTATTTCCACACCAGTCACTACATAAGTTAATATTCACTTGCTCCTTTGATGTTGAACTGAGGACATCGTTATTGTTTACTCGAGGATTCGCAGTTACAAATGTGCTTTAAGTGGTGTTTATCTCTCTCAATGTTTGCTCTGTTAAGATTATATGTACTCTCACATAATATGTTTTAGTGCATACTTCCACAACATTTAAACTATTGTGGTTGGTGTTGCTCTTCGCTAGGAGAGTGTCTTGGGCTTACAGGGAATGTAACTTTTCACAGGTGTGGTAAATACATGTCTAGCTTTTTGCTTTGTGCTGTTTCTTTTCTCTACTGCAGGGAAAGTGTTTTGTCCCAACTCGGGTGAGAGATCGCTCACCGGCGTGTTCCAGTGTGTCTATTGTAAGGTGTCCAATTGCTCTAGTAGAAATATTTATTAGAGTGTAAGGTGTTTCTTGTACAGCCTTTTTCAGTAGTGTTGCCACAGGTTAAAGTTAGTCTAAGGATGGGCTTTCTTAGTTTAGTTTTTAAAGGGTGGTTTTCACAGTTCCCTTTCCTGAGGGATGGTCGTAGGCTCAGTTTCTCCTACATTAGTGTGTGTATCCTCTTCAAGGGGTTCAGTGCATGGGTCAGTTTCCATTGTGGATGTTTTCAATGGGACAGTGTGTTACTCCTACTCGGGGTTGGTTGTGGGCTCATGTGTCAGTTCCCATTAGTATGTACTTAGGTGATCCCCTACGCGGGGTTGGAGGAGGGTTTGAATCCCTGTTACAGTTGCGCGCAGTACATTGGTACGTACCTTTTTGGTTGGTTGTGTGGGTGACGACCCATTTGTTCTTGTTTCCCTTACTCTTGGGATTGAAGTCGCAGGGTTTTTTATTTTTAGCATTTTTCAATATTATGCTTTTAGCATTTGTGTGGTGGAATATTTACCCATAGCGTAACAGTACTTTATGTTGCAGTGTAAGATTCTAAGTTCTATGTACTGAAATATGTTTGAAATTTTCTCTTTTTAATGGGGATGGGGGATTCTGCTATATATTTGTATTTATCGTATCCATCCTTCCTTTATCGAATGTTTTCTCTTGAGATGTTTTATTGTCATTGCTGCATCCTTGAGATTTGAGATTTGTGCTATTATCATCTTCTTTGATGCTTTGTCCATTTGCTGCATCTTTGGTATTTGTAATGTAATTGTTTTGGACTTAGTCCTCTAGTTTCCTTTTTGTTTTTGTTTAAAGAAAAAGAGGTAATGTTATATCCTACATAATTATATAACATGTATTCTAGCCCTGCTGCCTCTAGCTGCTCAGCCAGAGTGTGTCTGGGTATTAGAATGTTGGTGTGCCTGTGATGCGTGGAATGCCTGGGTGACTGAGTGGGGTGAATGTGGCAGTTGGAGATGGGCTGAGCAGCTAGGGAGGCTGCTTCTGGTGGGGCTGGTACCACACTAGGCTGGCTGGAGTCAACACTGTGTAACTTGATCTGAAGACTGAATAAACAAGTCTTGAATATACATCCTGGCGTCTTTCCACTAAGGGCACAACATATACCCTTCCAGACCTTCCCCACTAGAGGACACTCTAGGGTTTAACCTACTAGTCCAAAGAGCTGCACAATATCACGCACCGATGCAGTAGAGGAGGATTTCCTATGAGACACTTTTGATAACACACAAAGGTCTACTGCCATTTTGCCAATGCTTAAGGGTGTCTTAAAGCACGCAACAGAGGTTTTTAAGGATCCTGTCAGGGCTAGGGTCCTCAATCCTCGCATTGAGAAAAAATATAAAGCTGCCCCTGCAGACCCAGTTTATATTAAAGGCCCAGCCCTATTGGATTCTCTAGCAGTGTCTAATGCACGTAAACGTGCTAATTCCCAGACATCAGGTGAGGCCTCACCACCAGACAAAGAATCTAAGCTCCTTGACGCCTCCGGCAAGCGAACAGCAGCACAAGCAGCTAACATCTGGCGCACTGCCAACACCTAAGCGTTACTGGCAAGATACGACAGGGCACATTGCGACGAACTAGAGTCCATAATGCAGCACCTACCAGACAAATAAAAAAACAGGGCAAATGAACTTATACAGGAAGGTAATAATATCACTAATTCTTCCTTCAGTTGAGCCCTAGACGCTACAGATACCGCCTCAAGGGCAATTAATAACAGCACCCTACTACGTAGACATGCCTGGCTATGTATTTCAGGTTTTAAACCTGAGGTACAAAACTCCATCCTTAATCAGCCATTTGATGAGACACATTTATTTGGCCCAAATGTTGACGTGTCTTTAGAGAAAATGAAAAAAGACACTGATACAGCAAAATCTATGGGAGCCTTGCAGCAGTAAGCTCCCAGACATTCCTTTCATCGCTCATCATACAGAGGCAACACAAGAGGCTACTCCTCAGAAAGTCCCTCCACTTCCTACAAAACCCCTGGTCAATCCACATTCACTAAGGGCTACCAGAGAGGGGGTTACAGGGGTAACAACAATAAAGGCAGAGGCAAAAACAACAACTCCTGCTATGCCTCTATCCCTACTCAATGACTTTCCTCCCCTTCCCCCCCCAACATTTCACTTCTGTGGGGGAAGACTTCAACAATTCTTGCCTGCCTGGATCAACATCACATCAGACCGGTGGGTGCGACAAATTATCCAGTCAGGTTACTGTCTAGAACTAATATCTACCCCCCAAACATACCACCCAAACAGCGTCCAATGTCACAAGAACATCTATCACTGTTAAAGCAAGAAGTAGTATCCCTGCTACAAAAAAGTGCAATAGAACCAGTTCCTCTGCACCAACAAAACAAGGGGGTTTACTTTATATTTTCTGATTCCAAAAAAGGACGGCTCTCTAAGGCCTATTTTAGACTTCAGACGCTAAACGTATATATACAGTCAGACCATTTTCACATGGTCACACTCCAACAAGTCCTTCCGCTCCTGCTGCAAAACGACTTCCTGGCTACTCTAGATCTCAAGGACGCATACTTCCACATTCCCAGTCACAAGGCTCACAGGAAGTACCTCAGATTTGTAATAGACAGGCAGCACTATCAATTCAAAGTACTCCCATTTGGAGTTACAACAGTACCAAGAGTATTCACCAAGTGCTTAGCAGTAGTGGCAGCACATCTACGAAGACAACACATCCATGTCTTCCCGTACCTTGACGACTGGCTCATAAAAGCCAGCTCATACAACCAGTGTGTAGAACACACTCATGCCACCATCCAGCTGCTCCACAACTTGGGGTTCACAATAAACCACACCAAGTCTAATCTACAGCCATCCAAAGTACAAGAGTACCTCGGTGCCACAATAAACGCCTCAACAGCGCTTGCTTATCCCACTCCAGCAAGGATAGCCAGCATGCAAACTCTTCTAACAAAGTTGCAGCTACAACACTCCCTCCCAGCACGAGTGTTCATGCAACTCATAGGGATGATGGCCTCTTGCATCTTCTTAGTACCCCATGCAAGACTTCAGATGCGTCCTCTCTAAGAGTGCTGATCACGTCAATGGAACCAGGCTCAAGGTCACTTAACAGACCTAGTGTTGGTAGACGGTCGGACTCATCACCCTCTGCAGTGGTGGGACACCAAAAACTTTTTCGAGGGACGACCGTCCCTAGAGCCAGTTCCTCAGATAATCTTGACTGCGGACGCATCGCTCTCCGGCTGGGGAGCCCACCTACTGCAACACACCATGCAAGGCAGGTGGACACCACAACAAAAATTACTCCACATCAATCTTCTGGAGTTACTAGCAATATTCCTAGCACTAAAAGCTTTTCAGAAGCAAGTAGCAAACAATGCTGTGTTAGTCCGCACAGACAACATGACAGCAATGTACTACATACAGAAGCAGGGAGGCACACACTCCCTGCAACTCTCTCAACTAGCACAGGACATATGGAGGTGGGCTATACCTCAAAACATATTCCTCCTAGCCCAGCGTTTTCCGGGAGTACAAAATACTATAGCGGATCTGTTAAGTCGTCAAACGCAACAGACCCACAAGTGGGAACTTCATATGCAAGTTCTTCAACCATTCTTTCAGATGTGGGGACAACCTCAAATAGACTTATTTGCCACCCACGAAAACGCAAAATGCTCAAGCTTCGCCGCCAGATATCCTCACCCATTGTCCAAAGGCAATGCGATATGGATGAACTGGTCAAACAAATTTACGTACGCTTTTCCACCTCTACCACTCATGCCACTAGTAGTACGCAAGGTACAGCAGCATTCTCTGACCCTCATCCTATTTGCTCCAACGTGGGCCAGACAGGTGTGGTACACCACACTGCTACAACTGTCTGTAGTGCCGCACCAAAAACTGCACCTGCCTCCACACCTCTTAACACAGAACCGTGGAGAGATCAGACACCCGGACCCAGCTCAGCTCAACCTTGCGATCTGGCTCCTGAAATCCTAGAATTTGGATATCTGAACCTTCCTCCAGACTGCATGAATGTCATTAAAGAAGTTAGACGTCCAGCCACTAGGGCATGTTACGCAGCCAAGTGGAAACGATTGGTAATATATTGTCACAACAACAATATTAATCTCCTAGATCTGTCCATTCAACACATCATAGGATACTTACTGCATCTCCAAAGATGTAACTTAGCCTATATGTCTATTAAACTGCATCTTGCTTCAATAGCAGCATATCTGCAAAACAGACAGCATCTATCTCTGTTCAGAGTGCCTGCCATTAAAGCTTTATGGAAGGCCTTAAAAGAATAATCCCTCCCAGAGTACCACCTCTGCCTGTGTGAAATTTAAACGTAGTTCTCACACGGTTAATGGGACCTCCCTTCGAACCCTTACACAGATGTGAATTACAATTTTTAACGTGGAAAGTTGCTTTCCTAGTAGCTATTACTTCTCTGCGGAGAGTTCGTGAACTACAAGCACTAACAATCCAAGAACCCTTCATGCAAATGCATCAAAATAAGGTAGTACTACGTACTAATCCAAAATTCCTGCCCAAAGTCATTTCCCCATTCCATCTCAATCAATCTGTGGAACTGCCCGTTTTCTTCTCGCAACCACAGTCAGTAGCAGAAAGAGCTCTTCACACATTAGATGTCAAAAGAGCATTGCTATACTACATAGAAAAAACTCAACCTTTTCGTAAGACAAAACAACTTTTTGTGTCTTTCTCACCACCACACAAAGGTAATCCCATTTCAAAATCTGGGATAGCTAGATGGATTGTCAAATGCATACAGATTTGTTACCACAAAGCTAAACGTATGTTATCTGTTCCTCCTAAAGCCCACTCTACAAGAAAAGTAGGGGCTTCAATGGCATTTTTAGGGAACATTCCCCTAGATGACCTCTGCAGAGCAGCTACATGGGCTACACGGCACACATTCACAAAACACTATTGTAGATGTGCAAACAAAACAACAAGCTAATGTGTGCCAGGCTGTTCTCAAAACATTATTCCAAACTACTGCAACAGATAGGGGTGGTCGCCGCTAAGAGTGGGTACTGCTATACAATATATGCACAGTGTGCAATCTGCAGCTCATATGCCTCGAACAGAAAATGCTACTTACCAGTATGCATCTGTTCTTGGCATATAGAGCTGCAGAGTTGCACACGCCCACCCGCCTCCCCGGCTACCCTTGTCTGTTCCAGTATTATCTTAATTAGATACAAATTACATGGGCATCCTTCCTTTTCTTGCAAAGCTCCATCATTTCCCTAATGGCGAAAAACAATCTGGGGATGGAGCCGATGCACATGTGCAATGTGGTCCTAAGGAGGAGGGAGGAGTCACCTATCTCGTGACTTCCAAAGGAACAACAAACTGCAATTATCCGGGCCCAACACTAGGTGGCGATCTATGCACAGTGTGCAGCTCTACATGCCAATAACAGATGCATACTGGTAAGTAGCATTTTCCTTTGTAAAGCACACTAATACCTGTAGGTGTCTAGGTGCTGACTCCCAGAAGGTGGTCCAAGGCAAAAAAATAAACCCGACATCGGTGATGGATGGAAAAAAAGTAGAGAACATTGCTGAGCTAATTGTTAAACACTATGGTAGTGACCCCACCTTCATGGGGTGTCTCCTTGAGCACAGGTGAAATTGCTATGTCTACAGCAAAAACAAAAATACCAATATATGCTTTCTTTACACCTTTTCTTGCTTGAACTTGTTGCTTTTATTTCAACGTTATTTCATGTTGCCTTCCCATTGGAACTTCATATCCCAACATGCATCATGTCTGCATTATATAATACGTTTTCTCCCCTGTAGACACAGCAATTTCACCTGTGCCCAAGGAGACACCCCATGAAGGTGGGGTCGCGACCATAGTGATTATTCATACACTCCTGAGCAGAGAGTGATTCCCAGGAGCACGGCAAAACAGCAGCAAGTATAGTAAAATATAAGCGGAGCATGATCCAACCATTTACTAATTGTTAAACAGCCATGTTTTAAGAGCCTGCGAAAGATAAACAGATTTTTTGAGGTTTTTAGTTTCAGAAGCATCGAATTGCAGACTTTGGCAGTGGCCACTGCAAAGCTCTTGCCTCCCCAGGTAGCTCTTTTGAATGTAGGTACGACCAGATTGGCCTGGGAGGTGGACCTTAAAGTTCTAGATGGGATGTATTGTTGAAAGAGCTGGACCCTCAAGATGAAGGGCCTTAAAGGCTATGCATAGAGACTTGAACACTACCCATTTTTTAACCGGGAGCCAGTGAAGTAAGGGGAGAGACTTGGAGACCAATTTATGTTTTGGTATTCCAAGAAGAAATCTGGCAGCCCCATTTTGGACTATTTGGAGCTTGTCCAGCACTTTCTTGTGGGTGGTCAGAAAAAGCCAATTTTATTAGTCTATTTTAGAAAAGACCAGTACTGTGATCACTGCTTTATGTAGGTCCGGAGGGATGAAAGGGAGAACCTTCCTAAGTGATTTAAACATAAAGAAACACGACAAAGTGATGGCATTGGCGTGCCCCACAAAGGAAAGTTTTCCATCAAATTGGAGTCCAGATTTTTCACTTTGGGAACAGGCGTTGGGAGTGCATCCATTTCCTGAGGCCACCTCTTATGGGACCAAAATGATGGGTGATTGCAAAAAGTAGCACCTCAGTTTTATCTGAGTTCAATTTCAGCCAATTGGACATCTCAACCTTGATCCCTAACATGCAAGTTATGAAAGAATTATGCAGTGTTATCAGGATTTTCTGGGACTGACACTACAATTTGAGTGTTGTCAGCATTAGAGACAACTAAGAAGCCAAGGTTTTTAATCAGAGTGGCTAAGCGAGTCTGTCTTATAGCAATTGAGTCTGAGAGAGCAGACCGGGCATATTTGGCATAATGGTGCATCCTCAGGGATCAGCGTGGGGCCTATACAGAACCGGGCTTTAGAATTAAGATTTAGTAGCTCTTCTCTAGAGTAACAAAAGCCATTGTGGCGCTATGGAGCGAAACAGGTAGGGAGGCTGGTCCTGAGAGCAACCGGAGCACGGACGGGCCCAGATGGGCTTGCCTTTGGTGTGACTTTGGCGCACCAGCGGCGCATCCTCACTGTGGCTCCCATTAAGTAGAGGGAGGGTAAGTCGGTCGCAAGACTACAATGCTGACCAGTCCAAAAGGGTGCCTGTGTGTTTCGGAGAGAGGCGTAACACACCTAATGGCTGTGGGTCAGAGCAGGAGCCCTCTTGCCAGAACAGGTAGGGACCATTTACATTTTCAAGTGTTTTTTTTAAAACCGGGACCTGTTAAAATATCAAGTGGTTGTTTAAAATCCTGAATAGACAATTTAAATATAGGACTCATGCACCCTTCAACATGCGGCAGTGCAGGAGAACACAACACACATAGTGCTGTTAGCATGTGTGGTTGTGGAAACACCTGCTGTATATTCTCCTACCATCAAGTGATGGGTCTGAACATTTGAAACTGACTAAAGATGTTTGAGTCACAAGACCTGCTGTAATTCTTCCTTCTGTCCAGAATACAACAGCATACAGGCTCCACCTCAGATTTTCTTCCTCTCGGATGTTCGGGCTGCGGCTTTGAAGTTGAAGGCTCATACGCATGGATCGCTTTCTTATATTTTTGGTTCTGTTTTGGGATCTCCTACTCCCTCTTTCATCCTAGCGATGAAAACAACGATATTGCTTAGAATTTTTTTTTCCGGTGTCAGTCTTTAACGTCTGAAAAACTTTACCTCACCGCCACCTTGACTTGCTCCTTTCATTCAAGGTTGGTCAAAACTTTCCTCCAGAATGCACCTAGGAGTGTGTTATGGAACTTAAACTATTCTATTTCTGACCTAGGTGCAACACAGAATACCTTAGGGCTTACCACCATGAGGTCTGCAACCTCTGCCTCTCCCTGGAACACAGAGAAGTGTCCTACAGTGCCAGCCTCACCTACCCTTGCAAGAAGACTTGCGGGCACAGGAAGGAGAGAAGGTGTGTCGTGGTGAGCCTTAGCTAGGCCACACAGTGCTAGGGGTTCGCCCTTCTCTGCACAAAGTCCTTAGACCAATAGGAAGAAGTTGGCACGGAAACTGCAATACAAAACAAAGTACTTTATGTAAATGTAAAAAAAATTAAATTGATACTTGTATAGCGCACTACTCACCCACTAGGGTCTCAAGGCGCTTGTACGAATACCGCTTTGGAAACCATCCTGGCTTTCCCTGTGAGGCGTCCACTCCTGGGCCCCCCAAGGTGGGGGCCAGGCATCCTTAGCGTTGTGGGTGCCGTTGTGGAGAATAAGCAAGCTATTGCCCAGAGTTGCAGAGTGGGACTCCATGATTGGAATAGGCACCGAGGCGAGAATTATCAGGTCTGTAGAATTTTGAGCCCAAGACCCGCCGAGGCGGGGAATTGAACCCTTTGCATCAGGGTCTGCCGCTCTAATCATTGAGCCACACTTCTCCACTGAGGTGAAACTACATTCACACAACACCCTTCGGTAGTGTATGAAGTAGCACACTGAACAGAAGGAACATAGACCTTTTATACCCACACAGGGGCTCAAAAGAAGGCGGTACAAGTACAGAAAGAAGGTTTTATGTACATATAAGGTCATACAGAAAATGCACAGTCAACAAGAAGGAGGAGCTAGCAATTGCTAATTCTAGCAAACACATTCGGACAGTTACAGACTAAGAACAGCTGCATGGACAGCTGCAAGCTCAACTGAGCATGTGCAGAGTACAAGAGGCTAAATATAGTTTGTTCACAGGCAGAATACAAGAGCAAACAGTAAGGAAGGAAAGAGCACATGGTGAGCACATGACAGACAAGATGGCTGCCGAATCCAAGATGGCTTCAGCTGAATGCTAACCCCGATCGCTGCCAAATTACAACAGATGACCCTTTTATTTATTTATTTTTTACTTATTTAGGAAGTTTTGTATAGCGCTAGCCAGACCGCAAAGTATCGGAGCTCTTCACATAATTACAAGGCGGTGCAAAAGAAAGCCAAGAAAGCATAGCAAAGTACAATACATTGCAGAGACATTTGAGGTGCACTCCAGGGTAATCCTATCTGATAGTTAAGGAGCGATCAAGGAACAGGATTTTGAGCTGACTCTTGAATTTAGGGAAAGAAGGAATAGTTCTGATGTCGGGGTATAGAGTTCCAAATTTTGGGTGCATTCCCGGCAAAGGACCGATCCTTGGTTTTTTGTTTTCGAGTTTTTAGTGGGATCAGGAGTAGGGTGTTAGAGCTTCTGAGGTTCCTGTTCTGACCCGCTTTTTTAAGTTTGGATGCCAGATATTCAGGTTTGCCAGTGTGAAGGGCTTTGTGGGTGAGGCAGGCTGTTCTAAAGTTTGCCCGCAATTCTATTGGTAACCATTTGAGTTCTTTTAGTGCCGGAGAGATGTGGTCAAATTTCTTTATTCCAGTGACCATTCTGGCAGCCGCGTTGAGGGTTGTTTTCAGAGGAGCCAGATGTATTTAGGGTATTCCGGAGAGGATTGCATTCCCATGGTCAAGCCTTGATAACACCAGTGCTTGGGTGGCTTGTTTGAGATCACTGGGTGGAATGAAAGGTTTTATTTTACTTAGTAGCTTCATATTAAGGAAGGCGCTCTTAGCCGAGATCTTGATGTGTTCATACACAGCATGTAAATAAAAGCACTAGTATTACGCATAGGATGGTCAGTAGCTTCAGGCCCCAGGTAACAAATAGTGTCCAGAACCAGCATGAAAAGGTCCAGGTACCAGTTTCTGTGTGCATTTCTGCCTTAATTTTATGCAGTTTTGAGATTGCATCAAACACTGTAGGAGAGTGATGTGGAATGTAAACACAACAACTGCTGCCGATGATGTGACATGCTCCACCTCTATCAGCCAAAATCACATCAAAAACAATACGATTTTGGAGTGCTACAATCCTTCGAACTTGCAGTTCTTCTGTAATGTTCCCAAGTCCCATAGCTGTCTGATTGGTTACAGCTTCCACAACACGAGTCAATCGTCTTATCTTTCTGCTGTTTAATGCTGCATCCACAAAGGAAAACTAGCCCAAATTGAAATCGACATATTGTTGCAAAGTGGTGTCAGTCTGGGCAACCTCATCAGTACTTGTTGTCCTTTTATATCTGTTCTTAGAGATATCGTTGTACAGCTAAGTCTCGATGATACGATGCAGGTGCCAAAAAATACAGGGAGCAACAAAAAGAACACATAGCATACTCCAGACCATCCAACTGGGAATTGGTATTATCCCTTGTTACCACACACAAAATAAGTATTATGTGAGGATATGAAACTGCTGTTATTGGCACCTTCAATAGTCAAAGTCACAGTACACTCACTTCTCCCCACTGGAATTCTCACAACACTTCCTATACATAAGTCTGCTTTAGCTCTGGTAACACAAATTACAAATGGTCCAGTGTTCTTAATAGTTCTCATATTTGGGAAAACATATGGCATAGAAATGTTCACAGCGCGGTACTCTTTCCATTCCCATTTAGTTCCTTCAGCTTGCGGATTACCATCCTCATCCGGATAACACACTTTATGAAGATGATAATCCTTCCAACTGCCGCTTTCCCTGAAGCAATCAAAAGCGCAAACCAAGCTTAAAAAGAAACAATATGCGAGAAAGGAAGAGGAATAAAATGTGTTCCCCCTTTCTTCTGGTGGGCAGGTATCACCCCACACACCCAACAGTCAATAGTATTTGTGGCATTATGAGTGTGATGCAGCATCTGAATAAATGTATTGTTCAGGTAAGATTGTCGATGCTTCTGCTCATGGTAGGGAAGTGTAAAATAATGATGCTCAACTGGTACTGGAGCGGTGGCAATTAGCAATTGTCAAGCAGGAGCCACTTTCTCAATAAACCAGGTTATAACTGCTATAGCCACCATAGCAACAACAAACCCTACAGCACAAATGATCTTTTTATTATTCATTTTAGCAAAAGTTAATCTCCCTGCAGACATGATCAGTTTGTCGTTCAAAGCAACCGTTGGAGCTCTAAAGTCCTGGGCAGCCGTTGACTTTTTCACCAAGGGTCAAGACGGGTGTCACTATGTAGGACTGATCCCCCCCTTGCCACATCAGTGCTCCGTTTCACCAACTCAGGACGGCTGCTCAACCAGTCTTTTTCAACACTGCAGATTCCTTCCTCAGTCTCAGTTGGTATCGGGATACTACAGGGATCGTGTGGTCTGGGAAGACTCCCTCAGATTCGTCAGGTGAAATAGCGTGGCCTTTCTCCGCTTCCATAATCTCTCGATGGTCGGTCAACACAGCAGGTTCCACCAAGGTAGGCGACACTCACTTGCAGTGAGTGCTATGGACCTGGGGCCTCATTTATGAGGCCTTTCGTCAGTTTTGCGCTGCGGATGCGTCACTTTTTGTGACGCATCGGCGGCGTAAAACATGCGCCTTGTTGCGCTATATCTAAAAAGTGACGCATCTAGGTAGATGTGTCACTTTTTAAACCCCTGCGCCACATTATGCCTGCGTCAGGTATAATGTATGCAAAGGGGGCGTTCCCCCGCAAAAAGCCTCATAATAGTGACGCAGTGAAATCTATGAGATTTCACTGCGTCACTTTTAGGATGCGGTTGCGTCAAAATCTTGCGCCTGCCTCACAGCAGGCGTAAGACTGACGCAAGCCCTTTCACATGGGGCTTTCCCCATGTGAAAGGGCGCATTGCTGGAGTTGCGTCACTTTTGTGACACACTCCAGCAATGCGTCACTTTTGCGCTTACAGATGCGTCAGAAATACTGACGTATCTGTAAGTCCTTGCGACATGATGCGTCATACATTAAATATGACGCATCAATGGTGTCGCAAGGAGTGCGCAGTGAAAAGTGACGCATCGCTGTTTTCACGCAGCGATGCGTCACTTTTCATAAATGAGGCCCCTAGTTCTTTCTTTTTGTCACTCGAACCGCTGTCCTCGTCCCTAGGAGCACCTGCTTTGGTCCTCGCCACCTTGGTTCCAGGCTGTTCGATCTTTCAAAATTCGTGACCATTACATGGTCACCAGGTCGTAGTTCATGGGCCTCATCCGTAGATCTGTCAGGAAGTGCTTCACAAACCTGTTGATGAATAGAGATCAAACTATCAGTCAGCTGTTCCAAGTAATCATTCATCAGAACACATGGTACATCATGTATGGGGCGTGGCTTAGGAACTCGCCAAATATTCATTGGTCTCCCAAATACCACTTCATATGGTGTAAGCCCAGATCGTGAATGTGGCACCGATCTTATGGACAACAATGCAAAGGGGAGTGCATCAGGCCATTTCAAGGACGTGGAAGCCAGTATTTTCGCTAATTTCAATTTCAAACTAATCCTGCTGATTGTTGGTGGTGACTGTTTGATCCCTAATCCTTTCAGGACATGCTCAACAACTTGCCCAATAAAATGAGGTCCGTTGTCACTCAACAAAAGTTTACAAACACCAAATCTAGGGAAAAACTCCTTTAAAAGCACCTTTGCTGTAGTAAGAGCTGTATTATCCTTTGTAGGGTATGCCTCTATCCATTTACTGAAGGCACATACCACCACTAGAACATACTTCAAGTTATTGCAACGTTCAAGTTGGATGTAATCCATTTGCAAAACGTCAAAAGGTGCGGTTGGTGTAGCAAACCCTCCTGTAGGAGTTTGTGTCCCTTTTCCAGGATTATACTGCCAACAGATCAAACAAGTCAAAAAGAGTCAAGTCAAAAGATTTATATAGCGCGCTACATACCCAGAGGGTCTCAAGGCGCTTGAAGAAGGGTGGGGAGTTACTTGTCGAATATCCACGTTTTGAGTTGTTTTCTGAATGCTAGGTGGTTCTGAGTAAGGCGAAGGTCAGTGGGAAGTGAGTTCCAAGTTTTAGCTGCTAGGTAGGAGAAGGATCTACCTCCCATGGTGGTTTTGTTGATGCGGGGTACAGTGGCAAGGGCTTGGTTGGAGGATCGTAGCTGGCGGGAGGGGGTGTAGAAGGATAGTCGTGTGTTGAGGCATTCAGGTCCGATTTCGTAGAGTGCTTTGTGTGCGTGGGTTAGGAGTCGGAAAGTGATCCTCTTATTGACGGGGAGCCAGTGGAGGTTCTTCAGGTGATCAGAGATGTGTTCTTTACGCGGGATGTCTAATATGAGCCTAGCTGAGGCGTTCTGGATGCGTTGTAGTTTTTTCTGGAGTTTTGCGGTGGTGCCGGCGTAGAGGGTGTTTCCGTAGTCCAGTCGGCTCGTGACCAGAGCGTGGGTGACTGTTTTTCTAGTTTCGGTAGGGATCCAGCGAAAGGTTTTTTTGAGCATGCGAAGAATGTTGAAGCAAGATGAAGAAACGGCGTTGACTTGTCTGTTCATCGAGAGTGAGGAATCCAGGATGACGCCCAGGTTCCGTGCGTGGTCCGTCGGGATGGGTGCTTCTCCAAGGGCCTCTGGCCACCAAGAGTCGTCCCAGGCGGAGGGGGAGGAACCTAAGATGAGGACTTCTGTTTTGTCTGAGTTCAGTTTCAGACGGCTGTGCTTCATCCATTCGGCTACTTCTTTCATTCCTTCGTGTAGGTTGGTTTTGGCCGTGTTAGGGTCTCTGGTGAGTGATAGGATCAGTTGAGTGTCGTCGGCGTAGGAGATGATGTTGAGGTTATGTTGGCGTGCGATGGCCGCGAGGGGGCTCATGTAAACGTTGAAGAGGGTGGGACTGAGTGAGGACCCTTGAGGTACGCCGCAGATGACTTCAGTGTCCTCTGACTTGAATGGTGGAAGGCGGACTCTCTGGGTTCTTCCGGAGAGGAACAAGGTGATCCATTCCAGTGCTTTTCCTTGGATTCCGGTGTTTTTGAGGCGCTGTAGAAGGGTGCTATGGCAGACTGTGTCGAAGGCTGCGGAGAGGTCGAGGAGGATGAGGGCGACTGTGTCTCCATTGTCCAGTAGAGTTCGAATGTCGTCTGTTGCTGCGATGAGGGCCGTTTCGGTGCTGTGCTTGGCTCGGAAGCCGGACTGTGAGGAGTCGAGGGATTTGTTGGTTTCGAGGAATGCGGCGAGCTGGTTGTTGACAGCTTTCTCGATGACTTTGGCCGGGAATGGAAGGAGCGAGATAGGGCGATAGTTTTTGAGTTCGGTGGGGTCAGCTGTGGGTTTCTTCAGGAGGGCGCTGAGTTCGGCATGTTTCCAGCTTTCCGGGAAGGTTGCGGAGTTGAGGGAGCAGTTGATGACGTCTCGGAGGTGCGGTGCAATAATGGAGTCTGCTTTGTTAAAGATGTGGTGAGGGCAAGGGTCAGTGGGGGATCCTGAGTGGATAGAGTTCATCAGACGGATGGTGTCCTCAGTGGAGATTGGCTTCCAGTCATTGAGGATGTTCAGGGGGGGTGGGGTTCCTGCAGGGGATAGGGAGGGTTGGTCTCCGGGTTGGTTGTCGAAGCTGTTGTGGATGTCTGCAATTTTGTTGTGGAAGAATGAGGCTAGGGAGTCGCAGAGGGCTTGAGAGGGGGTGATGTCGTTGGAGTTGGCTGAGGGGTTGGTAAATTCCTTGACGATGTTGAATATTTCCTTGCTGTTGTGGGCGTTATTATCTAGACGGTCCTTGAAGGCTGCTTTCTTGGCATTTCGGATTAGTTGGTGGTGTATGCGGGTGGCGTTTTTGAAGGCGTCCTTGGTGCTGGTGGTTGGGTCTTTTTTCCAGGCTTTTTCGAGGGAGCGACAGAGTTTCTTGGATTTCTTAAGGTCATCGTTGAACCAGGAGGCCTTCTTGCTGCCTAGTTTGATTTGTCGTTTTTTCAGTGGTGCTAGGATGTCGGCGCTGTTGGATAACCATTGGGTGAGGTTGGTGGCTGCTTGGTCTGGGTTTGAGGAGTGGGCGGGGGGCTTTTGAAGAAGCGATGAGGAGATCTGGTCGATGGTGATTTTGTTCCAGTTTCTTTGCAGAGTGGATTGTAGACAGGATTGTACTATCCTTTTAGCTGTACCAGCAATTTCTGGATGCTCCCAAACTAGCGTAAGCAATCTCGTTATCGCTAAAGCCCAAACATGTGCCGGCCCATGTCTCATTTGAACCATAGGCTGCAAATAGGCTGCAGGCAATTTCCACTTATTCATCTCTTTATTGCGCCAACAACCCTCATCATCCAACATTCCCTCTTTGGACCATTGCTCAAGTTCTTCTACAGAGGCAGATCTCTGTATGCCTAGTACTTGTCTAGAATCATGCCAACGCTCAGCTTGTGACTTCACTATGTACATAGATGTAGTGCTTTGTTGCATCGCAGTCTCACGAGCTACACGGTCTGCAAAGGCGTCTTATCAATCACTTTCTTGTGAGCGCTACACTTAACAATAGCTATTTTCTTCGGATATGTCAGTGCAATCAAAAGATTATGCACTAATTCTCAGAACATTATCTGCATCCCGTGGGATGTAAGAAAGCCTCTTTCCTTCCAATGTAGGCCAAAATTATGGGCCACTTCAAAAGCATAGCGGCTGTCTGCATAAATGTTCACACACAAATCAGTGCTAAGTTCAGACGCTCGTGTCAAAGCTATTAGCTCAGCTGCTTGAGCCGCCTTCTGTGGTATACGAGCTGTCTCCACCACTGTCTCAAGTGTCGTAATTGCATATCCAATCCAACTGGTAACTTCAACAGGACCCATCAACCCACAGTTCTCCATCTACATCTGAAAGGGGCATATATTGTAAATCAACACGACCCTTTGTCTGTTCCTCAGTAAGGAATGCACAATCATGAGACTCCTGTGACTGAGGCTGAGTCGCTGGATATAGCAACAAGGTAGCTGGGTTTACAGTCGCACATCTCTTCAGGGTAAGGTGAGGGGCCAACAATGTCAATTCATATCCTGTCAAGCGAGCAATAGTCCAGTGTTGCGTCTTGGTTTGATTCAAAAGGGCATCAACCGCATGGGGTACTAGCACCAACAGTTTATGTGACAAAACTATCCCCTCACTCTGGCATATGGACACAACTGTTGCTGCAACTGAACGGAAACACCCAGGCAATGCACGAGCAACAGGATCAAGAACCTCTGAAAAATATGCACAGGGAGGCTGCTTGTCACCGTGTGTCTGTACTAAAACTGACAATGCCCACCCATCTTTCTCGTGTACATAGAGTGTAAAAGCCTTCGTGTAATCTGGAGTGCCTAACACTTCTGCAGAACAAAGAGCTTGTCGTAACTGACGAAAAGCATTGTGGCATTCATCTATCCATGGAAGGGGCACTGGAGTGTCTTTAGTCAAAAGCGCTAGCAGGGGTTTAACAATGTGTTAAAAACCTAATATCCATTGCCTGCAAAATAAAGTCAGACCAATAAATGCACGAACATCTTTCTGAGTAGAAGGCACTAATGTGTCTAAAATTGCTTGAATGCGATCTGTTGTAAGTGCACGCCCCTCCTTAGACAGAAGATGACCTAAGTAGGTAACCTTCGGTCAGCAATATTACAATTTCTTCCATGATTCTTTATGGTGGTGTGTAGCCAGAAAGGAAAGCAAAGACAAAGTACATTTATCACACTGTTCAAGCGTATTAGCTGCCAATAGGATGTCATCGACCTATTGTATTGACGATGCGTACATTTCTATGATACCAAATACATATGTTTTCAGGCCTATAGTCTTCTTTGAGCTACTAAAGGAAGACACCAGCAGAAATCCACAAATTGGCGCACGCTCCATTTTGTGTGTCAGTCAGCTGCAACGTGCAAGCAACGCAAGGCTTTTCCGAGAATAAACATGCCTGCTTCCAGCTAGCTATTGCAAAACCTCACATTTTCAGTAAATCATGTCGACATGACCTGCAGGCCTGGCCGGTCAAGTATGTGCCAAGTCCACGTATACCAGAGGCACAGATTTCACCTTTAGGGGAAAAGCCAAATCTGCTCTTGTAGATGACACGTGGGCAGCAACACCAGGGTATAGACATATTTCGAGCCTTAAAAGGCTATCACACCACATTTGCACTTCACTGATTGGTCCAGCAGGACATAGTCTGATCCAGATTACGTATGCTATGATGCCCATCCTGTGGGGACTTACACCTATAAAATGTCTCTGTTCTGTCATACCAATTGGGCACTCAGTGAGCTTTGCTGAGGTCTCTGTGTGCACGTATATATGATTGCATTCTGATTGGGCTCCCATTAAACCTTGCAAACAAATGTGCTGAGAGCGATTTGTTTATTTCAGTGTTGTCATTGAGCTTTTTATTTTCACAGTTAAATACTGAGCTTTGACAGTATGAGAGCCACTCCTTGAGGCAAAGTGAAAGAATCAAGCTGTTGTTTCAGTGCTTGGCTGTAAATGCTAGGACTCTCAGTATACCCTTGAGGAATTCTACAAAATCTGCACGATCTGTTACTCAAAGTGAAACCGAACAAATATCGGCTATCAGGATGAATAGGAATCGAAAAGAAAGCATTCTACAGGTCTATCACAGTAAATGTAGTTGCTGTTGGAGGAACTAAGGTAAGCAGTGTTGTTATGTCAGAAACCACAGGGTATTGCCGTACTACAATCTTGTTGACTTCTAGAAAATCAGCAATGAATCTGTAAATCCTAGTGTCAGTGTCTTTTTTTTAAATGGGAAGAATAGGACTGTTGCAAACATTATAAGGAACTTCTTCCACAACCCCCACTTTAATCAAATCATGGACAATGCGTATAAGTGCTTCTTCGCCTTCTTGAGAAATGTTATATTGAGGCAATTGTGTCAGTGAAGCGCCCTCCTTGACACTAATATGTACTGGTGGAATAACCATTTGCCCTACATCGGTATCTGAAGTAGCCCACAAAGTACTAGGGAGTGAAGCTAATGCGATGTCCTCTTTCACAAGACATGATCTCTCAATCACGGGGTAGTTGTCATTCAAAATAACACGTACTCCTTTCAGAGAACATCGTATCGTAGCCCTGAAATATTTGGGCATATCAAGACCCACAATATTGTCTGGTGTGTTTGGAGAAAGCAAAAATGGACATGGAGCAGTAAACTTGTCCACATGGAATGCAAGTGGTTGTGACAGTGGGCTAAGGTAAGGTGTTCCATCAAAACCTATCGATGTAATAGTTAAGCCAGACAGGGGAGCCCTTAGAACCAAGGGCTTAGATAAGGAGCCACGAGTAGCTCCTGTATCAACCAGAAACTGATCAGTAAAACCCGAAACATGGCACAACACATTTTAGGTAGGCTCAGAGGCAAAGTTTTTAAGACCTACCGGGATAATATTCTCCAAATTCATTACACATACAACAATATCCCAGAGTCTACACACATATAGAACCATGCGTTCCTCTCCTAGCCAAGGCTGTCTCTATAACCCAAAATATTTGCTGTAACATACGAACCACTCTGGTCTACTGGAACTTCAACTGATTCCTTACACCATCCTAGGCAATCCTATGCATAAGCAGAATCTTTCAAATCAGACGGCATATAATCGGAAATTCGAAATTTATTTCGTCTGTCAAAAGTGTTAAACCCATCCTGTCCACGCATATTAGAATCAACTCTAGCATGATCATCCGTTTCCTCTAGGCCCTGAATATCCTTAGCGATTTCTCGTTTGTCCCCGTCCACGTGGATACTGCTGAGCACGCAGTGCCGGACAATCAGAAGCCCAATGTCCAAATTTCCTACAATACGCACACTGGTCAACAGACAAATTCGAACGAGTATAAGAAGGAAAAGACTAACCAGAAAAAACCACGTCCACCTCTATCATTACCTCTAGACGGCAGACCATACGCCTGAGCCAATATAACCTTCATTTTTAACTCTTTAGTCTTTTTATCCTCACTGCCCTTCGCTTCCAACTCCTGTCGTTCATAATACTGATCCATAGTCAAAAGAGAAACCGGAGAAGAGGTAGAACATGAACTCTGACTTAGGCTACCAGCTATTCGTGGCAACAGGTTGGCAACATATTTATCAACAAACAGATGCCTGCCCGTGTCACCTGTCAATGACTGGCCACTAAAAATTGTGGAATGCCTCCTCAAAGCGTGGAAAGTCCAGTCTATCTTTTTAGGAGGAATAATTGTTTTTAACTTCACTATTATAGCTGCGGGAAGATCTAAAATTAACTGACATGGTTTCAGTGCGGGTTCCCTTTCTACATCCAATCGTTCCAAATCTTTCCATTCCACCCCAAAAGTCGCACAATTATCAACTTTACGAACTGTTCTCCACATATCAGGGGGTAATATCAATCCGAAAAACAGGTCAATATCAGGCAGAGTCATAGTACAAGAGCTAATAGCACACTCAACTTCCTCGTAAAAAGCTGCTGGATTCTTCTGCGGATCAGGTAATGCAGTTTTAAGAGCCATGACATCCGCTCTATTCCAAGCTGTGTAAACCCAATTATAAACAAAATAACCCTTTGCATCAGTAGAATCCTTATCATCACTAGTTCCTGTGCCTCTAGGAGGAACATACAGAGGTCCGGCTTCCCGCATAGGTTTCGCATGAACTATCATAGTCTTATCTGTTCCGGGAGTAGAAGCTCGTGCCATGCTGATCTGAGATGCTTATGCAGCTGCCTCTGCTACCTTTTTCTCCTCTCGCAAACGGACTGCTTCAGCACGTAGTTTAACCAAACATCTGATTGTATCAGCCACCTGAGAGAAGACAAAAAGACCATCACGCATTTGCTTAAAATTGCTTACTACATCATCTGGCTCCAATTCCTCTATGACCTCTGCAGCAAATGTCTCGGTAACATATATCTGTCCCCTTTTCCTGCCAGCTTTTCATTTCGTCTAAATGTTCAGAGGCAGGGGCAACACTACGAACTGCTTTGTGAGCAGCGGACCTAAGCTCAGCTGAACGCTCAGCGGAAAACATAGAACAAGTTTCCTGTGCTTTCTCTTCCTCTGACGGAGAGTCCTCATCTAACTCATAAGGAGCAGACGGACAAGTATACGGAGGTGGAGAACGGTCTAACAAAAGAGAATCATCTTGGGGTGCATTAAGAATCTGATAGAGAGATCGTCGAACAGCATATTGGCCTTTGACCTGTAAATGACGCTCCCTATCTTCTCTCTCTTTAATTTCTTTATTTTTCATTTCTAATGCTTTCACATGAATGCTCTTACGCTGTTCCTTTTCAATCAAGGCTTGCTCGCGCTTCATTCGTTCACGCACTTCTTTCTCCCACATTCGTGCACAGTCAAACATGTCTTGTCTAGACTTTCACTTAAACATACGCTGCTCCACATACTGAATCTTTCGTAAATCAAATGACCCATGCATAGGCCAACGCAACTCAGGATCCTTACGAGTATATTTATTCCATAACGTGCTGTACATTATAGAAGAAATATCATACTTAATATATCTGTCCTTATGGGGGGGCCGGTTGTGCTTCATCAAGTCTCAAACTGGTACCACTACAAAAGCAACACATTCTACGAAGTGTCCTAGAATTAGGCATGCCAAAAATCGTGCAGAATATGCAGTATTATATCCAAAGTAGCACTTAAATTACTCTTGTACGCTGTGCCGTTCAATTCAATCAATTCAAAACAGAGAAATTTCTCCTCAATACCTGCCTATATAAATTGCAATTCATATATCAACTACTCACAAATTCCATATTGGCCAATACAAATTCCAAAAGCCACAGCAAGCGTCGTAAAACAACCTTACCAATCCCAGGCGTCTAGATTCCAACTGCCAAGTTCTTGAATCGACCAAATGGGCACTGCACTGCGAATTAACAGAAGTGATCTCAGTCGAGAACCAGCACCACCTGGATGGTCAGATCAGAAAGAGAAGAAAACCGCCATGGTTTGCCAAAACGCGGGACTCCTCGGGCAATGATCGTCCGTAGCGAGATTCCAATCATTTGTTTCGACCACTCCTTCGGCCATCCAAGTTGCCGATGAGCACTACGTTGGGCGCCAATTTGTCGTGGTGAGCCTCAGCTAGGCCTACCAGTGCTCGGGGTTTGCCCTTCTCTGCACAAAGTCCTTAGACCAATAGGAAGAAGTTGGCACGGAAACTGCAATACAAAATAAAGTACTTTATTAACCTCAAGAGGTGGAACTACATTCACACAGCACCCTTCGGTAGTGTATGAAGTAGCACACTGAACAGAAGGAACATGGACCTTTTATACCCACACAGGGGCTCAAAAGAAGGCGGTACAAGTACAGAAAGAAGGTTTTATGTACATATAAGGTCATACAGAAAATGCACAGTCAACAAGAGGGAAGAGCTAGCAATTGCTAATTCTAGCAAACACATCCTGACAGTTACAGACTTAAGAACAGCTGCAAGCTAAACTGAGCATGTGCAGAGTAGAAGAAGCTAAATATAGTTTGTTCACAGGCAGAATACAAGAGCAAACAACAGTAAGAAAGGACAGAGCACATGGTGAGCACATGGCAGCACATGGCAGTCAAGATGGCTGCCGAATCCAAGTTGGCTTCAGCTGAATGCTAACCCCTATCGCTGCCAAATTACAACATGTGAGTGTGTTACAAAATGCAGAACTGAGAGTTATGGACAATGTTCGGGCTGAAGAGATCTCAAGCACCTTGCAGGAAGAGGCCGGCCCTTCGAACGATCCCCTGGGCCATGGTCAAGAAGAACCCGAGGCCCTCTTCTCCAAGGCATCCAGTGTGGAAGAAGACGTCTAATTCCTGGAGCCAGCACCACAGCAGGATCTAGTCACACACTGCCTGTAAGAGGGTCTCTGCAAAGGCCACTGGGGATATTCCTCCCTCTGATCAAGAACTAAAATAAATCAGGCTACAAGGAAGAGATTGGCATTTGGGGGAAGCCACACATTGGCAAATCACCAACTTGGTGGACCTCCTCTCCAGATAAAACTGGTACAACTGGGAAAAAATGGACGCTCTCATGAAACCTTTCCTGAAGCTCACCACAAAAGGGAGGGAACAGGAGCTGGTCCCAATGGGCAAAGCAAAAAGCAATGCTAATGTACATTGTGCCGCTGATGTGGCAGATTCAATGGCTAGCGAGATTAACACTAGTATCCTCCTTTGTAGGCATGCCTGGCTGGCGGTGTCAAGGTTTATTCCAGAGTGTAACAGAATCTCCTAAATGTAGGACTGAGCATGATTGCTGGGAAGAGGTATGGTGCAGCGACCAGGGCGTCTGACTCCAGAGCACGGGGGCTCAGGGTTCGATCCCCAGCAACAGCGGCAGGTCAGCCAAGCACCATGTGACTCTAGGCAATAGCTCGCTTAGTCTTCCCGACGGCCCCCAGCGCCTTGACACCCCTTGGCAATTGTTTGTGCTTTACAAATACTGGATTTACATTTACATACTGCTGTATTCTGTTCCTAGGTAACCAACCCACAGCAACAAGTGTTCTCATGATGCTTTCTTTTTTGGGTACTAGATTGTGGAACAGCAGCAGAGGGGGCAAGCAGCTGCTGATGGAGGAGGATCTCTAGGGTTGTATGTCAGGGACACATCTTCACAATAAACAGAATATAAAGGATTTGTGCAGCTATGGTGCTTCCAAAAGTAGCGAGCATCTTTTTGGCTCTCAGGTCGATCAAATGCTTGAAACAATCATTGGCAATGCCAATAGGTCTGGCTTATGGAAGTGCCTTTTGTGTCATTGATGAGTTTATGCAATGAATAAGTTATCATACCGGCACTCCAGTACCGGTACTGGACTCTGCACTCATGCATCCATTCATTCATCCACTCACTCATTCTTGCATTCACCCTCTGGCACAATCGCAATAAAACGCACACTGTCATCAACAAATGTAAGATAAAATAATATAAGTTCAAAAAAGAAAATATGATGCTGTCTAAACATGGTGGGCACATGCTTGCAATAACGAACCTAATATAGCATGGGGTGACTGCCTTGCATAGATATTGTACAAAAAAGTTCCAGCATGGCTGCTACATTTGGAAGCAACAGGTTGACATCCTGGACTGCTAAAACAGAGATGCACTATGCACAACTGTATTCCATGATAGCTGTCTGGTTTAGAGGAAGTGGCAGCATGGATGCGACACTGCAAATGAAATGGCCGGCAATGTAGCTACTTGCTAGCAATGACCAGAGAGCTATAGTAGCCTCTTAAGAAAAATTCAAATCAAATGAGCAGAAGCAAAGAAATTAAAAGGGAAGCATAAAAGGAGCACATTTAAAACTAAAGGACAGGCCAACCAGCCCTGACATTGAAGTGCATTCATTGTGAGGTAGATGTGCACATGTGATCAAAAACGTTTGTCATTCACAGGGTAAGAGAGCCAATGACTGATGTGGACTGAACCATTACCCCACACAGGACAATGCCATGGATGGAAGCAGGGTGTAAATGACCCTCAGACAGTTCATATTCCAAGATGATACACAAAGCCTGCCAACCCGTTTCAGCAACCCTCGTCTTTTTTCACACCTACTGCCATGACTTTGTCTCTTTTAACTTCTAATTTTTACTAAACATAAAAGATGGACTAATTGCTGTTTCAATAGTAATGCACCATCTTTGAGTGGTCAACTTTTACCTTAGACAGTAAACAGGTCACTCTGTGTTTATGGAACATACATTATCAAATGGAAAGCATTTACATGAAGAATCTCTATTATTTACAATGCTACTTGCTTGTCTTGACATTACGCCCAAGTGGGCAAACATCATTGGCAGAAATAACCAACACTATTCCCAATCAATTAATGCAAAGTTTCACTCTAGGAAAAACTAAAGCCAAGTTGCAGTTGCCAACCCACTTAAGCAGCAGATTAAAATAGGTTCTCTTTAAATAAGCACAATACATTATATGGGTTCAGCACCTTTCCAATACTCCCTTTAAAATTATAATTGCACTATTTCCAGTCATTTCAAACGTTTGTAGATTTTCCCCATGTCGCCCCTTGTACACAGAACTCCTTCTCTTGTTCAATTTTAAGAATAGGATGCATCTTTTAATTTGTAAATCTCTCTTCAACTTCTCCTTGCAACTCGATCTCTCTAGCTTCATTCATATTTCTACTAATTCTCACTCTTCTCCTAAAAGTCTCTACTAAAACTGTGTTCCACATAACCCTATCTACGCACATTAGGATATTAAATTAATCCAACACTTTTAGTTATAGAACCTAACTCTCTAAATTTAAGAAGTTTCTCTTATTGAAGTTCAACATTTACATCATTTATTTCCTAGAAATCTCGACAAAGAAGAATTGTCACAAAGACACTACACATTAATCCGTAGGAAAGAGGATGTTGGTTCTAGATCGCCCCTTCTGAAACAGAATTAGGCAAGAAAGTACATACATAACAATTGTTCACATTCATGATGCTAAGATACTCCTTTAGCAAACCAGCGTAGGCATTTTTGCTAAAAGTATCCCTAAAAATGCCTCTACCTAACGTTTTTGCAAGAATTATTACTATTAATACTGTGTAAATCAATTCCACATTTGGGAGAAACGTATCTAACTGAGATGTGCAGACTAACCAGAATACCTATCAAAATATTACTATACAAATGGTAAAATATATTCTTAATGCTACACAACAGCTCTTTTTTCATTCAACCATACCTCTGGATAGCCCCTGTCGAAAACAACATGATTCTAAACTGCTAGATAGGGTGTAAAATCCGAAAACTTCAAAATCTTCAAATGTAGTGTTACTAGTAATGTGTTCCATTCTAGAGAATGTTTATGAGAGACCTACTATCTTCAACTGGATCCCTAAGGTACACATTTCTTCTTCGAAAGCAAGAAATTACACTAAAAATAAATAATGTAGGCACTGTTAAAAATAAAATGGTTTTCTCTTCTACACTTAATCAAAAATTATTCAGCCTTGTTTTTCTCAATTTTTATTTCACAATAATTTCATGCAGGCAAACATAAACTGATAGTTTGTCAAATCAATATTTTTGCTCTGGTTGATTTGTGGACTTCAGGTGCTGCACACTTCTTGTTTGGTGTCCCCAATCTTGTAGATCTTCTGGGTACTGGTTGATCTGTCACTGAGATCTGCTTCTGTTTGTTCTGGCTCTGGTTCTGCCACTTCTCCAATTGCTTAAAGGCTTTGGTTTTCCATTGGCACTCCCTACCTCCCTCTCATGCACTCAGGCATAGCATCATCTTGGTGCCCACTTATGACAATGGCTGCATCTTCACTTGCCATTTGATCTATGCCATTTTCGACTGGAACAGCTTATTTACTACTGCCAGTTTAAAAAATGTGAGGTTTTGCTTCCTGATGTGTGTGCTGTTTGTTAATCTTGTGCTTGTTTCACTTGCACAATCTCGTATCTACCCCTCTGGATCCATGTAGCGAACTTGAGTTTGACACTGCGAACCAGGGGTTGGTGCCACCACTTCTTCACCTGCAGTTCACTCTCTTTGTGTGACGCTCATGGATCCGATGTGGGAAGCCGGCACACTTCATAGCAGTATTTGTCACAAGGATCACTTGATAGGATCCACGCCATCTTTAGTCGGGTAGCTCTTGCAAATATAGTTCCTCACCACAGCCCATTCATCGGGTTCTAGGTTGTGGCAGGGTTCTTCTCATGCTGAGGGTGTTATCAACTTCACCTGATGAGAGATAGAGCATACCATCATCAGCCAGACCTTTAAAATAGTCCAGAACAAGATCTTCAGGATTGTTGACAGGTGCAGCTATACCAGGAATCTGCATTACTCTGCCCAGGATCACTCCATGATGTGAGAGGACACTCACTTTATTAGGTCTGCCTCATACGTATTCACAGGAGTGGCAGGGCGATTGACCATTTCAGTGATGTTGAATTGTACACCTTGGACAACTTTAACTTGAGCGTATCATTAATCTCTCAGCCACACCAGATGCTCCTTGTTATAGCTACATTGGAACATTTGTTCTACATTTATTGCCATCCACAAAATTTGCTTTATTTCACTTATAAAGTGACTTCCCTTATCGGACTCTAAGGAAGTTGTCAAACTGTATCTAGGGATCAGTTCCCTCAACAAGAGCTTAGCTTCAGCTAAGCCGTCACACGTTCTCGTTGGGTAGGCTTTCACCCATCTCGAACAAATACAATAACGAACACATAACGCAGTTAAGTACATGAGCGCATTTCCATGGAATCAGCTGCAACCTGATGAAGGGCCCTTCAGACTGGCCAATGTGGCTCAACGTCAAAGCACTCTTTTTACGAATATTCGACTGGTGACGGGTAACACAACGCTGGCAAAAATCTTCAACTACAGCTTTAAAATGAGGATTAGGCCACATTTTCTAAATGTTTGCAACATTCCATCGCGCCCAAAATGTGTGGGTTCAAGAATGAATCTTGACATGTGGTACACAATACAGTTTGGCAAAACATATCTCCCAACAACCAATTTCAAAGGACCACTTTTGTCTTTGGTTCAGCCTGCTGAAACCCACTTTTTCATTTTATCTTCAGGCACATCGGTTTGCAAATTTTTCGATTCCTTCAATGTTTTATTTATTTATGTTTTTTTGAAGTTTTAGAAGTACAAACGACGACAGAATATCTGCATCAACATCATCGTGTATAATCAAAGAGATTGTATAAGTACATGACTTTCATAACAAAAAGAAAATCTCTCCGCTGTACACAGCAAGATGGCCCCACATCGCAGAAGACCTATTCCCCTCTCCCTTTGTGTCCCCATTCTATTTCGATCTCACATGCGCTCGCCATCTCCCTAGAGCTTGTGTGTTATTACATACACTCGCAGGGGATCCCATATGTCACTTGGCCTGGAGGCCAGAAGGAGGAGCTCAGCATATATGAGGGATTGTTCCTGCCACATTATAAGGTCTTGGATCCAGTCCTTAAATTTGGGTGGTTTGCCCCGTCCCCACCTGCAAGCCACCTTTCTTTTTGCCAGCAAGAACCGTAGTGCAGCAAATTTCCTATATGCTGCCTCAATTTCTTCAGTGTACCTCAGCACAGCCAAAATGGGGGACATCGGCAAAGACACCCCTAGCATCTCCCCAAGCGCTTCAAGTTATCATGTCCGTAAGGGACGTCAGAGCACTGCCGTAGTCTACCCCATCATCTCCTTTTTGTCCCGGTTGTTGGTTATTCCTAAGTACTTTACCTCGGTCTGGCACCATACTATAGGGTAATCTAGAGGGTACGGACGGGTAGATATGGTTAGTGGGAACAATTGCGTCTTTGCCCAATTAATTGTGCTTCCCGATATTCCCAACAAAGGCAGTGAATTCCCCTAATATGGGGTTTAAGATCATCTGTCTATGCATATCGATTTCTAAGTGTAACCATGTCATCTTCCCTCTTAAGTGCAGCACAATTCTCAACTGCAACTTCTTTTGGTGCTTGCAACACATTAAGTAGATCCAAATATTTGGCCCCTTCTTAACTGGAGTGCCAGACGACATCATGAAACCCCTTTATTTTATTTATTTATTTTAATTTCTTCTATAGCGCAGGAATCAATCCCGTAAGGGTATCTCCGCGCTTTGCCAGCTAAGAAGATATTAAGTAGAGCAACCTAAAGAATTATGTGGATAGAAATGCTTCCTGGTAGAGAAGAGTTTTTAATGCCTTTCTAAAGGACAGGTAATTTGTGGTTGTTCTTAGGTTAATGGGAAGATTGTTCCAGAGGGCAGGGCCAACAGCAGAGAAAGCACGGTCTCCATGTCTAGTCTTCTTTGTAATGGGAGGTTTTAACAGGGCTTGGTTGCAAGAACGGAGGGACCTGCTGGGCTGGTACAGTACCAAAGACTGGGATAGGTATTTAGGACTTGCTCCATACAGACATTTATGCACCGTACAACAGATTTTAAAGTTGATGCGCTGCCGTATGGGAAGCCAGTGCAGTTCTTTCAGCAGGGGCTTAGAGGGAGTCCTGGCAGGTGCACCCATGACCAGTTATGCTGCTGTATTCTGGACCACCTGCAAACGGCCTACTGCATCTGCGTTGGCTAATGTCAGCAGGCCGTTACAGTAGTCCAGACGACTGGTTACCAAGGCCTGTACAAGTGTCTTTCTACAGGTGGCAGGAAGAAAAGGAAAGACGCGCCTGAGTAGACCAATGGTGTGAAAACATAGACCCGCAATGTGGTTAGTGAGTTCTTTCAGGGTCAGTTTTTGATCCAACTTCACTCCAAGATTTTTAACATGTGGTTTGGGTACAGGTACTGGGCCGAGGTCGAGTGGCCACCAGTCAGGGGACCAAAGGATACTTGCTTTGCCAAAGAGCAAGACCTCTGTCTTTGTAACATTGCACTGGAGGCAGTTCCTCGCCATCCAGTGTGACACCGCTCTCATACCCTCAGCAAAGTTCCCCTTGATTTTGGGGTCAAGGGAGCTGAAAGGGTAGAGGAGCTGGGTGTCGTCAGCGTAGGAAACCGGTATGAACCCATATTTCCGCACAATCTCAGCAAGGGGGGCCACATAGACATTGAACAATGTAGGGCTAAGGCATGAGCCCTGTGGCACCCCCTTCGTGAGCCCCCTTGAGATGGAACGGAAGGGGCCCAGGCTGATAGATTGTGATCTTCCGGATCTTTCACTACAGCTCCCCAAAATCTTGGACCACTTCAAAACTATATTGACTGTCAATGTAGGTGGTAACACTCAATCCAGTGGCTGCGCGGCATGATCTTGTAATACCAGTTTGGTGAAGCGTAATAAATGATGCTTCAGCAATGTATGCTGTTGTATAAACCACTTATGCTTCTGTCAATCTCAGACAAGAACCATCTACAAATAAAAGCAAATCAGTCAATCTGAGTGGTAAATCTTGAATGTCTGGTCTTGGCTTGTCACCAAAACACATATTTACAAAAGAGGGTCCTAGGGAGATAGTATTTAACGACCCCATAGTCCCTGATCCCCAACTGACACTGAAACAACAAAAGAAGGGACTACCGGTCAATGAACATCGAGACAAAAGAGATTGAAGTGAAAATCGAAGGACACAAAGCAATACACATTCAGCCTCACTATGTTGAGATGAATCCCATCAGCCCACCACACTGGCGGAGAATCGTCATCTGGAAATGAAGCTAATTATACGAACAAGTACAGCCCTCACCTCTCCAGGGGGAACCAAGCTGCACTTATTTCACAACTAGTGATTGAACCGGCCAAATGTCAATCTCAGACAGTGGTGCTGATGATTTGCAGTGCAATGAAAAAATAATAATAAATGTGAAAAGTTAAAAATGACTACTGGTCTTGGCTTGTTACAGAATTCGTCTCTTCAATGTAGTCATGGTCACAATCGTCGTCTGTATCTTCCACATCAGGCAATGGAAAACGTGTGGCGGGATTCAGGGTATTGCAACACTGAATTGAAATGGTATCAGGTACAAGGATGATCTGCTAATACTTTGTCAAGTGACTGCTTGTCAGATGCTGAGTTTGAGGACGAGTCAGCAAAATCTCGATTAAATGAGAGACTAGCACAATAAGTGTATAACCCGTCACAATCCCTCCTTCTGCTGAATGGCAGGACGACTAGAAGCAATGCTCCTCCGGCGCTGCGGTGGCTACTGGATCTAATGTAGCATAAAAGTAGGCTATTGGCTGCTTTTACCGGTATACACCCGTTACAACGCAACTTTTACTCCGCACTACCATTACAACGCAGGCATTACAACGCATGACATTACAACGCATTGCGCTGGGGGGCGCTCTAGGATAAGAGGTAAGTTTAATTTACTATCCAACACCTTCCCTAGGGTCCACGGGGACTGGAGTTAGAATAGTAAATTATACTTACCACTATCCAGCACCTCAAAGCGCTATGCGTTGTAATGGTATGCGTTGTAAAAACCGCGTTGTAATGGTATGCGGAGTAAAAGTATGCGTTGTAACGACATACATCCGCTTTTACCATTCATTATGCTGAGTGGGTACTAAAAGTGAGCAACCTTCTCTCTCATGGGAAAATAAATATACTCTATTTCGTGATTAGGCATTCCAAGAGTGGGCGAAGTATAAAAGCTTTGCTTGAGCTCCAAGAAGGTTTTGATGCGTCCATTGGCCCAAGGCGCTCGCCTCACTCTGTAAAGGCTTTGCAACCAGGGAAAAGTTTAGAATCCACTGACAACAGTAGCCAACCATTCTCTGCGCCTGGCACACCTCAGGGCCCGGCCCAAGTAGGCCCCGAGGGGGGACAGCATGAGTAACATGGAATGCACTGAGAGGCCACACCAGTAGCCCTGGATAGAAGCACGTGGCCCAACACACCTGGACACAGTAGAAGAAGACCAGACCACGCACACACAACAGAGCACCATAGATTTCTTAGTCGACAGCAGCGCGAGGGTTGGAGGGGGTACTAGTTTGGGAGTAGGGGGGACAGGAGAATAGCATTGCTAGGAATAGGATCCCTAGTAGCGAACAACGATGAATGGTGAAGAGTACAAACACCAGGAACTATTGTCAACCAGGTCGCGAATACGCTGCGGAACAACCAAGTTATGTACTAATGATGTTTCAATGTATATATACTGATATGCGAAAAGAAATAAAAATGCCAATAAAATCGGTTTAAAAAAAAAAAGTAGCCACCCATTCCCAAAAACAGCCTTCCTTCTTGTTGTCTCATTGGTCGGTTCATTTTAAAAATTGCAGAGGTGCGTTCTGTTGAAGCTGCCTCGCTCTTTTCTCAAGTTTGTGATTGAAGACAGTCACCTCTCGCTGGCAGTATTGCATTTTTGCTACGGATACTTTATAAGCCTTTTCTGCAAGAAGGCTCAGCAGTACTAATGTTTAAGCTTACAAACTTCTTTTGTTTTACCTTTAACCGTGAGGTCATTCATATACTGCACCGTCACTAAATTATAGGACAGACGTAAACTCTCCGAATCTTTCATCAGAATTTGGGAGACAAATGGCCATCTTTAAAGCCCCGTGGAATTTGACATCAGACTATTACTCTAGTTAAGAATTTAAATGCAAAGAGATACTGGCTATTCTCTAGGAAAGGAATTGGGAAAAACGCTTCACGCCACTTGATTATAGACAATAACTCTCCATCCGCAGAGATTTGCAACAAAACGATAGCAGGGGTTGGTACACAGATAACATGGAACTACAGTGCCACAGATGTTCCGCAGGTCCTGTACTGGTCTCCATTTTACACTTGTTTTTTTTTAATTCCCATAATCGTGGAGTTACACAGGTTTCCTAACAGTTCTTTTAAAATGCCAACCTCAGTGATGGGTCCATTCCCACCTCTGCTTCACCAGTACTTCACTTTGATCTGCACTGTTTATCAATCCAGTTTCCTTCCCAGAAAAGTCCCAAACCTTTTCTTTCACTGTGTACCTTAAATCAAGAGGCAAGTCCCCTTTTGTAAGATACAGGACTAACTCCACTCTTGTCTCATTTTAGTTTGAAATCTAGATCCTCATCCTGTGTTTGAGTTTCTTATTCATCCGGTCCAATAAATGACGCAGTTCATTTTGCACAAAAGATTACGACTCAGCAAATTAACAGGACTCGTGTCAAGTCAAGTCAAGTCGGAAATTTGTATAGTGCACTACTCACCCAGAGAGTCTCAAGGCGCTTAAGGGAGAGGGGTTCGCTACTGATCGAACAGCCATGTTTTGAGTTGTTTTCTGAAGGAGAGGTGGTTCTGTGTGAGACGGAGGTGGGTGGGGAGGGAGTTCCATGTCTTGGCCGCCAAGTAGGAGAAGGATTTTCCTCCCATGGTGGCTCTTCGGATGCGTGGAATCGCGGCGAGGGCTTGGTTGGACGATCGTAGTTGGCGGGTGGGGGTGTAAAAGGTCAGGCGAGTGTTGAGGTACTTGGGTCCTAGGTCGTGGAGGGCTTTGTGTGCGTGTGTGAGGAGACGAAACGTGATTCTCTTGTTGACGGAGAGCCAGTGCAGGTCTTACAGGTGACCGGATATGTGGTTATGGCGAGGTATGTCTAGGATGAGTCGAGCGGAGGCGTTCTGAATGCGTTGAAGTCTTTTCTGCAGTTTGGCTGTGGTTCCGGCATAGAGGGTGTTTCCGTAGTCCAGTCGGCTGGTGACGAGTGCTTGGGTGACCGTCTTCCTTGTTTCGGTTGGGATCCAACAGAAGATCTTTCGGAGCATGCGTAGGATGTTAAAACATGATGATGAGACGGCGTTGACTTGTCTGGTCATCGAGAGGGAGGAGTCTAGGATGAATCCCAAGTTGCGAGCATGGTCCGTTGGTTTGGGTGCGATGCCCAGTGCCGGGGGCCACCATGAATCGTCCCAGGCAGAGGGGGATGATCCTAGAAGGAGGACTTCCGTCTTGTCAGAGTTCAGTTTTAGGCGGCTGTTCTTCATCCATTCGGCTACGTCTTTCATCCCTTCGTGTAGGTTGGTTTTGGTGGTGGTTGGGTCGTTGGTGAGGGAGAGGATCAGCTGGGTGTCGTCTGCGTAAGAGATGATGTTGAGGTTGTGTTGGCGTGCGATGGATGCGAGGGGACTCATGTAGACATTGAAGAGGGTGGGTCTGAGTGATGATCCTTGTGGATCGCTCCATATGACTTCGGTGGCCTCTGATCTGAAAGGGGGGAGGCGGACTCTCTGGGTTCTTCCGGCGAGGAACGAGATGATCCAATCCAATGCTTTGTCTTGTATTCCGATGTTCCTGAGGAGTTGTACAATTGTGCGGTGGCAGACTGTGTCGAATGCTGCGGAGAGGTCCAGGAGGATGAGGGCCGCTGTTTCCCCATTGTCGAGCAGTGTTCGGATGTCATCTGTGGCTATGATGAGGGCGGTCTCGGTGCTGTGGTTGGCTCGGAAGCTGGACTGTGAGGGGTCAAGGGAACTGATAGACTCAAGGAAGGCGGCGAGCTGACTGTTGACTGTCTTCTCTATGACTTTGGCGGGAAACGGGAGGAGCGAGATGGGGCGATAGTTTTTAAGTTCGGTGGGGTCAGCTGTCGGTTTTTTCAAGAGGGCGCTGAGCTTGGCATGTTTCCAGCTTTCCGGGAAGGTAGCTGTGTTGAAGGAGCAGTTGATGATGTCCCGGAGTTGGGGTGCTATGACTGAGTCGGACTTGTTGAAGATGTGATGGGGGCATGGGTCGGTTGGCGATCCGGAGTGGATGGAGTTCATCAAGCGGATGGTGTCATCGGTGCTGATCGGGGTCCAGGCGCGGAGGGTGGTGGTGGGGGGCTTCGGTTCAGTGGTGAGGGGAGTAGGCTGGTCGCCAAAGCTGTTATGTATGTCTGCGATCTTGCTGTGGAAGAACGAGGCTAGAGAGTCGCAGAGGTCTTGAGAGGGAGTGATGTCGTTGTTGCAGGCGCTGGGATTGGTGAGTTTTTTGACAATGCTGAAGAGTTCCTTGCTGTTGTGGGCGTTGTTGTCTAGTCGATCCTTGAATGCTGATTTCTTGGTGGTGCGGATCAGCTGGTGGTGTTTGCGGGTGGCGTTCTTGAGGGTGGTCATGCTGTCAGTGGTTGGGTTTCTTCGCCAGGTTTTCTCGAGGGTTCGGCAGTTCTTTTTGGAGTTATTGAGGTCGTCGATGAACTAGGAGGCTTTTTTGCTTCCTGATTTGTTGGGATGGTTTTTCAAGGGTGCTAGTTCGTTGACGTAGTGGGAGATCCATTGTGCGAGATTGATGGCTGCTTGATTTGGGTCTGTTGATATGGCGGGAGGGTTTTGGTTCAGAGATGTGGTGAGTTGGTCGGTGGTAATTTTGTTCCAGCTTCTGTGGGGGACTTGTTGCGGGTGGTGGTGGGTCGTGGTCTTTCTGAAGCTAAAGTGGACGCAGCTGTGGTCAGTCCAGTGGAGTCCAGTGACGTGATTAAAGGAGATGTGCTTGCTGGAGGAGAAGATTGGGTCGAGCGTGTGTCCGGCGTAGTGGGTGGGGGTGTTCACCAATTGTTTGAGTCCGAGATTGGCGAGGTTATCCAGCAGGGTGGTGGTGGTGTTGTCGTTGTTGTTTTCCAGGTGGAAGTTGAGGTCCCCTAGGAGAATGTAGTCATCGGAAGGGAGGGCGTGTGGGATGACAAAGTCAGCAATGTCTTCGTTGAATTGTGTGCGGGGTCCTGGGGGTCTGTAGATGAGGGTGCCTCTGAGTGTGGTCTTGGGGTCGGTGTGTATCTAGAAGTGGAGGTGTTCGGTGGCTATGGGGGTGTCGTCAGAGTTAGTCGAGATGCGGATGGTGTTCTTGTGGACTATGGCGATGCCTCCTCCTGTTTGGTTGATGCGGTCCCTTCGGATGGTCTTGTATCCGTTCGGGATGGCTATCGGGATGTCGGGTGCTGATGAGGCGTTCATCCAGGTTTTCGTGAGAAAGGCGACGTCCGGTGAAGTGGTGTCGAGTAGGTTCCATAGTTCAATGGCGTGTCTGTGGACCGATCGGGTGTTGAGCAGGATGCACTGCAGGTGGTTGTTGTTGGAGCTCTGTTTGCATTTGTGGTTGTAGTGTGGGTCCTGATGCAGCAGAACTTGCAGGATTGGCAGGTGAAGGGTCCATGGGTACTTCCTGGGGCGGCTCGGTGACAGTCATGGGGGCGGCCGGTGTTAAGTGCGGTGAGGGTGGCGGCGTTGTACGTTCGGCGGGAGGGATGGCTTCTGCGGGGGCCAGGGGGTCTGACGCTGGGCGCGGTCCGGGCGTGGACGGGCGTAGACGGGCTTACCTTTGGCGCGCCTTCGGCGCGCATATGGTGCGCCCGCTGCGCGTATGCCGCTCTGACATAAGTGGATAGTGGAGGGGGCGGAGCGAGGGAGGAGCAGCTGTGAGGCGGGAGCAGGGTGGTGAGTGGGGAGGGGATCTGTTGAAGATGCTGTAGGGAGCGGGGGTGGGGCCGCAGGGGAGCAGCGGCAGGTAGCGGGGAGGAGAGACGTGCAGGGTCAACAAAATGGCACCAAACGACAACAAAACAATGCAGGGCGAGATCGGGGGCACAGTCTGGCACAGATACAGGTTAAAGCAGTCTCAATATGATACGATATCACAGTCAGGCACAAATACGATAACACACGCTATCACAGAATGCAGGCGAGATCGGGAGCACAGAATACGATATTACAGGATGCAGGCGAGTTTAAAGCAGTCTCAATATGCTCAATATGATACGATATCACAATCAGGCACAAATACGATACCACACGCTATCACAGGATGCAGGCGAGATCGGGGGCACAGAATACGATATTACAGGAAGCAGGCGAGGTCGGGCACAGATTGGCAGAGATAGATCTCAAAGCAGATGCGAGGATGGCCAGGAGCGGGTGGAGCGACCGGTTCTGACTGGGTCAGGACGGTCACAGCTCTTCACCGCTCGGTTCCTTCCTTATGATCCAGTGGGAGGGAGGAGCAGCTGGGAGGCGGTAGCGGGGTGGCGAGTGGGGAGGGGATCTGTTGAAGATGCTGTAGGGAGCGGGGGTGGGGCCGCAGGGAAGCAGCGGCAGGGAGCGGGGAGCGGGGAGGAGAGACGGGCTGGGTCAACAAAATGGCACCAAACAACAACAAAAACAATGCAGGGCGAGATCGGGGGCACAGTCTGGCACAGATACTGGTTAAAGCAGTCTCAATATGATACAATATCACAGTCAGGCACAAATGCGATACCACACGCTATCACAGGATGCAGGCAAGGTCGGGGGCACAGAATACGATAATACAGGATGCAGGCGAGGTTAAAGCAGTCTCAATATGCTCAATATGATACGATACCACAATCAGACACAAATACGATACCACACGCTATCAAAGGATGCAGGTGAGATCGGGGGCACAGAATACGATATTACAGGAAGCAGGCGAGGTCGGGGGCACAGATTAGCAGAGATAGATCTCAAAGCAGATGCGAGGACGGCCAGGAGCGGGTGGAGCGACCGGTTCTGACTGGGTCAGAACGGTCACAGCTCTTCACTGCTCGGGTCCTTCCTTATGGTCCAGTGGGAGAGAGGAGCAGCTGGGAGGCGGGAGCGGGGTGGCGAGTGGGGAGGGGATCTGTTGAAGATGCTGTAGGGAGCGGGGGTGGGGCCGCAGGGAAGCAGCGGCATGGAGCGGGGAGGAGAGACGGGCTGGGCCAACAAAATGGCACCAAACAACAACAAAACAATGCAGGGCGAGATCGGGGGCACAGTCTGGCACAGATACTGGTTAAAGCAGTCTCAATATGATACGATATTACTGTCAGGCACAAATACGATACCACACGCTATCACAGGATGCAGGCGAGATTGGGGGCACAGAATACGATAATACAGGATGCAGGCGAGGTTAAAGCATTCTCAATATGCTCAATATGATACGATACCACAATCAGGCACGAATACGATACCACACGCTATAACAAGATGCAGGCGAGATCGGGGCACAGAATACGATATTACAGGAAGCAGGCGAGGTCGGGGGCACAGATTAGCAGAGATAGATCTCAAAGCAGATGCGAGGACCCCCTATCTGTAATCTGTTTTTTTGAAATCCCTACAACTTGGACTTCTTTCCCCCAGAGGGATGGGTATCGAACCTTCATCAGTCCACCCGTGCAGCAGGTAGCACCTGTATCGATCAGAAATGATACTGGGGGAATCTTCACCTCAATATGTATATTATGCCCCTCGAGTCTGTCTCTTGGACTGCAGCAGTCATGCAACCTCCACCCCGTCCATCCTCGTGCCTGTGTCTGACTCGATCCAGGAGAAACTCATAGCGTTGCTGCAATTTGCAGAAAAATTACTGCTAATTACTAAAATATTTTGTTAAAAAACCAGGATTCTATTGAGAATGCTGCATTTTATTCTGCATATTATGATTCCTCAGTGGGTCTAAAGGCAGGTTTCCATTGCACTGCCTTTCATTCTGTGTACTCTGGCCAGGAATAATTGACTGTCCAGCCATTCTGAGTCAACTGATTCATTTTTTGAGGAACCATTTGCAACTCATTTTGTACTCTTTCTGAGTTAAATTTACACTCTCGCTTCCATTGTCCAAGCTTTGCACATATGATGTACGCTTAGGTCTACTTTTGATTCTATTATTATTATTTTTGTTATTGTTCATTTGTTGAGTGTGACGTTCACCTGGCAGGCATCTTGGCGCTATCGGGGTTCATCCAAAGGATTCAGGACTGGAATAACCGGTACCAACTCCGTCCTCAATTTATTGAGGATAGAGACATGTTTTTAAGTCTTTGCTGAAACTGAGTAGATTTCTGGCGAGGGAGATGGGCAGCTTATTCCAGGCTTGTGCCGCCTTGACTTGAAAAGCTTCCCCTCCTACCCTGGGTTTCATAAACACGGATACATTTACTAGGTTAGCTGCGTTTGATCTCAGCCCCCTTGCCTGTTTAGAGTAGGTGGATTTATCCTGTAGGGGCCTGGGGCAGATCCATTCCATGCCTTATGGACTATGCACAATGCTTTAAAGATGCCTCTAGCTTTCACTGGTAGGCAGTGCAGTTCTATTAATATTTATTTTGGGGAATCAAACCATGATTTATTCAGAGCTAATTTAGCCGCCAATACCTGTATTCTACAGCCCTTTGAGCAGGTAGTCCGGGATTCCCAGTAAAAGGGCATTACAGTCGTCAAGCCTGCTTAAGATTGTACAATGCACAAGTAGCTTTCTTGCTGGCTGGTGCAGCAGGGGGACCATTTTCCTCCGGTTTCTCACCAGACCCATGGCAGTAGCCACAGTCTTATTGACCTGAGTATCCATCGAGAGTTTCATATCTGTCTGTACTCCTAGGTTTTGCACTGATTCAGCCATGATCAAGTCTGCGGTTTTTGTCCATGGCCAGAAGTTATCTGGAAGTTGGCAGGGAACTTTGTTGGGTGAACAGCATAAGAACCCAGGGGCTCCTTTATGAGCCCTTGCGTCACTTTACGCCGCCGGTGCGTCACTTTTTGTGACCCACCAGCAGCGTATAGAATGCACCATGTTGCGTCATATTTACAAAGTGACGCATCTAGGTAGATGCGTCACTTTGTAAATCCCTGCGCCACATTATACAATTTTCAGGTATAATGTTTGCAGGGTGGGTGTTCTGACGCAAGAAAGTCTTGTTGAAGTCACACAGTGAAATCTATGATACTTCACTGCGTCACTTCTAGGACGCAAATGCGTCAATATCTTACGCCTGCCTCACAGCAGGTGTAAGACAGACGCAGGCACATTTCACATGGGACTTGCCCATGTAAAATGACTCGTTGATGGAGTTACGTCACTTTCGTGACACACTCCAACAAATGCGTAATTTTTGCGCCTACAGGTACATCAGAAATACTGGTGTAGCTGTTACTCCTTGCGACATGATGCGTCATACTGTAAATATGACGCATCCAGCATGTCACAAGGAGGGCGAATTGAAAAGTGACGCATTGCTGTTTTCACGCAGCGATGCATCACTTTTCATAAATGAGGCCCTCAGTTTTGCTGCTGTTGAATTTTAGAGTTTTGTTGCAGAGCCAGTTTGACATTTATAATAGGCAACCGTGGAACTCCTTCAACTGGTTCGGTTCATCATTGTCCAGAGATATAATTAGCTGAGTGTCGTCTGCGTAGTTTATGAATGATAGCCCCAACAATTTTTTCTGAGTTACTAAGGGGCGTAAGTATACATTGAATAGAATGAGGCTTACAGCAGACCCTTGTGTACTCCATGCAGTAGCTCTTTGAATTCTGATCTGAAAGGAGGGAGAGAGATGGCTTGACATTTCTCAGACAGATAGGATTCAACCCGTTTTAGGAAGGTGCATCTACCTCGATTTCCAATTCCGATCAATTGAGTAAAATTTGGTGGTTGACGTTGTCAAACGCCGCTGACAGGTCTAATAAAATCAGGACTGCTGACTGTACCATGTAAACTTGCCTCCGCAGTTAGTTGGTCGCCATTATTAAAGCTGACTCCGTACCATGGGCTGGGCTTAAGCCCATCTATTCAGCTTCGAGTAATTGGTTAGTTTCTAGAAACGTTGCCAGTATTTTACTGGTGGGCTTCTCTACATTCAAAACCGGGTCGGAGAGCTGCGAGTTTGGTCGGAAGTTGCTCGGATCTTGGTTATCCGCTTTTGGTTTCTTTAATATTCTAAGCATTGCCAATGTTGAAGTTATTGACAAAACCTCTACCCTGTGAAACAATATTTTCAGTTTCTATGAATTGAAAATCATTGCTCTGCACACCAGCTCTTTGCATGCCAAGATTTCTGCCTGTAAACAACTCCAAATAAAAACCAGGATCTGATCTATGTGAAACCTTTCTTACCACCTTTCTGGAGAGAAATAGGCTGCACTACCATCAACTTTTCTTTGACTTTTCTCTGTTGTGCATCACAACAATCAATACAAAATGTCACAAACTACACAATCTTTTCAAGAGATTTTGTCTGCCAACACATCACACTTTGCTGAATATGAGAATTAACTTCTGAATGCAAACCCAACACAAACGCTGAGACAAATCCACTAATACCCTTCTTCACGGTGTCTTCAGTCCTGCTATACTGTCATCAATCTCTCATAATATGCATCTATTGATTTTTTTGGCTCCTATGTTGCCCTCTTACTTTCTGACCAATTTATTTCTCTTTATGGAATTTTAATCCTCAGATGTTCATTCACCAGTGTATATTTCTCCATCACAGCAAGAGATGCACTCTGCTGGGGAGTATCTCTTGGAAGCTCTGCATCTGGTCAACCTACTATTCTTTTCACCTCAATCTATATATTTTTAGGAATAATAATCTCAGATAATGCATTCATATCAATCCAAAGCACCTTCACAATTGTAACAATCCTTTCAACCTCTGTATTCCAGTTTTCTGGTTCTTCACTAAGCTTTGAAAAGTCTTTTGTAAATGTCAGAAGATCAGCTCTCATCCATGGAGATCCCGTAACCGCGTAACGCTCAGAATCACTCATCGTGGACTCCTTTGCGTTTTCAGATATGTTTTGTTCCTTTGTTTAACCCTCTTTCTTTGATCAATTCTCTCTAAATCCTTTCAAACTCTCCCACTCATGTGTACTTCTTAAGAAAGCTCTAATATGTGTTCTCGTGCTCACAGCTTTGCATTTCGTCTTGATTCATATCTATTCTACAACTCCTGCATCATTTCTTTTTTATTCATCTGCCAATCCCTCAATCGTTTCATATGTACCACAAACGACTTACTGCTTCTTTACTCAGGAATCTCAATTCTCCCTCATTTTATGATAATATTCTCTCTACACTAATAGTACCATTGACAACTTCTCCAAATTCAACTTTAAGTCTATAAATTTCAATTTCTTTTGTTATTGACGCTCTGTGTGTTAACACTGATTTGCTAGGTCCTCGCAACGAGGTCTCCAGCAACAATCTCCTGGTTCTGCGGTCTTGGTTCATCATGTTACTGAGGTGCTCTTGAATTCAACAAATTATTTAGAAATCCATCCTCATCAGAAGTGTTAGAAAGCGATCAACCTGTCTCTTTTTCAGTTTTAGGTTCATTCATTTCTTTTTGTCTGTTTCTTTAACAGTCGAAGGAACACCGGCTCCCATCCTACCATGTCTTCTCTCCATGCTTTCTTTTGTATATGTCATCTCTCATCCTACCTATTGCTAACTGTGTTTCTAAACTGATCTTCCATCATTTTCTTATGCTCCTTCTCATTGGCCGCATGACCACATTCATTCAATGCCTCCAACTGAGCAGGTCTAGGTTTTGGCTTCTCATTTTTAAATGTGAGAAAGATCGATAACTTAACATGCACAACACACATACATAACACACCTTAAGTATTCAATCTTTCTCACATTAAAAGTGTCATTCGAAGGAAATTGCATATTTTCTTCATCATCAGCAATCGTATTTCAGTCTTTAATCCACAAACAAGAATGAAGTCCTGAATTCAGTTACATGAAATGGGCAGGTGAACCTTCAGGGGGAACCTAATCGCATTCAAAATCATGGAGTTTTCACTCAAAAGTGATAATGACTGCACGTATTACCAATACACGCAACTAACCAATCATAATATGATTTCAAAACGAGACATAAAACATAGGGGCATATTATCAAGGGAGTTTATCTCCGCTTTTTTGGCTTTAAAAGCCAAGAAAGCGGAGATAAAATTATCTCCCTATTACCTAGCTGTCGCTAACACCAGTTAGCGACAGCTAGTAGGAGATGGCGACCATCTTGGGCCCCGCTTTGCATGTCAGTGATATTTATCACTAATGACATGCAAAGTGGGCGTGCCAAGATGTTAGCGACTGGAAACAGTCGCTAACATCGCTATCTCCTATTACCAACTTTTGGAGATATTCGCGCTAAGCGCGATTATCTCCAAAAGCTAACGCCTGCCCTGAGCAGTTCTTAACCATGTTATCCAATGGGAGGTGGATAACATGGCTAAGAGCATTAGCTCGGTAATGCATGAATATCGCTGTCTTTTCAGCGATATTCATGCATTTCGGCCGATTTTTATCGCTTAGGAGATAAACCTTGATAATAGCAAGGTTCCTAAGCGATAAAAATCGCCGCAGCTCGGCGATAAAAATATCACCGCTAAACCAACATAGCGATAATTATCGCTAGTTTTTGGTAATATGCCCCATAATCTATAAACCAAAACAAATGACTACCAGAATTCAGGAAAGGAAATCTAATTTGCAGCATCTGCAGAAAAACAATAAAACACCTTCAATTACACTCAAATAGATTTCTGACCAGCGCTAATCCCTTTATGAGTCAGTGTGTCTGTTTCCTGTGGAGAAAGAAATTCATGACACAAACATAGTTCAATCACAACTCGATCATTATGGACATACAGGACTTCATCCTACAATCTTGACTTGACACCACACACCTTCAACAGACAATTTAATATTTATCTCAGGATTTGGGCTTTTTTAGAATCCACTAACCAACAAATAAAATGAAACCCACATTAAATCACAATATTTTATAAAGCACAATTCAAAACAATTCCAGCTATGACAATGCAACATATATTTAATCTTCACTGCTTTTTGTTGTGAATAAAACACAAATAACATCTGCAGTTTCGCAAGGCAGTCTGCACCACTCTGTGTAATACACTGCGAATAACACACCACCCTATAACAAGCCTTATTTTTACTCACATAAATCAACTGCCTGAAACTTAAAGGGGAGCAGTACATCCACCGGATTCTGGTACCTGAGGCTCCGGTATTCTAACTCTGCCAAGTTAGGGAGTTTGCTAAATCGTCTAGTTTAAAACCAACCAGTTTGCTGAACCATCCTCTGCTACCAAAAGCTGTTGCCACTTTTTGTCATTAAACGGAGAGCCCTAAGCATAAATTAGAAGAAACTCAAGAGAATCCGTGTACCAAAATTCACAGAGCAAAATCCACATTGGAAAATCCACACTGGACAAGGTTCAAGTACAAACCATGATGGTTTATTTAAAATATAGAAATGGGGCAAAAGGCAATGCTTAGGCAATTCAATTCAAAATAATCAAAATGCAAATAAATGTGAATCAGTATTGGCAATGGAAGTTGAGTCCTATTCTGGTTAATAGCCAGAACTAAATATGGTCTAGCACCAAGCAAATAATAAATAAAGAGCAGATAGTCATAGGGCCTGCTCAGTTTAAAGGCAGGAGAAAATCATGAAAACTTTCGGCCTACTTATGCTAATTTAACCACACATTTTATTAAAAACTGAAGGGCATTTTAGGTCTCAGGGCACAAGCAGGGAAACGAGAAAGCACATCTAAAATGTACAGTCTATGACACTGCAAATAAATCTTAGGCCTCCTAATGCCAAGTGTAAAACGCTTCATTATGAAAGTACTACACTCTTACATTATTTCTGTCTCATTTATGTTAATTAAACACATCATTTTATTACTTCTAAATCTGTGCTCTCAAACATATTGTCAATGTTGTGGCCAGCCAATCGAGAAGGGAGTGTCCTCAGGGCCCACCCCACAGGCATATAGCCCATGGGGTCAGGGTGTGCACACCTTGCCCCTTAACATTTTTTAATTCATTTTCAGGACGCGGGGATATTACCTTCTGTAATTGTTGCCACAACATCTTGGTGGGTTAGGGTGCCACCCCGAGCGATTGCCAGCGACGTAGACTTATAGCATGTATCCTCCCATCACCTGTTTTTACATTTATTTTTTAAAGTCAGCCTTGCCTAACCCCACGACTTGGAAGAATGAAAAGCTAGACAGGCCCTGCTGGGTTTTGAACCATTCAGCTGGAAGTTCATGCTGCTATGTTTCTGAAGTGTTTTTGTCAAAGTGCTCTGCAGATCCTTTTAAACAGGCAGTGGCAAGCCCACTTGCATTTCGATTCCAGACTAAAACATTAAAAAAAGGGCTGCTTCACTGAAGACAACCAAAATAAAACTACATTGCTTTCTGTAGACAATGCTATACAATACAGTACTATGTGTTCTGCTTTAGTAACCATATATAATACCTCATTGAAGGATGGTTGTTTTCCGGTTTCATGGAAACATGCCTTTATTAGGCCACTGCTAAAAAGGCTTCAATGGGCCCAAACATATAGAAATTAAGGCCCTATGCATTGCCCACAAGTTAAATACTCAGTCAGACCACATGCTTTGTATCATCTCATCGCACCTTATATTGCCTCAAGAGTATTGCTGTCGAATGATCTCTCCCTCCTTGCAGTCCCCAAAATCTAGCGAGCAAGAGCAGGGGGTCGCTTATTTGGTTGCCTCACTGCCAGACTGTGGGATTATCTTCCTAGACAGGACAGGTCTGACAACAAGTCTCGGGAAGCAACTGAAAACGCACCATTTCAGATAAAGCCTCAGCTCACTCTTACTCACTCTGCTAACTCCTCTGTGTAGCGCCGGGAAGCCCTACCGGGGTAGCTGTTGCGCGATATAAAACCAGCTAACATAACAATGCGTTTATATGATAAGGCACTTAATGCATAATAATTCAGTGCACTTTTGAGGTGTAACAGTATGAGGTCACAGAAATATGCTACTTTGAAGCAGATGCAAAAGTCACTCTGTTAATTTATGTATATTTATAAAGCATTGATAACAACAGGACATTCAGGCAGTTCTACTCTCAAGCCAGACCTAAACATGCTTCAATCTGGAGAGTAACACATGCTGGAAAAGGCTAGTGTGATGATGTGTATGAATGGGGTCCTCTTTTAGGACAAGCATTGGCAAATGTTCATATAAATATAAGCCCCCCGTTGGTCGTTGCACCCGACATGAGTGAAAATGGATAAGACGTTGGACAAATATTCGAGTCTCCACATAGAGTTGAACAACATGATCAGAGCGACAATCTTCAACGGCGGTAACCGCGAATATTTGGGAGGACAGTAAAAACATTTTTCAATAGAGATGGATGACGGACATTTCTGGCAAGCGAATGATGCATTTTTTTATACTGAGCATGAAATTAGCATAAGATTCGGCATATATATTGTGATGCACTGTGGGGAACGTAGTGTAGTTGCACAAAATGGTATGAGTGAGGCTTGGGGAGGAAGTGGGTGGAGTAGGAAGTGGTTAAATCCCAGGTCTGCACACGTGTGAGACGTAATTACTTGCAGCGCGTAACGCGGGTTGAAAGAGGTGAAAGAATGAGCAGGTATGTTAAGCACGAGAACGGGGTTCTATTTCGTTGTATAACCGTGTAAAGATGACATGAAAGTTTGTGTAAAAGGAAGGTAAACATATCATAGTTCTGTTTAGAGGGTGAAATGCACAACAAGGGAAATAGCACCTTTTGAGTAAAACCGCATTAGTTAGGTTTTTTGATGTAATGCTGGTTAAACTTTTACTCAAAGCCTGGTAAAGTGAATTCACTAGGGGTGACAAAGCAGATTGTTTAGGCGGGTGAAGGGTCAACTAAATGAACAGTTTTAATCGAAGTTATGGACTGGGGCAATCGCACGCTTCGTGTATTTATTTGATATTGCCGAGTACTGAATGTTAGACTGCTTGCATTTGAAATGTTTTTTAGAATAAGACTATAAATCAAATATTGATATTATATGTAATTGTCCGTTTACAGTTACCCCTGACGAAGGGCTGGATTTTAGCCCGAAATGCATTGGGTTTGAAAAGAAATAAAAGAATGCTGCTCTGAATCAATCAGTGTATTAGGATCTTATTTCCAAAAGAAGTCTGGATGGACACATGGAAGTATGAGAAGTTTCCGAAATGCAGAACGATAAATATGTGGATTTGATGAATATAATGATAACAGAATGACGAACATTAATGAAGAATTTGCGTAAAATTGTGAAGAGGTCGAATGGTTTAAAATTGAGTTGGATATGGCATCCTCATAAGCAGTGCACCTGGGAGTGGAGCGTGTTACCACGCGCTCCCCATATGCCTTTTCTTCAATCTGGAGAGTAACACATGCTGGAAAAGGCTAGTGGGATGATGTGTATGAATGGGGTCCTCTTTTAGGACAAGCATTGGCAAAGCTAATGGGTTTCACGTTGGTTGACAGTCTTTTGGCTTTCTCAATGCGTATTATGTTTCATCATAGTAATGGAAAACTTTACCATCAGAGAATTTATCTTCAAAAGCCTCCTAGTTGGCCAGCGGGTGCCAGGCGTCACTTCCTCTTTCTTCCCTGGAGCATGGTGTGAGAAGTTGGCCTGATATGTGATGTCCACTATTCTAGTGGGCACCCTGTATCAGTCCAAACAACCCTTATGGTGATGGTTGTAAAGTCAACCTTATAGACCAGCTATCCTAGAGGTACCATGGACAAAGTAGTGTTAGGCTAAAACTTCAGATGGCATGTAAAGCCAGCGGTTTTACCATATGTAATCCCTTGAATACCAAATGAAAGGACACCACACAGGATATATATAAGTCTAACACAACAGCTCTGAACTCTTTATGAGGTCAGAGGCACAAGCACATAACAAGATACTCAATTATCATACAGTAAGTTGCACAATATACAGTAGAGCCCTAGGGGCACTTCAAACCAAATACTAAAATAGTGGTATAAGAACCACGTCACGGACAAAGGATAGGCCTAGGACCTAGGGATTCGCTGGCACTACGCTATACTACCAAAAGATAGGACGCAAGAGGCCCACGGGAGGCGTGTGCAGTGTCTTTACACACACACGAGTTACAATAGAGTTAGAATGGGAACGAAAGAAATGAAAACTAGTTCTTTTAGGACACTTCCGATTGGACTAGGAGAAAGCTAATGAAAACTAGGACACTAGGATAATCAATACCCACAGGAGCACCGGAGTACTGGCGTTACCTCACCCACAGGAAGCGGGTGCAATGGTGTCAAAGTGTGTCGGGTTTCGTCGCTGAATCCTATGGAGACTTGAAGAAAGATGCTGCAGGCGACCAGGAGAGAAGTGTTCGGTTGGATCCAAGGGCGGATCGAGGATGAAGAGTACCTGAAAGCAGAGAGGACAGAGTCTGGGTCAGTAGCCAGTGACCAGGAAGGAACCAGGCGATGTCGCAAAGCAATCAGGTGATGTTGTGAAGCTTGTCTCTGCAGCCACGTGGACCAGGAGGTGTCGACGACAACCAGGAGCTGGGCACGGACTGTCCCACAAAGGATCTCGCTGTCGGCGGTGTCGGCTTCCGGATTGGAGTCAACAAGCCTTGGCTAAAGCAACCCACACAGGAATCAAAGATTGCTTCGGTATCAGACCAGCAAGGTCTGATGTGCTTCTCCTTTTCAAGGAAGCAGGGGCCAGCCTGGAGCAATCAGGCCAGTGGTGGAAAACTGTAGGTTTGTCGACACAGAGACACAGATACAGAGGCCACTAGCCAACGGGTGACTGTGGGGCTCTGTGGTGTCCGTGGGGCGCCCGTGGGGCTCTGTGGTGTCCGTGGGGCTCTGTGGTGTCCTTGGAGCTCTGTGGTGTCCTTGGGCTCCGTGTTGTCCTTGAGGCTCTGTGGTGTCCGTGGGGCTGTGTGGTGTCCTTCGGGCTCTGTGGTGTCCGTGGGGCTCTGTGGTGTCCGTTAGGCTCTGCGGTGTCCTTGGGACTCTGTGGCGCCCGTGGGGCTCTGTGGTTTCTGTGGGGCTCTATGTTGTCCGTGGGGCTCTGTGGCGCCCGTGGGGCTCTGTGGTGTCCGTGGAGCTCTGTGGTGTCCGTGGGGCTCTGTGGCGCCCGTGGGGCTCTGTGGTTTCTGTGGGGCTCTATGTTGTCCGTGGGGCTCTGTGGCGCCCGTGGGGCTCTGTGGTGTCTGAGGGGCTCTGTGGTGTCTGTGGGGCTCTGTGGTGTCCGTGGGGCTCTGTGGTGTCATTTGGGCTCGTGTCCGTGGGGCTCTGTGGTGTCCATGGGACTCTGTGGTGTCCATTGGCTCTGTTGTGTCCGTGGGCTCTGTGGTGTCCGTGGGGCTCTGTGGCGTCCTTCGGGCGCTGTGGTGTCCGTGGGGCTCTGTGGTGTCCTTGGAGCTCTGTGGTGTCCTTGGGCTCCGTGTTGTGCGTGAGGCTCTGTGGTGTCCGTGGGGCTGGCTGGTGTCCTTCGGGCTCTGTGGTGTCCGTGGGGCTCTGTGGTGTCCGTGGGGCTCTGTGGTGTCCGTGGGGCTCTGTGGTGTCCGTTAGGCTCTGCATTGTCCTTGGGACTCTGTGGTGTCCGTGGAGCTCTGTGGCACCTGTGGGGCTCTGTGATGTCCTTGGGCTCAGTGTTGTCCGTGAGGCTCTGTGGTGTCCGTGGGGCTGTGTGGTGTTTTTCGGGCTCTGTGGCGCCCGTGGGGCTCTGTGGTGTCCGTGGAGCTCTGTGGCGCCCGTGGGGCTCTGTGGTTTCTGTGGGGCTCTATGGTGTCCGTGGGGCTCTGTGGCGCCCGTGGGACTCTGTGGTGTCCGTGGAGCTCTGTGGTGTCCCTAGGGCTCTGTGGTGTGATTGCTTTCTTTGTGTAGTCGAAGAAGGCATAGTTTGTTGACAGTATTTAAAATGAAACCCAGAAGAAATAACTGAGCATCCCCCTCCTCTCCCCCGCTCCACACAAGCACTGGTTGGGCCTCAACTGCATCTTCTTGTCTATGAGGTTGATTGGTTTTAAGGAACAGACTCTATGGGGTGAAACACATCCCTTGTTTTTTATCGCATCTAGTCCAGTCTACCACTGAATAGTGGGGCCACCTTCCTGAATTTCTCTCATTAACATTGTTTTCATCTGGTGTTGGTGACGTGTGAATTGTTTACTAAGAACAGCCCCTAACTCATTGTTTTGAACTGCCAGTCCAGGAGTGTAATTGCAGGATGAAGCTGTAGAATGAGCTGAACATGTCACAGAATGAACAGGGGTAGAACACATTCTGATCACGGATCACTAGTGGAATTACTATGGTTTTACAAGGCTCCTTGATGGAGGTGTGAAATGACACAGATGCAAGCAGAAATCACCAGCCCTGAGAACTGGTTTGCTGTGGCTTCCTTTTACAAGTACGTCTCTATGCAGTTCTGTAGACACAGCCTGTGTGTGAGGCGATGCTCTCCACAGGAGGACTGTCTCCAGCCTGGAGCACCCACAACAGAGGCACAAGAAGGCTTGAGCCACCTGCACCCGCTTTTGAACAAACAAAGACAGTGATCAGGAAAGAACCAAAAAGGGTGATTTTAGCTAAAAGGCCCTTCTCACTCTGAACAACAGACTACAGCCGCATTACCCACACCATCTACCAAGTGGCAGCACTACAGAAAGGACCTTATTGAATTCCTATAGGAGTCTTGTCTCCTTTGTCCTCACTTCACTGTCCAGGTCTCCTTCCTCCTACATCTCTTGTGGTACACTTCCACTTTCTGGGAATACAACGTCGCACCCATCCTGTGCCCAGGAACAGGCTCAGGACTTCCACAATTGAACCCACAGGCTTCCATCACTCTGCTTTGCTTATACATACAATGTAAATACTACATTAGCCACATACACAAACACGCACAACATACACTGAAGCTCCCCATTCTCAATGCTCAATTGTTCTCTGACATTCCAAAATCCTTGAGCCTCCTCCTCTGCTCCCCTAAGGTTCGGCCAACCTGCCCCCACATGTCTGCAAGCAACTTCCTCACCCATTTCAGACTCCCATTCAGTTCCACTGATTGTTGTCTCGTCACCACAAAAAAGGAAGTTCTGTCTCATCCTACACTGGCTTATCAATCAATCAATCAATCAATCAATCAATCAATCAATCAATCAATCAATCAATCAGAGGAATTTATAGAGCTCACTACTCACCCGTGAGGGTCTCAAGGCGCTGAGGGGGGGTTGCTACTGCTCGAACAGCCAGGTCTTGAGTTGTTTCCTGAACGAGAGATGGTCTCGGGTCAGCCGTAGGTGGGTGGGGAAGGAGTTCCATGTCTTTGCTACCAGGTAGGAGAAGGATCTTCCTCCGATGGTGGATTTCCGAAAACGTGGGACGGCAGCGAGGGCGAAGCTGGCAGATCGAAGCTGGCGGGTGGGTGTGTAGAATGTGAGGCGGTTGTTGAGGTACTTCGGGCCCATGTCGTGGAGAGCCTTGTGTGCGTGGGTGAGGAGTCTGAACGTGATCCTCTTGTTGATGGGGAGCCAGTGAAGGTCTTTCAGGTGGGCAGTGATGTGACTGCGGCGGGGGATGTCCAGGATGAGTCGTGCTGAGGCGTTCTGGATGCGCTGGAGTCTCTTCCTGAGTTTGGCTGTGGTTCCAGCGTCGAGGATGTTCCCGTAGTCCAGGCGGCTGGTGACGAGGGCCTGGGTGACCGTCTTCCTGGTTTCGGTGGGGATCCATCGGAAGATCTTTCAGAGCATGCGCAGGGTGTTAAAACAGGATGTTGAGACGGCGTTGACTTGCTTGGTCATTGTGAGGGAGGAGTCAAGGATGAAGCCGAGGTTGCGTGCGTGGTCTGTAGCTTTGGGTGCGCTGCCCAGTGCAGGGGGCCACCAGGAGTCGTCCCAGGCAGAGGGGGATGGTCCGAGGATGAAGACTTCCGTCTTGTCTGAGTTCAGTTTCAGACGGCTGATCTTCATCCATTCTGCGACGTCTCTCATTCCTTCCTGGAGGTTGGCTCTGGTGGTGGCGGGGTCGTTGGTGAGGGAGAGGATCAGCTGGGTGTCGTCGGCGTAGTAGATGATGTTGAGGTTGTGTTGGCGGGCGATGGCTGCGAGGGGTCTCATGTAGATGTTGAAGAGGGTGGGGCTGAGTGAGGATCCTTGCAGGACGCCGCAGATGACTTCAGTGGCCGAGGAACGGACCGGGGGGAGGCGGACTCTCTGGGTTCTTCCGGCGAGGAACGAGATGATCCACTCCAGGGCCGCTCCTTGGATTCCGGTGTTGCTGAGGCGCTGTATCAGGGTGCGGTGGCATACGGTGTCGAAGGCTGCTGAGAGGTCAAGGAGGATGAGGGCAGCCTTTTCCCCGTTGTCGAGCAGGGACCTGATGTCATCGGTGGCTGCGATGAGGGCGGTCTCGGTGCTGTGGTTTGCTCTGAAGCCGGACTGTGAAGTGTCGAGGGATCCATTGGTCTCGAGGAAGGCGGAGAGTTGTCTGTTGACGGTCTTCTCGATGACTTTGGCTGGAAAGGGGAGGAGTGAGATAGGGCAAAAGTTCTTCAGGTCCGTGGGGTCTGTGGTGGGTTTCTTGAGGAGGGCGCTCAGCTCGGCATGTTTCCAGCTCTCCGGGAAGGTGGCGGATGTGAAGGAGCTGTTGATGATGTTCCGGAGCTGGGGTGCGATGATGGAGTCGGCTTTGTTGAAGAAGTGGTGCGGGCAGGGGTCGGTTGGGGATCCGGAGTGGATGGTGTTCATCATGCGGGTGGTGTCTTCGGTGCTGACAGGTGTCCAGGTGCAGAGGGTGGTGGTGGGGGGCGCTGGTTCGGTGGTTGGGTGGATGGTCGGTGTGCGGAAGCTGTTAAGTATGTCGGCGATCTTGCTGTGAAAAAATGATGCAAGTGAGTCGCAGAGGTCTTGCGAGGGTGTGATGTCGTTGTTGCGGGCGCTGGGGTTGGAGAGCTCTTTGACGATGCTGAAAAGTTCCTTGCTGTTGTGGGTGTTGTTGTCCAGTCGTTCTCTGAATGTTGTCTTCTTGGTGGTGCGGATCAATTGGTGGTGTTTGCGGGTGGCGTCCTTGAGGGCTGTCATGTTCTCAGCTGTCTGGTCGTGGTGCCAGGCTTTCTCAAGGGTGCGGCAGGTTTTCTTGGAATTTTTGAGGTCGTTGGTAAACCACGAGGCTTTCCTGCTGCCGGGTCTGCTGGGAGGGTTCTTCAGTGGTGCGAGTTCGTCGGTGCAGTTGGCGAGCCACTGTGTGAGGTTGCGGGCTGCCTCGTCGGGGTCCGTTGTGTTGGTGGGCGGGTTCTGGCTGAGGGAGGTGGTGAGCTGGTCGGCGGTGATTTTGCTCCAGCTTCTGCGGGGAACCTGTTGCGGGTGGTGGTGGGTCGTGGTTCTCCTGAAGGTGAAGTGGACGCAGCTGTGATCTGTCCAGTGAAGTCCGGTGGGGTGGCTGAAGGACATGTGCTTGCTGGAGGAGAAGATGGGGTCAAGCGTGTGCCGGCGTAATGGGTGGGGGTGTTCACCAGTTGCTTGAGTCCGAGGTTGGCGAGGTTGGCCAGCAGGGCGGCGGTGTTGCTGTCATTTTAGTTCTCCAGGTGGAAGTTGAGGTCCCCTAGGAGGATGTAGTCTGTGGAGGTGAGGGCGTGTGGGCTGACTAAGTCTGCGATGACTTCGCTAAATTGTGTGCATGGTCCAGGGGGTCTTATCAGCTGGTAACCAGGGCAAACAACCAGCAGCTACATTCTTGACTCCTGGAAGGTACTGAGACATAATAATTGTATTCCATCAAGCTCTCCACCCATCTTTTAATCAGTGGAGTGATATTCTCAATACTTCTGCATCCCAACAACTGGCCAGAGGCCTGGGGTGTGTCCTAAGCACAAATGGCAATCCCTATAAGAAAACTGAAAAATTATGTATCACCCTCATACAAGCCAAAGCCTCCTGTTCAATGACGGAATACTTCTCTTTAGCACCTTTGAGAGAGAGTAAAACAAAGGCTACAAACCTTTCTTCACCATCTTCAACTTTGGACAAGACGGCCCTAAGACCCTTCATTCTGGCATCAGTCATGAGAATAGCCTTTGTAGAGACATCAAAATGACCAAGTGTCTGCATCTTGCCAGTTTAATTCCTAATGAGCTTGAAGGCTTTCTCACAATCTTCAGACCAAGCAAATTGCACATTTTTCTTAAGTTGGAGTCTGATCAGCTGTATTACTGTGGCAACATTGGAAACACTTTTCAAGTAGTACTCCGCAAGCCCAAGAATAACCTTATCATATCTTTGTTGGTCAAAGAAGGTGCCTCAATTATTGCGCTTGCCAGATCTAGCTAATGTCTTCATCCGAAATGGTGTGTCCGAAATATGAAACCGGACGTACTCCAAATTTGCACTTTTCCTTAAGTGTAAGACCACTGTCTCTCAGTCTCATTAACACCTGCTTCAAAATATCTTCATGGCCAAGCTTGTCTGTCCCATACACCAAGTGTCGTCATGGAAAAACATCACTGAATCAATTCCCTTCAACACCTCCTTCATAAACCTTTGGAAGCATACCGCCACTATGCTAACCCAAAAAGTAATCTCATGAACCTAAATGCCGTCACAAATGATTTGAGAACTCTTGAATCCTCATGTAACATCACTTGGTTTTATGCAGCAGAGAGATGCATCACACTAAAGACACAGGTACCCTTGAGCATAGCTAAAGCCTCAGTGACATTTGGCAAGGGCTGGTGATCAACCCAGATGCACTGGTTTAGATCCCTGGGATTCACACACATATTCAGCTTTATACCACTGTCTTTGGTAGCCAGAACCACAGGGGACAGCCATTCTCAAAACTTCCATCTGTAGGAACGTATCTAGCTCCTCTTGCAAGGGCTTTAACATAAGATTAGGTACTCTCCTCACTTTATACAACACAGGCGTAGCATTTTTCTTTTAAATGATCTACTTAAACTCTTATAAGACACCTGAACACCTACCTGACACTTGTCTGTGATCTCCAGTTCCTGCTGACTCCAGCATGATCCAGTGACACCGCTGCTGCCTTTTTAATTTCCTGCTCACCATTTTTCCCGCCAATAGAAACCCCGCCCATCCCAGGACCTACTTAATTCAAGCTCATCTGCACCTGTCTGCGACTGATCCGTGCCCGGGACCATAGACACCTGGACATCCTGCCCCTGAAGATACACAATTAAAACAATGGGGTTGACCCAATGAGTCAAAGGACCTGGGTATCAATTTATATATAGAAACAAAGTGGTCCTTGACACAACTCAAAAAACCAATTGAAGTAAATCTTATTTTTGGAATAGACAGATTAAATCTGTAACTGAGGAGAGGAGATGTATTATTTGCAAAAGACGGTATTAATGCAACAAACCCAACACAAACAAATCAAAAAACAGTTATACTTGATCTCTCTTTTATATAGTAAATTTATTTACATATTCCTAAAATAATTGTTCAAAAGAGAAAACTGCGAGATGCAGTAGGCAAAAGAAAAAGGGGGTGCTCAAGCTAATTGAAGAGAGAAAAAATAGCTCAAAAGACAAAGTTAAGATAATTCTGTACAACTAAAAATAAATTTTTTCCAGTTGAACAACCAAAAGCCTACCCATACACTTATATATACATAGTTTTACCAGACAAAAAGGGGGAACAAGGGCAGGGAAAATTAAAGGTGTAGGCCTTAAAATGATGGGGGCATAATCGTCGACGTTTCGACCCTAGCGCAAAAAAGGGGAAATTCACTGCCTCTGCTGCGGGTCTTCTTCAGGACTGGGGTCAGAAGGGAAGGGCAAGGGGACCTGAAAGGTAATGATATTCAATTAGATTTACTGATTATATAAAAGAATTTCTAATTAATTCAGATAAATTGTGTTGGGTACATTACCGCAAGTAATGTGAAGGGGTCACGTCAACACGACTGGACGGGCCACCTAAAGGGAACAGAAAGACTGACTAAATGCCCATCTCCAAAAGGCACAATCGTCCAGTATCTGTCAAGCCAAATGACAGTTGATTAAATAGACCATGACTCACCTATTAATGATGTATCAATGGATATCCAAGGATGGATTGATAATTGGATGCACAAATTTACTGGGAAATCTGGGTCTTCATATGTATAGTTCTAAACAGAAGAAAAGGGTGCCGAGGGCCACGGATTAATAGTTAGCCACACACCCAATATTCACTCAGCTAGGTAATCGGGGTAAGGACAACAAAAATCACTCACCCATGCCTTTATCCAAAGGTGACTTAACGGAGAGTAAATCGCTCTCCGATACACCATCACCAAGCTCTATGCTCTCAACTCTGGACGCTGAAACAAACTCTGCCACCTCACTGACCCACGCTGGGCGGTAGGAATTTTCATCTGCACCCACTGTCACTTTACCTTCCACAGCACACACAGCATTCTACCAACCAGCCCACCCCAAGCACACCACAGACACCACCTGAACAAAAACACCAACTCTCATGCATCCTACTCCACACACGATCACTGTGCAAGCACACCACCAAGATTTAGCCCCTCAACTCCCCCCTCACACCTGACATCCTCTTCCTCAGTGAGACCTGGTTCAACCCCAATTACACGCCCACCATCGACACTGCAATACTTGAAGGGTACAAGATTATCCACCGCAACCATATCAACAAGCCTGGCGGAGGGATCACCATCATACACAAGGAATCCATCCAATGCACCACCACAAATGAGAACGTCATCCCAGCCATGGAACACCTAAACTTCCAACTTCAAATAGGCAGCAAACCACCATCAGAGGCACTCTCGCCTACTGTCTTCCAGGACCATGGCCAGCCTTCTGCAACTTCATTGCAGCCCTTCATTGCCTGCCTTGCCATACACTCCAACAGTTACATTTTCTTTGGCGACCTCATCTTCCATCTCATTGACTGCAATGACATTAACACTACCAACCTCCTCAACAGCATGAACAACATAGGACTCACTCAATTCTTCCACGACCCCACACACACCGCAGGCCATACACTAGACCCTATTTTCACCTCCAGCGACCGCATCAGGGACAGCCGCACCACGGAATTCACCCGCACCAACCATTCAATTTATTACTTCAACATCACCAGCTCATGGACCTCCGCCCCAATCTGTCCAATGCCCTCCACCGCAGCTGGAGCAAAATCCCAAAGAGCACATGGATCAACGCCCTCAACACCACCCACCCCATCTTCTCTAGAAACCTATACCAGAACGTCAGAAACTTCAACAATTGGATCAACAACTGCCCCAACAGCATTGCTCCCATTGGCAACAACAGTCACAGAAGGTCCACCAAGCAGACTATTTGGTACACTGAACACTTCAGAACTACTAAACAACACTGCAAACTACTGGAAAGGAGATGGAACACAAGCAAGGACATGACCGACAAGACCGCCCTCAATCTCTACCACAGACAGTTGAGAGATGTGAAGAAAAAGGCCTTATCCTCACGCATCCAATCAAGCTCCAATAACAGCAGAGAACTCCTCAACATCATCTAAGAATTCTCCGACCCCTCAGCTGCAACCATCAACATTACCCCCTCACAGGAACTCTGCAACAACGTTGAAAACTTTTTCTACTACAAGATGGCCAACATCTACAGAAACTTCAAACCCCAGCCTAAGCACCTCTTCAAGCAGCACAATGACCTCGCTACCATTACAGACATCCGACAGACCGAATGGAGCTAGCGCACCCCACCGGACACTGCCTCCATCATGAACTCGGTCCACTCAGGGGCCCCTAACAACCTATGCCATCACCACAATTTATTTAAAAAAAAATATTTTTTATGGTTTTCAAAACCAAACAGAAACAACAAAACAGTCGACAGGGTTTAAACCTGATATAATCGTCTACAGAAGGCAAGCGTTATAAAATCAGTCAACAAGAAACATCTAATGCATCAGGTGATGTACATTGTGTGTCGTTCTATAAGTCTCCCGTCCTGGTAGTGGGACAGGACCGAACGCCCTTTGCATCAGCCCTCTATAGTCTGGTCAAGGGAACCTCACCTTCTCCCATTGTTTTGGGGAAGCCCCTGCTTTAGTACATCGTTTTTTCTGCCAACATGCACCAGTCCATATCATTCTTCCAATCATTAACCTCCAGGGACTGTATCGCCCCCTCCCACACTTTCGACTATACTGGTTTTGGCAACTTCTAAGCCAAGGGCCAGCCACAGTTTGCTGTACCTGGGTGCGGGCTCATCCGCCCAGATGTTCAACAAGCAACACTTAGCTGTATTAGGTGTGGGGACCCCCCCTCGCCACATTTTCAACCGCAGTGAAGCCAGAATCAGCCACGTACTCACCACCTTGTTCAATACCTCAATTGCCATGGCCATCTTCCCAAAGGACTGGAAACACACAGAAGTCAATGCCCTACTAAAGTAACCATCGGCAGACCCCAGCGATCTCAACAACTATTGACTGATCTCCCTGCTCTTATTTCCGGCCCAAGTATTAGAAAAAGCCAAAACCAACAACTCTCCTCACAAATGGAACGAAACCTTCTACTCGACTCTTCCCAATCCTGATTCCGCAGCAACCGCAGCACTAAGATAGCTCTCATAGCTACCAACAGCATTGATCGCTTCTCAAATGGAGGAGAGACTGTGGCTCTGATCCATCTAGACCTCTCGACAGGCCATGATACCGTCCCCCACCACAAACTCATCACAAGGCTGCACAACATAAGTAGCCAAGCTGGCCCTCTCAGATGGATCACCTCTTTCCTCACCAGAAGAACCCCAAAAGTCTGCCTTCCCCCTTCACCACCAAACCCAAGGAAATCATCTGTGGAGTACCCTAAGGATCTTCGCTCAGCCCCACCCTCTACAACACTTATATGACACCTCTGGCAAGCATCGCCAAAACCCACGAACTCAACATCAAATCCTGTGCTGACAACTAATCCTCTCCCTCTCCCTCTCTGAAGACAGACAACTTTACTACTGCATGACAGACATTGCTGACTGGATGAAGGACAAATGCCTGAAGCTCAACACGAAATGAAAGAAGTGGCCCAATTAGGGTCACCCGGGTCACTCGCGACCACCTCTTAGCCTTCCAAACAATGAAGAGTTGGTCAGACAGTAGAGAATGCAAACCAAGTTATTTCTTAGTATAGCGCTGCAGTGGATCCCAGTCTGACCAGCCTCGCGAGATGGCTGCCGAGGGACTGACTCCCCCCAACATAACATCAGATATTATACATTTCCAAACATGATGAGAACATGCCCAAACTGGAAATTTCCAGTCAGGCACTAGCAAACAAAGGGGGCACAGATGGATGAGCTACAGTCCTGGGACCGGGTACATGTTATCTTCACTCCAAGGCCATTTCACCCATGCTCGCCATTAGAGTGCAGGTCGGAGGAAGTATATCTAACAGCTAAGGTATGCAATGATAGAGAGTACATTAATTTGTGCAGCTGAAATCGGCCTTGGAGAAACACGAGCAAATGGGCATGGAGACAGTTTTCTGCTGAGGCAAGTAGCACGAGGCAAGAGCTCAGCTTCGATCATGAAACAGAATGGCGGTTACTAATAAAATGGCGCCATGAATGCTAACTAAACACAGAATAAAACATGAGCGAGGAGACAATAACATTTTCAATTCTAACAGACCCTCCTTTTAGCATTCATGCTAAATTGTATTATTGCCATCCGGTAAGGGTCTTTACAATTCTAAAGATAAGCAGGACATTTAATCAGAGGCAATTATTGCTTCCAGAAAGACTAAGATAGAGGTACTGATTTTCAGGGATCCAAAGCTCTCCAAGGGACGCATCCTGGTGGCCCTCTTAACTCAGACCTACTCCTACCTCCACTGACATCACTAGGAACCCAGGAATTGTTCTGGACAACAAGCTAACCATGATGACCAGGCCAATGCAGTCTCCTCCGCATGCTTTTCTAGATATTCAAATGGCTACCCCATAGCTGAAGACGCGCCATCACCCAGTGCCTCATCCCCAGCCGACTGGACTATGGCAACGCTGTCTACTCAGGGATCGCAGTTCGCCTCCGATGACTACAGGCCATACAGAAAGCTACAGCCAGACTCGCCCTGGATGAACCTAGATGAACCCACATCACCCCCTACCTTAGGGAACTGCACTGGCTGCAAGTACAAAAAAGATGCCAGTTCACGTTTCGGACCCATGCACACAAGACCCTAAAGAACTGTGGACCCACCTACTTTAATCACTCCCTGAACTTCTATCAGCCCACCAGACACCTATGCTCCACCTCCCTTTCTCTTACTCTCACCCCGCATTCGACATAGCAGCTGCAGAGGTCGCACCTTCTGCTACCTAGCAGCAAAGACATGGGACGAGCTACATTTTTACCTACAAGCCTCCCCATTTCTTCCAGAGTTACGAAAGTCTTTGAAGACGTGGCTATTCAGCTAATCACCTCGACCCTGCCAGCGCCTGGATATCCGCACAGGTGACAAGAAGTGCTCTACAAATCTACTGACAGATAGACTGATTGATTGGCCAAGTTCATCTCTGAACACCTCAAGAAACTCCTTAACCAATTCCAAGTCAGGGCTGTTACAACTACCTACAAATAATAATTCTTTCACTTTACCATTTCCGTTGTGGTCTCCCTTTCTTCCTTTTCTCCCGTCCCCTGTGATGTACACTACTATTTAATTGACCTTGTTAAATGATTTCCAGTTGAGACATTGTTGTTTTGTTGCAAACTTTACCCGGTCTCTCCTGGGTAAACAGTTCCTCTCCTGTAATTGTTTTTTTTGTCACTTTATGAGTGCCATGGTTATGATGAGAATGTTGGGTGGTGGTTGAGACCGACGGTGAAGGAGTGGACTGTTAACCCCATTGCTGCGGGGCTAATTCCCCTGTGGCGCGGGGGAGGTGGGATGCGAGCGGCAGCATGGTGGCGCTGTGCTTAAGACGAGCTGTGCTCGTCATGGCCACGCCCGCTCAATGGAACGTCCAGCACAGCGGGGGAATTATCTCCGCGTGGGCGTTCCGCGGAGGTCATGACGAGCTCAGGTCGTCATCAGCACAGCACCACCGTGCTGCATGATGAGCTGAGCTCATCATCAGCACGCAAGAGGTTAAAGAAGCAGTGCTGCATGTTGGTGGAATAAAGGTAATGTCTTGGAAAGTACAACTGATATGCTGTTTGAAATTAACATTGGCGACGAGGACCTTTGAGGGGGAGGAGTAGGGCATCCACCAACACCCCTCTGGAATCCTGCCGGGCTGCCTGACTACAAACCAGAGGATTGCCTCCTCCCCCTGAATCCGCCCGTTTCTCTGGTCGAGCACACACACGTTCACTAATCCGGCTCCATTCCGGACTTTGAGCACATTGGATCATCTTAATTCAGACTGATCCAACCTTTGCCCAGACCCCGGGGATTGACGGTCCCCGCCGGGAAATAATTACAGCCCTCATGCTCCTCACTCCAGATTCTCAGTTGTTTTTTGCATAAATTACGCCTCACCCAGACCTGATTATCTCACCCATGGGCCGGACGACTACCATTGATTGTGCTCTCTCTCGGCTGGACCTTTGGCCGCCCTGCATCACTTATTTCTTGCATTCCTCAGCACTATTGTTCAAACTAGTGACCATTGTCCTGAGGATGACCTGAAATTAATCAGGTTGAAACGCCGTTGACTACCCAGCACAGAACTTTGGCGCTGTTGTGGTCAATTTATTGATCCCAAATCTAAAATACTGATTGTATATGATTGTATTATATCATTGACCACTTTGTTATTTGTTCTTACTTTCTCGCCGTTCAGGCTGTTATCTTCTCACCCCTGTGTCACTGCGCCGTCACCTGTCACCAGCACGCCCAGTGCTCACTCGTGTGTTATGGCCACCATACATTTATTGGTACTGTATTGCTGTTACAACTACCTACAAATAAAAATTGTTTCACTTTACCATTTCCGTTGTGGTCCCAATCATAAAGTGAGTCATAGGATAGAATGTAATCACAGACACATCAAAAATGCAGGTTACAAAACCTTGTTTTCCCCATCTGTACCCTTACTCCAACCTCCCTCCCCCACCCCTTCCTGTTTATTTTGCCCCTCTCCCTGCCTGTTATGTTGCAGCCTGCCCCCACCACAGTTTCCCTTCCCCGTCAACCCTTCCAGCCACCAAAAAAACAAATAACAAGGTCAAATACTACTCACATAGGCGAGAGCTATTTGGCTTGGTCAATGTTCCTGAGCTTAAAGTACAGGAAACAAGCATTTGCAATGCAACAGGTCTCGCATTTACGAGTGTTGTAAATGTGATACCTATTGCATTACAAATGCTAGTTTGTAAAAACGCCCATGCAGCGCTTTAACTTTAATATAAGCCGTGCACCTTTCTTTAGACGAGGCGTGTCTAAAGAAAGGGGTGTGGCCGCCATTAAAATGAAAGCGCGGTATGGGGTTACAAAAAAAAAACATTTGTTTTTCAAGTTGACAAACAAATGCTTATTTTGTAAAATGCACCTATGCCGCGCTTTTACTTTTAATGGCGGCCATGCCCCTTTTCTTAGTCTCGGCTCGTTTAAGGAAAGAGACACGGCCAACATTAAAGGTTAAGTGCGACACTTGCGCAATTTAAAAAAAAGAATTACATAAATACTTTTTTTTAAAACATGTAGCTGCGTTGTCGCAGCAAGTAAAGCAAAGGTACGGCTGCCACTATCAGGGGGTGTGCCACACTGTGTAAAAAAAAATAAGGCTATTGCGAGAGAGTGTGTCCTACCTGCAGCAGCAGCCATGCGAAAACTATTAAACAAAATAGTGCTCGCAGGCTGTAATTTAAGCCTACAGAGCAACACCACATGTAAAAGGGATGTCCTCATGAGAGGTTACAAATGAAGACAAGGCGGTACTAGGGAGGGACTAACACGCCTATTAACAAATCAGAAGCCAGCGTTTACGAAGGACAATGACACAAGCCAATAAAAAATATGGGCTCGAGAGTGGCCGGTGCTTCAAGGAACATACCCAAAACAGCTGCCTCGCAGAGCAGCGCGTGCGATGTCCAGGCTCGACCTAGAAAGCGCCATGACGCGGTAAACACTGGCCAGTCGTAGGACGTTTTTTCTTTCGTTTAAGCTGTGCTGCACAGCTTCCCACGCCGCTGTGCAACGTCTAAACAAAGATTAACGACGCTAATCGCTAATAGATCTCGAAGAGGCGGCATCTATTGGCTCGTTTTCTGCATTGCTTCTCAACATTTCCTGTGGGAATTAACCTGGGAAGTCTTTTTCTTGCCCTCTCCGTGACGTTTCACCCCAAAACATTCCAGGAAGGAGCTGAGGTGGATGAAGTTTTCGGGAAATGTTCATGAAGATTCGTCAAACCACGCCAAAGTTATCAGTGAAACCAAACACTGCTCTAACTATGGGACTCTGCCTTGAAGAGAGGAACAGGATTGGGGGGTTCTTAGGCGGGGTTGCACGCGCTGCTGTAAGCCATGTGTGATTGATTCATGACGTCCATGGCACTGTAGACCCGCCTGGCTGCTGGATGAAGGCCTGGGTTGGCCCTGCATTGGCCTCAGCTGCCTCTCGAACCTCCCTTGCCTCAGACTTTCCACAGAGATCCCTCTTCCGAGCCCTATTCCTGCCTTCATGGCCCTCAGACCAGGCCTACCGAAGAGGGCCAGGCAAGGGTAGCAGCTGACCCCACGTGGGCACGTTACTGAACTGCTGTTAAAACGTCAACCTCTATTTAAGTTGTTTATTAACCTTAAAATAGGCGCTATGTTGTTAAAAAAAAATAAGCGCTCTGTCAGGGCTGCTCAGAGCATTCCATGGCTGTCTGTGCGGAGGCAGGGCCCTTTATGACGTCGGTGTGTGCCTGTGACGTCACAGAGGCCGAGAGTGGTCCCGGGCCCCCGGGCAGAGAGTCCCGCGCCAGTGCTGTCTGAGGGGCCGCTGGCTGGAGGTCTGTCCATGAGGGGTCCGTCGGAGTGGACATCAGCATGTGGTCAGCCTGGCTCATCCTCCTCCTGTCCCTGCAGGGCGCCCAGGCCAGGCCAGGGCTGCAGAGGTAGGAAGGGCTGGGGCGGGGGCAGGGAGGCAGCAGGTCGCATCCGAAGGGTGGGGCCACTGCCCGAGGGCTAGAGGTGGGGGTAAGGCGGTCACCAGATACACCCCCGCCCAGGCTGTGTGAGTGTGTGTGAGAGGGCATGAGAGAGTATGTGAGAGGGTGAGAAAGTGTGTGACAAAGAATGTGTGCGAGCGAGATGGGCTGTCTGTGTGGGAGTGTATGTGTGAGAGAGAGTTTGTGTGAGAGTGTGTGTGTGAGCGAGTGCACAAGCGAGTGTGTGAGACAGAGGGGCAGATTTATGAAGGGCTTGCGCCACGTTTAGGCCGCCGTTGCGTGACGCAACGGCACGGAAACGTGGTGCATCCCTGCGCCCTATTTACAATGTGACGCATCTAGGAGATGCGTCACGTTGTACAGTACTGCGCCATGAGGAGGCGTTCCTGCGCAGGGGGGCGTTCCTGCGCAGGAACGCCTCCTGAAAGTGGCTGAGTGAAATATATGAGATTTCACTCAGTCACTTTCAGGGCAATGCTGCGTCAAAACCCTGCGCCTGCTTGAAGCAGGCGTAAGGCTTGAGGCAGCATTGAAAGAATAGGCCCCCCCAGAGCATTGCTGGAGCTGCGTCGCGCTTGCGACGCAACTCTAGCAATGCGCCACATTTCCGGCACAGATGCGTCACGCATCTGTGCCGTTTTTGCCCCATGGTGCCCCGCATCATAAATGCGGCGCACCATGGGTGGCGGAGCTGTGGCGCACTGTGGCGCATGTTAACTGGCGCATCCCTGGGGATGCGCCACTTAACATAAATCTGCCCCAGAGTGTGTAAGAGAAAGTGTGAGAGAGAGAGTGTGTAATAGAGTATGTGTGAGAGACAGGCTGTCTATGTGTGAGAGAGTGTGTGAGAGTATGTGAGAGAGTGTGTGAGAGAGTGTTAGTCTGTAAGAGAGTGTGTGAGAGGGACTGTCTAAGAATGTGTGAGTTTGTGACAGTGTGAGAAAGTGCGTGAGAGAGAATGTGTAATTGAGAGAGGGATCTAAACATATATATATAGAGAGAGAGACGGGCTGTCTGTGTCGGAGTGTGTATGTGTGAGAGTGTGTGATAAAGTGTGTGTGAGAGTCTGTGAGAGAGTGTGTGAGTTAGAGTGTGTAAGAGAGAATGTGTGAGAGAGACAGGCTGTCTGTGTGTGATAGAGTGTGTGGGAAAGAGTGTGTGTGGGAGAGTGTGATGTGTGTGAGAGAGTGTGTGTCTGCAAGAGAGTGTGTGAGAGAGTCTGTAAGAGAGAATGTGTTATAGAGACAGGGGGGCAGATTTACGTTAACTGGCGCTTCCCCAGGGATGCGCCAGTTAATGTACGCCACAGTGCGCCACAGCTCCGCCACCCATGGTGCGCCGCATTTACAATGCGGCGCACCATGGTGCAAGACAGGGAAGATGCGTGACGCATCTTTCGGAGTACGGGCGGCGCATTGCTGGAGTCATGTTGCAAGTGCGACATGACTCCTGCAATGCACAGGGGCCACCCCTACATTGCATGGTGCATAAATTACGCTTGCTTCAAGTAGGCGTAAGGAATTGACGTAGAAAGTGACTCAGTGAAATCTTGTAGATTTCACTGAGTCACTTTCCAGGGGCGTTCCTGCGACGGAACGCCCCCCCTGCACCGGAACGCCTACATGAAACCTGACACAGGTTTCATGTGGTACAGGGCCTTACACCATGACGCATCTCCATAGATGCGTCACGTTGTAAATGCCTCGTAGGGATGCGCCACGTTTATGCCGCCTTGCGTGACGCAACAGCGGCGTAAACGTGGAGCAAGGGCCTCCTAAATCTGCCCCAGGCTGTCTATGTGTTATAGTGTCAGTGTGAGGGAGAGTGTGTGTGAGAGAGATGTGTGATAGAGAAGTGTGAGAATGTATGTGTGAGAGAGACAGGCTGTCTGTGGGTGAGAGTATGTGTGTTGGGTGAGAGCATGTGTGTTAGAGTGTGTGTGCAAGAGAGAGTGTATGTGAGTGTGTGTGAGAGAGAACATGAGAGAGTATGTGAGAGTGTGAGAAAGGGTGAGAGAGAATGTGTGAGTAAGAGACATGCTGTCAATGAAAGTGTATGTGTGTGTGAGAGACAGAGTGTGTGTGAGAGAGTGTGTGAGAAAAGTGTGCAAGAGAGCAGAATGGGTGTGAGAGAGTGCGTGTGAGAGAGACAGAGAGATTGAAGATATGATATTCAAAGTTCACTTTTATAATACTTTAGAATGTGTGTTTGTTTGTCCTTCAGTATTTTTAAACTGTATTTTTTTCTTTTTGTGTTGTATTTTAACAGTGCTTTTCAAATAAGCATTGGCAAGGTCGCTAGCTTAGCACCCTCACATTATTGAGGGAAGACCTTTTGGCTTTGCCAATGCATTTTACTGTAATCAGTTGATTGGTAGTGAAGTGCATGTTTACCCTGTAACAAAGTGTTACAAGGCACAATGTTTCCGCACTGGCACCTCCTATATTACAAACGTCTTATTTACAATCCGGTGGCACCGTCCGTGCGTCACTTTTAATATGGGAAAAAGTGTCTCTAGAACACAGCAGTGCAAATGATTGGGGCCCCTGCAATCTGTGGAGGGTCCCCATAGTCTCATAGACATTCATTAGCTGAATGGGAGGGCCCTTGACGGGTTGGGCCCCGACAGGGGTTTTCCTTCCCCCATCAACCCGCACCGTCAGAGTTGCATTACACCTTTAGGGCCTCATTTACATCAATTCGCTGCAGGGCAGCACTGAGCATCTCTTTGCAGTGCTGCTCTACGTCAAAAGACAGTGCAGGAATGCGCTGTATCTGTGAGACAGGGCGCTTTCCTGTCCTCTTTCACTGCACTGGTGCACAAATGGCTGCCCGGCGCCAAGGCAGGCACCCTGGCACTATGGTGCGAGTGTGCTGCATTGAAATCTGGTTGTTTTTGCTCAGGAAGGGACACCATCCTTCACTAAAACAGCTGTAACGCCGCTCCTTTGGAGGCGCAGGTTTTGACACATTCCAGATGTATGCTATGTTGTGAATCTGGGAACTTGTCAGAAACCATTGCCTTTGAGTGCGAGCACCCAATGCAAAGCACGTGGCACACTCCCCGCGTGCGAGCACCCAATGCAAAGCACGTGGCACACTCCCCGCGTGCGAGCACCCAATGCAAAGTACGTGGCACACTCCCCGCGTGCGAGCACCCAATGCAAAGCACATGGCACACTCCCCGCGTGCGAGCAACCAATGCAAAACACGTGGCACACTCCCCGCGTGCGAGCCCCCAATGCAAAGCACATGGCACACTCCCCGCGTGCGAGCACCCAATGCAAAGCACGTGGCACACTCCCCGCGTGCGAGCACCCAATGCAAAGTACGTGGCACACTCCCCGCATGCGAGCACCCAATGCAAAGCACGTGGGACACTCCCCGCGTGTGAGCACCCAATGCAAAGCACGTGGCACACTCCCCGCGTGCGAACACCCAATGCAAAGCACATGGCACACTCCCCGAGGCATTATGAGACAATGCAGCGCCTTATGCTGCGTTGCCAGACGCCATATCAATAAGCCATAAAAAGCCACTTAGAGTGGCTTTCCGTGGCCTCGTAGATATGATTGAGAGGCCTGCGCCACCAAAGTGTCATTAAAGTGATGCTCTGACGGCGCAGGCAACTTGAAAACGAGGCACTTACGGCCTCATTTACAACAATTTGATGCAGGGCAATGCAGATGATGTGAAGAGCTGTCCTGCATCAAGAGAAAAGGATAAGAATGCGCCCTATCTATGAAATACAGCGCATTCTTGTCCTCTCATGCTGCGCTGGTGCACAAATGGCTGCGTAGTGCCAACGCAGGTCCCCTTGCACCATGGCACAAGGGTGCATGTATTAAAATATGGTTGTTTTTGTGCAGTATGGGACACCTTCCTTCACAACAACGAATGTTACACCCCCCTGGGGTGGTACAGGGTTTTGATGCATTCCCAGATGTGCGCTATGTTGTAAATCTAGAATGTGTCAAAAACCCTGGGTGTTGAGTGGGAACACCCAACGCAAAGTCCATAGCACCCCTCCCCGAGGCAGTGTGAGGCAACGTAGTGACTTACGCTGCGTTACCTTACACTATATCTATGAGGCCATGAAAAGCCACGCAGAGTGGCTCTCTGTGGCCTCGCAGAAATGGGTCGCCTTGCGCGATGCCGGAACGTCAAACCAAATGGTGTTCTGGCGGCGCACTGGGATTGTAAATTAGCCCCTTGGTTTGCAATCCCGTGCCAGCGTTCTCACAGGTAAGAGTTCTGAAAGGTCATCCTTTTTACCACCTGGTTGTGTGAAGAGTGAACCTTAAGAGTGTCCCTTTTAAAGAAGTTATGATGGAAGTTAACGTTCTATAATGTAATTTTGGTAGTTTGGGATAAATCCTAGTAAGGTGACAATGATGTAAGACGGCCGCCATGATATCATTCAACACTCCCATGTTGTGGTTTCAATACCTGTTTTCATAGAAACAAGCGAAGGATGAATCTGATACCAGGTAGGGAGTCCTCATAAAGAATTACTACAATGTTACAAGCTGATGACAGTGGCTACCACCAGGGCCTGTGTGCGGACAGGCGGACAGGCAGACAGGCGCTATCCGCACTGGCAGAAGTATCTTCATTGTTTGCCCTGTAAGGATCTTGTCCAATGCGAGCTGCATAGCGCTGACAGCCTCAGAAGGGCTTGCCTTTGGGGTGCTGCTGACACCTCTAGATAGACCCCAAATGCCCACAGGCGAGGCAGAAAAGCCTCACCCAAGATGGCCGGTGTAATGAAGATGGAAAGCAGACTGAGGCTCAGGTGAAAATACTGCAGACCACCCCCTGTGGAGGTAGACACAACGAACACGCGTATCCTCAGTTCAAATGGAGAACTTAATGCCTCTGCTGCTCTATGAACACCACTTTCTCTGAGAGGCGGGGTCAAAAGTAATTCCCAAATACAAGTTAACATAAAACAACACTGAAGATCTGCTGCCAGCTTCCTGCAGGCACACGGCTCTCTGTTGTCGCAGTATAGCCCCCGCAGCCCTTCTCCTTATAGTAGGAAAGTCCGCCTCATCACCTTTGGCCGAACAATGCACTTGTCCCCAGACCTTATGTGATCAACAGAAAAAAGAGCTTTGTGACTCCCCTCAGAGAGAGGAGGCTTGGCTCCGCCTACATGTTGACCCCTTCAAGTGCTCATGTCATGTCACGCCATGTCATTAGTATTGGAAGGGCGGACATGCCACTGGTGAGGGTCCCCCAACACCTGGAGAAGCAGCTACCCCCCTGCCTGAGGTCTACTTAAAGCTCTATGTCTGAATAGTGCACTCTTGTGGAGAGGAAGCCAGTGGAGGTTTTTAAGATGAGGGATGATGCGAGTGCGGGGTAGGAGGCTGAGTTTGAGTCTGGCTGCTGTGTTTTCGATGACCTAGAGTGTCCAGTTGAGCAGTGTGGGGATTGTGCGTTCACTGACAAAGTCCATCTTGCTGATGATCAGCCCCTGTGTGAGGGTACCTCTAGAGTTCAGCAGAAGCCACCTGAAGTTTTTCTTTGGAGCTTGTAGGTGTGGAAGCAGAAGGAGGCAACCAAGTTTATCTGGCTGGTCACAAAGACTTGCTTGTCAATCTCAATCCTTAAGTTTGTAGTTTTGTTGATGGGTTAGCTGTTCACACTTGTTCGGATGTCCATCTTTCTGAGGTCCAGAGGGAGGTGTCTTTTCCGAAGAGTGACACTTCTTTCTTGTTATAGTTGAGTTTTAGACAGTCTGTCTTCATCCAGTTGGTGACTTCGGATATTCAGGAGGTGAACTTCATCTGGGTGTTGAGGGTGTTAGAGTAGGAGAGAATAAATTGGGCGTTGTCAAGCTATGAGATGATGTTGAGGCCTTGGGCTTGAACAATACTGGCGAGCGGTGTCATGTACACGTTGAAGAGTGTAGGATTGAGCAAGGTTTCTTGGTTGGCTCCGTAGATCTGGTTGGATGCGTAAGAGTTGTAATGGGTCAGGCTGATGGTCTGAGTGCTTTCAGTGAGGATGGAACTGATCCATCGGCGGCCAGTCGATGATTGCTGGTTTTGTGGAGGCGTTGGATGAGCATGGGGAGCGAGTGGGGGTTGAATGCAGAGAGGAGGACAAGAAGGGTGAGTGCTGCATTTCTCCACTGTCCATGACGAGATAGATGTTGTCATTAGCAGCAATGAGGGTTGCTATGGTTGGGTATGAATCGTGACGGGTCCAGGAGGTGGTTGTCATTGAAATGTTCGGCTGGTCTGTTGTTGATGAAACTTTTGCCGGGTAGGGTAGCAAGGAGATTGGTCAGGGCTGGCTCAGGCCTTTGGGTCTGCAGGTGGTTTCTTGATTAGAGGTAGTATGGGGGTGTCTTTCCAGGCATCTGTGAAGGTGGTGGTGTGAGGGTGCCATTGAGTATCGGGGTGATGGCCTCGCAAATGGGTTGAGTCCTTTGGTGAAGATGAAGTGTCGGCATTGGTGTGAGGGGGCTCCTGAGCGGATGGAGCACCTGGTGTCAGCAGTTTCCATGGCGGTGATGGTGGGCCAGCAGCTTGCAGTGGATCCTGGGGGTGCTTGTGTCGTCTGGTTGGAGTTTGGTTAAGTCTAGTTGCGGAGGACAGCTGTAGTTTATGGTCCTGATTTTGTTTCTGAAGTAGTGGGGGAGCTGTGTGCAGAGATCCTGTGATGGGGTGAAGGCCGTGAACTGGCAGCAGCGAAGGAGAATTCTGCAGCACACATAGTAAGACAAAAATGCCTTCAAAGACTTTTTTGTGTGCAGAAGTTGTCCCTTCCTGCACAAAACCAATCATCCCCGCAACGCAGGCACCCTTGCAACAACACAAGGGTGTCTGCGTTGGCGCACAGCTTCTGCTTGCCCGCGGGTGCAGGGGAGGACGGGATTGGGCTGCATCTTGTAGTTATGGTGCCTATCTGCCCTTTTATTTTGACACACAGCAGGGCAGCAGGAAGACTTGTGGCGCTGCGGTGCTTCAAAATATAGTAAATGATGCTCATTTTTTGTTACACAGAATCCCACCAATGACCTTAGTGAAGAGGCCCTTTGGCGGTGGTTACCCCCTCCCTTGCACTGTGATATTTGTTATTTGAACCTCTTAAGAGGGTTGTACACTGCTTGGTCATATGTAATTTTGTACACATTCCTATTTTTTTTACTGTAAGCCAGATGAATGTCTTGTGTGATATCTCATGCTGAATGCAAGATGGCAGTAGAAATGTCTGTAGACCTGATTTGATTATTGGTAAAAATGATGTCAGGTTCAGTAGGTCGATTCAGAAAAGGGGGTGGTAATGAACAGAGTGTCTGAATTAAGCAGACCACTCTTACCCAGTCCAAAGATCAGGGCTTGATCCATCACCGTTTTTTAGCTCACTGCACCATCCCAGCTCAGAACTTGGCTACATGCAAATTAGTCTGTTCCTGTCCCAGTGCATGATGGGAACAGGGCAAACCAAACTACCAAGCCAATTCTTATACTGGGAAGGAGACAAGCTTCCGGGGACAGGTTTCTGGCATTTCAGCCGTTGACGGCCCGGCTTGCTTGAATCCTGATGGTGCAGTGAGCAAGGGACTCATGTCTGAGTATACCCTGCCACACCTATAGTGGCCAAAAACGATTCAGTAAAGGGGGTGGTGATGAATCCGGGCCGAAGACGGCTAAAATGCCAGAAACCGGTCTGCTTTGTTGAATACGTGGTGTGGGCACGGGTCTGAAGGAGACCCTGAGTGGCTGGAGTTCATGACCTTGCGTGTCTTGTCGTCGTTGAGGTTGGACCAGGAGGTCAGGCAGATGGCGCTGGTGGTGTTCACAGGGGAGGTGGAATCTGGCGTAGTCGGGGCTGTTGTGTTGAAGCTGTCGTGGATGTCAGCGATCTTGCAGTGGAAGAAGGTGGCTAGTGAGTTGCACAGTTCTTGTGAGGGCGGGATGTTGTTGGCGTTGGCCCTGGGGTTAGAGAGTTCCTTTACGATGCTGAAGAGCTCTTTGCTGTCATGTGCTTTGTTGTCCAAGCGGTCTTTGAAGGAGGATCTCTTGGCTAATCTGATGAGCTGGTGATGTCTGCGGGTGGCGTACTTGTGGGCTGCGTGGTTGTCCGGTGTGCGTTCGTGGAGCCATATTTTCTCCAGGTTCCGGCATGCGTGTTTGGAGGTCTGGAGCTCGTCTGTGAACCAGGTGGCTCTCTTGCTGGCAAGGCGGGTTGGAGGGTTTCTTGAGCGGGGCTAGGGCATTGGCGCAGTCGTCGATCCACTGTCTGAGGTTGCGGGCTGCGGCGTCTGGGTTGGTGGGGTCGGTGGATGGGTTCTGGGCAAGGGTGAATGTAAATGTAAATGTATTTGAGCTTATATAGCGCACAGCTACCCGCAGTGGGTTTCCCGGCGCTTGCTTAGGGAACCCGTCCTGGTATTCCCCTGTGAGATAACCCCAGCAGGGTATCCACAAGGTGAAAGCCAGCCATCCCGCCGCGAGGGGCCGTTGTGGAGATTAAGCAAGCTATTGCCCAGAGTCGCAGAGTGTGAACTCGTGAGTCGAGAAGGCACCGGAGCGAGAATTATCGAGTCTGTGGAATTTTTTTAGCCCAAGACCCGCCGAGGCGGGGAATTGAACCCTGGTCCAGGGCCGATCTCAGCTTCCGGGTCTGCCGCCTCTAACCCCTGAGCCACACTTCTCCACTCCAAAGGTGGTGATCAGCCGGTCTTCGTGACTTTGCCCCAGCAGCGGCGAGGCAACTGTTGAGTAAGGTGGTGCATGGTTGGTTTCTTGAAGGTGAAATGGATGCAGCGGTGGCCGGTCCAGTGGAGTTCAGTGGTGTGGTCGAAGGCGTTGTGGGTGCCTTTGGAGAAGACTGGGTCCAGCGTGTGGCTGGCGGCGTTGGTGGGTGCGGTGACGAGTTGTTTGAGGCCGAGGTTGGCGAATTTGTCGATCAGGCTGGCAGAGTTGGGGTTGTTGTTGTTCTCGAGGTGGAAGTTAAGGTCCCCGAGGAGGATGTAGTCCGTGGAGGCGAGTGCGTGGGTGATGGCAAGGTCGGCGATGGAGTCGCTGAACTGAGCCCGGGATCCGGGGGGGTCTGTAGATGAGTGTTCTTCTGAGGGTGGTGTTGGGGTCGGTGTGGATCTAGAGGTGCAGGTGTTCGGTGGTGTGGAGGGTGTTGTCTGCGTGGGTGGCGACCTTGACGGTGGACTTGTGTACGATGGCTATTCCTCCTCCAGTTTCGTTGGCGCGCGATTCCTGTGGGTGATCTTTTCCGTCTGGGATGGCTATGGCTATGTCGGGCGCCGAGGAGTCGTTCCACCAGGTCTCGGTCAGGAAGGCCATGTCTGGGGCGGAGGTGTCGAGCAGATCCCAGAGCTTGACGGCGTGTTTGTGTGCGGAGCGTGTGTTGAGGAGTATGCAGCGGAGGTGGTTGGGTCCATTCCTTGGCGGTTTGGTCGCAGGTGCAGCTGCAGGTGCGGCAGGAGAAGGGTCTGTGGGTCCGTTTCTGGGCTGCCTGGAAGCAGGTGTGGTTTTGGCCGGCGTTGAGAGGGTGGAGGCTGCTGGCGTCGTAGTGGAGTATGGTGTTGTGGTGTTCACGGGGTGCAGGGGTTCTGGCGCTGGGCGCGGTCCAGTCATGGACGGGCGCAGACGGGCTTGCCTTAGGCCGCAGCTGGGAGGCGCGTGTCAGGGGATGGTGAATGGGCGCGGGGGAGGTGGGCCGCAGGGGCAGCAGCGGCGGGATTGAGCAGTGCGCACGGGGGGGGGGTGAGGGAAGAACAGCGCCCAGGAATGGGCAGAAAACAAAAACCAAAATGCAGGGCACATGCGCAGGTGGAGCTGCAGCGGGGGGGGCTGAGGGGGGAGAGCTACCTACCTGGAAGGTCAAGACCGGTAGGGAGAAGTAGCATCACTGGAGTCTGTGTATGTTTTGGCAGTGGTCGAGGAGTATGAAAAAACTCTGTTTCACCTGTTGTTGAAGGTCACAGAGAGGAGTCCAAAGTTGAGTAGATGTCCAGGGAAAAAGGATGCATGGAATCAGGGATGCTGGTGGCAGATGAGGAGAGGCAGGTAAGTTCAGTTTTGGGCCGAAGAGATGTCCAGTGGCAGGTTGTTGTTAGGAAGTCTGTGCTTTGTGACCTTCCATGACCAGTGAAAGTGGAAAAAGATGACTGCAACATCAATGAAAATCCAGTGGGAGAATGCGTATGAGGGTGTTATGGTTCAGCATTCTGTTGACTAATAACTTTAATAAGTATTAAAATTCTGTGAAGTATTTGACGCTGAAATTGTTCTAGATAACATTTGAATTAATACCGCGTAATAAGTTGAAAACGTAAAAATTACCACCCATTAGGCATCAATAATGAAAGGTTTTATGAAACAGTCCTTAGGCACTAAAGTTTATAAGTTTTCAGAAAAAAATTTGATCATATGCGTAATAATTCATGAATGCCATATTATTGGAAGCACTTACCTCAGCGGTTATACCATCATATTAGAGAAGCTAAGGGCCATATGTATCAAGCCTTTTGTGAATCGCAAAGGCCCTGCGAATTTCGGCCTTTGCGAATCGCAAACGGCCTTTTTGCATGTTTTAGGATGTATGAAACATTTGCAAAATAAGGAATAGCAAAGTTTTGCGATTCCTTATTTTGCCATAGCATTTAAGGAATCGCAATTTTGCGATTCCTTAAATGCTATGTATGTAGCATTTTTGTGTTGCGAATTATGGTTAAGAATTCGCAAATTACCACCAACTTGTAGTTGATGGTAACTTGCGAATTCTTCAAAAAATGCACAATTTGGCATTTTTTAAGGTGGCATGTGATGCACACACATGCCCATAGGGCATGTATGTGCACCATATGCACACACACATGTACATTTAAGGGGTGCAGCAGGGTGTCTATGAGGCACCCCTGCACCCTTGAAATAATTCTCAAATTGCGATTAGCAAATTGCAATTTCGCAATTTGAGAATTATTTCGCAATCATTCCTATGGGCCTCCTGGCCCATAGGAATGCATTGGGAATTATTCCTTATTTGCGAATTCACAAAATGCGAATTCGCAAATAAGGAAGATTAAGGAATCGCTAAAAAATAGCGATTTTTTTCATACATACCATTTTGCGATTCCTAAATAGCGAGTCCTTAAAAATCGCTATTTAGAAATCGCAAAAGGGTTTGTTGATACATATGGCCCAAAGTCCATAAAATCTCTGCTAATATATAGCATTTTAGGTGTTCATGATAAAACCCTAATAATAAATAAACATACACTCTGATAAGGGTTACCAGTACACTAGGAATAGCATCCCTATACTAAGCACCTACTCATGTTTAGCAGTGTGTTTAGCAGACTGGTCAGATCCTCCCACTTCTACGTCCTGCTGCTAAAGCAACCTACACCAGACCCTCACGACCTCACCCACTACGGCCTATCGGTTACCTACCACATATCAGAAAGATTATGGATGTTCAACTCCAAGATCACAGCAGTGCCGACCATCTCCTGGATGACCACCAGCCAGCCTCCAGATCACGCTGCAGCATGGAGAGCGCCACCACACACATCAAAGATGATGCCCTCTTCACCACACATGAAGATGCCCCTGCCTCCTGATAATGCTGGACCTCTCAGCTCCTTGAACACAGTTGACCATTGCTCCCTTATTCACACCCTGGAGTCACAAATGGGTTTCGCTGCAATGCCCTCCACTGGTTCTCCTATCATTCCAGCCGACAACTGTTTGTTCACATGGGCACCTTCAGATCACAAAATCCCTCCCATGTGTAGAGCGCTCAGGGGTTCATGCTGTCTCCTGAGATCTTCAACCTTTACATGAAGCTGCCCTGTGCTCCACTTACAGATAACAGCATCGCGAGTCACCCATGAGCCAAGGATACACAACTCTTCTTGAAGGTCTCCTCTGCTGCAGACATCCAGTGCCTCAAACACGGCCACTGCCTGGGCATCACACAGACCTGAAGCTCAACCCAACCCAGACAGAACCCCTGTTATTTGCCAAGAACAACCATCAAGATACCTAGCTGAATGACATGAACCTTGATAACTTTGAACCCCAACTCTCACCGAATGCCAAATCACTTGCACTCTCCCTTGACAACAAGGTCCCCCTCAAGGAACACATTGACAAAAAACCAATTAAAAAAACCCACAGCCTGGTACCAACTCTTTCTTCTAAAGAAAGTAAAACTGTTCCTTCCAGAAAGCGGCTTCAGAACTGCTGTTCAAGCCCATGTACTCTTGCATCTGGTTGGTGGTAATGCTGTACGCCGTGTCCTTCCAGATGCCTCACTGACTCCCCTTAGTGGTATCCTGCACAGCACAGCTCAGCTCATCCAGGGGCTGGAGAAATATGATCACATCATCCTGAGGGAACGCCATTGACTCCCTTTGACAGCCTGAAGCATCTTCGCATCTTCAAAACCAGCTGCATCACTTACAAAGCCATCACAGCCTGCACCCCAACGTTTCTTGCAGACAAGCTCATAATCTCCAGGGTCAAACAGGGACAGAAAATAGGCTCATGCTCCAAAATAAAAGTGGTACCACATATCATACTCCTCAAAACACTGGCTGCTGCTTGCAGCCTTGGAACAATGAGAACATCCGTGTGCTCAGTCCTTGTTTGCCAAAAATATGGCTGACCCCTTCTGGTAGCCATGATTCCGCCGACTATGGAACGTCTAAGCAGATAAAGTCCTCCAGGAGGAGTCCCCAAAACGCAAAACCCCAGAGAGAAAAAACCTCTGATGATGACGAGAGACTTCCAAGAGGCCAAATGAGGACAAGATTGGAGGTTGAACCCAGGACTGTAGCAAGACTCAGAGAGGGAAGCATCAGGCAAGCCGAAAGCCAAACACCAGGAAGAAAAGTAAAGGTTCCTGGAAGAGGAAAAACAGGAGCAAGTTCACCAGCAGAGCTTGGAAACACCAGCAGGAGCATGGAAACACCAGCAGGAGCAACTCAAAGAGGAAGACAGTTCTCCTCCTTTTATACCCAAAAAAGAGGAAGTGACATCGAGGAAGAAGTGAGACAGCCATGATGGATAGGGAAATGCTGACAGGAATGAATGATAGGGCCTCCATGATGGATAGGTTTAATAAAAATCCTCCCCCAGGGATTCTGGAAAGGAGAACTACAGAGAGCAGGAAATTGGCCCCAGGTAGAGGCCTCAAGACCACCAGACGGATTAGCAAGGTGACAGTGTCCCGGTTCAACTCCCCAGGCTGCAGACAAGTGCGAAGGGTGTGCCGCTGTGTTAAGTGGGATGCAAGGGAGGCGGTTGGGTGAGCCGCGGAACGATCTGCGATCCGCGGGCTCGAGCAGGCAGCTGAGTCAAGCAGTAGGCGAGGGAGGCGGTCAGGTGTGCCACGCTGTGAGCCGCAATGTGACATCACACCAGTAAATCAGATAGCTAAGAAAGTGGCCTATGTTTTTATTAACCCCTTGCATGCTCATGACAAGCTCAGCTCGTCATGAGCTACAGTGCTCCGGTGCTCATGACGAGCTGAGCTCGTCATGCCCATTAGAACGCTCGCACGCTAGGATAATTCCCCTGCTGTGCTGAACGTTCTATTGAAACGGGTGTGGCTGTGACGAGCTCAGCTCGTCATGAGCACAGGAGCACTGTAGCTCATGACAAGCTGAGCTCGTCATGAGCACCGGGGCGCTGTGCGCGCCCCCCGCCCCTCAGCACAGCAGGAAAATTACCCCAGCAGCCAAGGGGTTAAAAATGGCATATTTTGTTGCATTGCATAGAGAACTGCATAGATTTGAGCTTGCTGCAGACAATGCTTCTTTTACATTGGGGAAACTAACAATAAAAACTGGGCCAGCGGACCATGAACCAGGCACATAAACAGCCACAAAACCGGCCCACACACTGACCTGTCAGATCAGCCCCTTGGTCACTGCCTGGTTTCCCTATAGGACCCTGACCGTCTCCGCTGGCTCTCTGCGCACCTGCAGCCAGGACAACATTACAGTGGGGACTAAGGCGTGTAAAAAAGAAATAAAACAAGACAAAAGGCCATCTGCATCTATGCACCCAGGACCGGGAACAGCATCCTAGTATCGATCAGGACTGCCCCAGGGGCATATTAACAAGGGCATTATCTCTGCTTTTTTGGGCTTTAACGGCCAAAAAAGTGGAGATATTCTTTTCACCCTACTTACAAGTGGATGCCAACATGCATTAGCGCATGTTAGCACCCTTTTACCCGACGCCTCCCTTCGCATCTCTAATGAGATGCAAAGTGGGCATCACTGGGCAGTACAACCTTGTGAATATCGCTGATGTGCACATCGCGATATTTACAAGGCTGCCCCAGCATTTAAGCAGATGCTAGTTTTTGGAAGAAAAACTGTTGTTTCGCCAAAAACTAACATCTGCTAAACTGCAGGCTTACCTATCCCTAACATTGGGGGTGGATTATGCTGGTACGACCACAGGGTCCAATCAGCAAGATTTGATTTATTTGATTTGGGATTTATATAGCGCACGATTGCCCGGGCGGTGTAGGCGATCAGCGGATAGTCAATCTACATCTGGATTATGATAGAGGAATTTAGCTAGCAAATAGCCAGGTTTTCAGTAATTTCCTGAAAGTAAGCAATATCGGGCTGTTCTTGATCTCTGTTGGGAGTAGATTCCACTCTTTCACTGTGCCTAGAATGAAGTTTCTTCCTCCCCAGCGTGCTTTCTTATATTTGGGTGTCTGAAGAAGTCAACTCTGGGATGAACAAAGGTTTCTAACAGGCTGGTACCAAGAAAAATGCTGTCTCAGAAACCTTGGTCCAGTACCCTGCAGAGCCTTGTAAACTAAACAAAGGGATTTGAATTCTGTCCTTTTTATCATGGGAAGCCATTGAAGTTTCCTTAAGCCATGAGCAATAGGCTGGAATTTGGCAATGGTAAGGTTTTCGCCGTTTTGCCGGGAACATCGCTGGAAAACCAGCGATGTTCCCTGCAAAACGGCGATTTCCCCGCTATCGCAGGAATTTTTATCGCCCTGTTAATTACGCTCTACCAGGACGATGAATTCCAGAGATAGACGGTGATAAATAAAATAGCGCTAAGCGAACTTTGCGCTATTTATTGCCGTCCCTTGATGATATGCCCCCAGTGTTGATAACTCAACTCTTTAAAGAATAGTACATCACACTGCATTAACCGTCCACAACTCAGTTTCCTTTCATTGCTCGACTGCCTTTTGGCTAGGCTTGCGCTATAGAAATACCATATAGATACATACATACATCACATATCATGCTTTGGGAACAATGTAGTAGAACATTCAACCGCCGCATCTGGTTTTCCTTACGCGTGGAATGAGTGCACGTAGGAGTCTGGACATGCAGAGGTGCTTCAAAGGTTTGTGGCCGAGGATGAGATTGTCGAGGCGTGCTGGATCAGTGTTAAGTAGTGCCGTTAAAGATGGGTGAGGAGTCTGAAGGGCGCCCATTTGTGTATGAGAAGCCAGCGGAGCTCCTTCAGGTGTGGCGTGAAGTGAGTGCAGCGTAGCGGGTTGAGAGTGATTCTGGCCGCTGAGTTCTGAATGGCCTGCAGCCTTCTGGGGAGTTGTTTGTTGATCCTGGCACAGAGGATGTTCAGTAGTCTACTTCCTTGTGACCATGTTGTGCATGATGGTTTTATTGCTAATTGAGAGATATTTGAAAATCTTCCTCAGTATCATCAGGGTGTGGCAGCGTGAGGCATTGACTGCATTGACTTGTGCCGTCATGTCAAGTTTTTCCGTTGTCCTCTTTACAAGTCGACAAGGTGGGGCATCCCCAAACCCCTACTGAGGTAATGCTAAACATGGTAAAGTCCTGTGCCATGTCTCCCTCCAACATGAGCAATGTCAGGAACCCCAAACACACATCACTAGTAACAACGACTATGCCACATAAGCACCTAGAGTTTTTCTGGTCTGGGATGGGTGCTGTAGGAATGGTTAAAGAGTGTTGCATCATTGTGGGGGGCCCACCGCCTCACAATCAGGCAGTGGATGAAGATGTCTCTTAGAGGAAAGGTAACAACTGGAGTTTTCTTCACACTGCAGGGAGAAGAAGGACGTTCCCGACGACTTCGTTGCCACCCTGGAGAAGGAAGAGCCGCATTTTGGGCTGGTGGATGGTAACTGCTGATGCTCTTACTTTGGTAGTTTTGTCGTTTTTCACTGAGTATTTAAATAATTGTGTTCAGTGTGTGTTTCATGCTTGCTTTCACTGTTTATTGTCATGCTTGGCTATACTGTGTGTTTGCATGCTTGTGTTGTGTTCATTGTGCATGTTCATGCTTTTGTGCACTCTGTTTTCAAGCTTCTGTTCATTGTGTGTTTTCATGCTTATTTTTACTGTGTATGCTCATGTTTGTCTTCACTTTGTATGTGCTTGCTTGTTTTTACTGTGTATTTTCCTGCTTGTGTTAAAATAGTATTTTCATGCATTTGGTGGCCATGCCTTTTCATGCATATATTCACTGTGTGAGATCAGAGAAGAGAAGATCAGAGAAGAGGGTTTTAAGTGAACGGGTTCTATAGGCGCTCTAGCAAAGTGAACGTGAGTATGTATTGCTCAAAAGTATTGGTGCAGGCAGGGAGGGGAGACCCTTGGAAAAAAAAACCCTCAATTAGAGCGCAATAGATACACTCTTACAACATAAATACACAATCCTACGCACTCAAAGAGAATCACAACATCAATGTGTCAGTAAATTCAAATTAGCACAAGAAGAGAGTCTTGTCCAGCGTCGTTTTCATTGGAGGTTCGTGTGTCTCTCCTTTTATTTGATCAGCAGATAGGATAATTTAAGTACAGCCAGCCGACACGTGTTTCGTTGTAGTACTGTACATAAACAGAAACTACAACTCTTCAGGGCTTAATTGCTGAGATGTAAATCCATAGGCCCAGTTCCGGTGATAATTCCAACCCGGAAGGGTAACCTTATGTTGTATGCACACGAAATCAGTCGCCACAGGTTTTCTCAAAATGCACACTGTATACTGCCAATATTCAATCCTTAGGTTCAAAATTATAGCTTGAGTCCGTGTGTCTCCAATGAATAAGAAGATCCGATTTGCAATAAACGTAACCACGGGTGCGTGTGTTACGTGATCCTTTCGGCAGAATCGCCCTCGCGTAACTGGCGTCTCAGACCCGGAAGTGAAACTTCACTCCCGGGTCTGAGATGCCAGTTACGCGAGGGCGATTCTCCTGCAATAGGATGATATCTGGGTTATCAAGATAGGAGGCAGAGCTCCTGGGTATTTGTATCTATTCCTGGGGCCATTTATCTACGTAAGGTGTCCTTTCCAGACCACATCATCAGGTCCCTTTAAGCTGTCTCTCCATAGCTGCCTCAACACCGCCAACCATATCGGGACATTCAATGTGACACATCTAAACCTAGATTCCCATAACAAAGAGAATGTATCTAAAAAAAACAGAGGGTCAAGCAACCTTTTCGATTTATTCTTCCGGTACCCAGCAATGATTTGTATACACATAACCAAAAAAAGAAAAAAAAAACACCCGCTTCCCTGCACGACGCACCTGAAACTGCCTGCCCCCCAACTTTGCAGAGTGCTTGTCATCCCAACCCAACATGATAAACTTAGGTGGTTGGGGCCTTCCTTTCTGCCCACCATGCATCCCCATACCTAATGTAACATGGAGCGCCATCGGATTTGGTAACGTGGGATCAGAGTTCTGTGCTCTGAACAAATAAATGACCCAGCCATAGCCCCCCGCCGTCAGGTGAGGGGAGTGTTTGCTTAGTTTCCAACGCGGCCCCCTCCAGGGTAGATCTGCATCCCACCACCCAGTTATGAAGAACATATCAGCCCCAAGTTCTGACACCAATTCAGCTCCTTTCAATGCAGACATAAGGGTCGTGCATTATTGCTAAAAGTCTCAGCGCAACAGACGATCAGTCCTCCTGCCGCTGCTCAGTCTCACCACCTCGTGTCAGGGCATTTCCCACTGACTGGTTTTCAGCCGTCTCCGAGCCTCTTCTTCGTTACCCACGTCCTGTTCCCCGTTTGGTGCCCTAAAATGGCCTCCATCCCTTGAGCCACTTCTAGGCCTCCTCTGCAGTGATAATGAACTAAGCGTTGCCCTCTGATTCAATGCATAATCTAGCCAGGAAGAGCATAGAATATTTCACCCCTTTCTCTCTGAGGGTCTTTTTCCCTACTAGAAAATTACGCCTTTTTCTCTGGACTCTCAGTGTGAAGTCTGGAAAGAAGATAAGATGTTCATTGTCATTCAGTACTGGTGGAGCAGCTCGGGCCGTTTGGAACACCAAGTCTCAGTCTCGAAAGTGAAAAAGCCAGGCAAGCAGGGGGCGCGGAGGAGCCACAGGTCCTGGATGACCTCCCTGCACTCTGTGAGCCCTCTCTACAGAGAAATACTTGGAGAGTCCCAGAGGCTGGAGATATTTGAGGATAAGGTCCTCCACACACAGGTCTGCAGCTGGTTCCTCTGTGCGTTCAGGGAGCCCTAAAATTCGGATATTATTTCGATGGGATCCACCTTTGAAATCTTCCAGATGCTTCTCCAAGAACTTGTTCGAGGCCTCCAGTTGCTCCACCCGTGTCCTAAGGCACTTCGTGTCTTGCAGTAAAGTCGCCGTTGAGTCTTCCACATCCTTGACTCTTGTTTCCATGTTGCGTAGATCCACCCGCATCTGGGAGACCTCCGTCGTGACAGTGTCAATGTGTGATTCTAGTGCGGTGCAGACTCTTTGTATGGCAGCCATGATATCATGAAGGGATTAAAGGGGCTCCCCTGGAGATTGTGGGGTCTCGGAGGTTGATTGGTCCTGGGAGCTTTCCCGTGTTTCGGGCCCTTTGGTGAGCACACACCTGTCTATTTTTGTTTGATGGGACCCCCATGCGTTCTTTCCACCTATCATGTTGTTGGTGGGGCAGGAGGGTGTCTGTGTGGGGTGGAGGGGGACGGGGGTATTCACTACTGCCTCTCCTTTGGCATCACCAAGGCCTAAGGCAACCTCTCAGGTTTCTCCCCATGTGCCACCTCTCAGGTGTCGTCTTACCATCTCTCACGTTGACAGGGGTGAAGCAGTGTCTTTCTCCTCTTCCTTCTCCATTACCCCAGTAGATGGTGATATCCGGTAGTGTAGATCTGAAGGCCAAGACAAAGACTGCAGAGTACAGGGCACTGTGGGGGCTCAAGTCTTCCCAGCAGAGTACATCTGGCCCTACAGAGTATGATCCGTGCCCCCCCCCCCCCCTTAGCCACACGGGGAGACCATCGGGATGAGGCAAGTCTCGGGTTCCAGGTGTCCCAGCAGTCCCAGAAACAATACTTGCTCACCTCGAGTCAGGCTGGGTCTCGCCATCCAGTAGGCTAAGGCCAGACCCTACTATGACCAGCTGCTGATAAGGGACTCACGTTGTTTACATGGCTCACTTTCCTGTATGTCGGCAGTGGAGGGTTCAGCTTCCTCTGCAAACACCTCCTTGTTCGAGTCTGTGCCTCCCGGCATGCATGGTCGTCCTTGCAGTGTGCAGCTCACAGCCTGAATAGGCAGGGTCGTGGCAATCTCAGTGAGGTCCATAGGCCTGCGGTCCCCGCGCCCATAGGAGGAAATTGGGGCTGCAGCTTCGCCCAAGACACCAGGCCGCTCTGTGACTCTCGCCCCCAGGGTGTCGGAGCAGTAGCTCAGCTGCCTGCACTTGTGCAGCAACACAAACATGGCACCTATCGAAGGAGCGAGACGATGGCGCTCGGATGAATGCATGGATATAGGGGGATTACGGCAGTGGGTCTCAAAGCCACTTCAGAAAGCAGCAATCTTCCTCCACGGTTGGCTACGCCCCTCATTGGTAACATTTGATAATATGTTCAAATACTACTTTTTCTTATCATGTTAAGTTCTACGTTCCCATTTTTCATGGTACTGGAAATGCAGGTAGGCCTCCCAGGGAACTACTTGTAATGCCCGGAGCGTAAATATTTAACTTCCCTTCTTGGAGATTACATTTCCACATTTTATGATAAGCTTTGCTTTCAGAAATGCACACACAATTCAGAATGGCACATTTAAAAATCCTCTCTCTTAACGTTAAGGGTCTCAAACCTCAATAAAACCCAAGACCCTTCTGCAATGGCTAGATGCAAAGCAAATGCATACAGTACTTTTATAAGAAGGCCATTTGTTCATTTGTATAAATGTGACACATATAGGCTGAGATCTCCCTTATACCCTCACTAAAACAGTAGGAGTGCCCATAATATGTGACGTGGCACTCAATTTACTCTTAGCGGAATTCACCAGGCGGCAGACGGCCACAGCCTTTTAATAAAGGGAAAATTAGAAAACAAGAAAATAACTTCTGTGTGTATATATGCCTAAAATGAAAACATAGATGTCTTTATCTCTGGATTATTTCCTCGCATCTCACACTTCACCTGAGGCTTATTGATAGCTAGTGGAAATGTAACGCTATGCTGAATCACGCTGGAGATCGCTCAGGCAAAAATGCTAGAAATATCCATCCTCCACAATCCCTCACACATGTTAAGAAGACTTAAGCCTTGTTGACACATAGGTGTTGATTATGATGTCGTCAGGAAAGCATTGTGACCGAATCGGTTCCCTCAATGCTTTCTGATTGACACAGATCAGGGGAGTCCGAACGAGCGATTTTGATGCATCTGGATGCTTCCGGATACGATTCGGTCAGACTCCTATTGACTTCAATGAGAACCTGTGTTCTGAACGAGAACACAGGCTCCCATTCCAAAAAGGGGTGGTTGAGGAAAATCGTGCCTGCCACACTGACTGACTGATATATTTATAAAACTCACTATTGCCGAGGCGTCTTGGCGCTAAGGTGAGTGAAGACCAGGCAAACGCTCACTGATCTAGAGCTTGGCAAAGAGCCATGTTTTTATCATTTTCCTGAAAAGAGTCCTGTTGGACTGTAGTCGGATCTGTATGGGGAGGGAGTTCCACAATTTGGCCGCTGGGTGTGAGAAACCCTTTCCTCCCCATCTGGCTCTTCTTATCCTAGGGGTACGTACCAGTCCAGCATTGGTGGACCTGAGACAGCGTAGTGGCACATACCGGGGAAATAGGAGATGAATATCCGCAGCTGCTCCTTCATACAAAGCTTTATGCACTAGGCATAGGGCCTTAAACTCCACTCACGACCGAACTGGAAGCCAGTGGAGCTGCTTAATACTAGCAGATGTGGGATGATGCTTGGATAAATCAAGCAGTACCCAAGCAGCCGCATTCTGAAGTGACTGGAGTTTGCTAATCTGCCATATGTCAGCTCTTAAGTATAGTGCATGGCCTGAAAGGGTTGTCCCTTGGCCCGATTCGGAGGTCCCCGGATGAAGGGGGTCGTGCCTCTGCTCCCAAAGTCGGATTTCAACAGCCAATTAATTTCAGAACAACCGATTCGGAAAGGCTGTCCGAATGTGACATCCTAATCGCTCGCCTGGAAATGTGCTTTGTAGAACGCTCCTATTCGGCTCTGTCCGACTTGGTTACTTCCAATGCCTTTTGGAACCGTGTCAGACAGTTCAAATGCTTCCCAGCAATTGTAATCGCTCATCGGGAAACGTGTCCGAGTCGGTAGGAAAGGCGGGTTCCGAAACAGATTTGGACGAATCGAATGCCATTCCGAGCCTTTCCTAACGACATTGTAATCGACCCTTTAGTGTCATTTTCATCCAAATGACAACAGTTAGACATTTTACTCTAAAGTTCATACATAATAAATCAAGAATTAACTACTTATTAGTGCAACATCTGGCCCTGCAAACATTCTCAACTTCCAAAATAGGGGCACAACTACATTCTGATCATGCCCCAGTAGTCCTGACACTGAAAGACTCAATATTCCATAAACTCGCATTCAGTAGAGAAGGGTTCATGACCGAGATGGCTTTTCAAGACCCAGCACTTCGCCATTTCATTAGAGAAGCAATAGAATACTACTTTCAGGAAAATACGGATATCAAAGTTACAATGGACACGTTCTGGGACGCAGTTAAAGCAATGATATGAGGAGAACATATTTCTCATACTTCCATTCTCTTTAAATCGAACAAAGCCAACACATAGACATGGACTGGAACAAAAATGGCACGGCTTAAAAAACAACATACATGATCAGGATCTAGATATATATACAAGGAACTCCAGTCAGTGAGAAGCGTACTGAGGGAATCCTGCGAGGTGAAAGAGCGCGTAGAGTGCTATGAAAAAATCAACAATACTATATAAAAGGCACCAAGGCTGACAGGCTGAGTGACTACTTAAGGGGCATTCTTTTTTCACCACTAGAACAGGAGAATATAGAACAAATGAATGGGCCTTTCTCCCCAGGCGTGGTATCCTAACAAATCTTACTAATAGGTAAGCACCAAAGGGCATATTTACATGTTCTGACGCATCTCTGCAAATCAGTAGGGATGCGCCAGGACAGATGCGTCATGCAATCCTCTCCTTCCGCCATCACAGATGCGCCGCATTTACAATGCAAACAAAACAGGCGATGGACCGAATGTGGATCAATGCCACACATTCACCCCAGTCCAAAGATCTGGGCCCAAATCCATCGTTTTTTTGCACTCCACACCACCCTGGGTTAGACAATGGCGATATGCAAATCAGCTCTGACCCTGTGCCCCATGGGAACAGTCCAGTCCGAACTACAAAAGCCATGTCCTTCCCTTCCTCGAAACCGGTCCGGTCCTCGGATGCTTGATTCCGTTCTGGGAAGGTCATGGCTTTTGTAGTTCGGACTGGACTGTTCCCATGGGGCACAGGGTCAGAGCTGATTTGCATATCGCCATTGTCTAACCCAGGGTGGTGTGGAGTGCAAAAAAACGATGGATTTGGGCCCAGATCTTTGGACTGGGGTGAATGTGTGACATTGATCCACATTCGGTCCATCACCTGTTTTGTTTGCAATTGCCGCCATAAGTGCGCTGGGGATGCCCAGACGTGGGTCCCAGGCACTCCACACCACTGGAGTCAAGCTAGCCGGGCTGATGAGAGGTGTTACCTCGAAACCGGTCCGGTCCTCGGATGCTTGATTCCGTTCTGGGAAGGACATGGCTTTTGTAGTTCGGACTGGACTGTTCCCATGGGGCACAGGGTCAGAGCTGATTTGCATATCGCCATTGTCTAACCCAGGGTGGTGTGGAGTGCAAAAAAACGATGGATTTGGGCCCAGATCTTTGGACTGGGGTGAATGTGTGACATTGATCCACATTCGGTCCATCACCTGTTTTGTTTGCATTTACAATGCGGCGCACCATGGTGCAAGGAAGGGAAGATGCGTGACGCATCTTGTGGCGTATGGGCGGCGCATTGCTGGAGTCGCGTCGCAAGCGCGACACAACTCTTGCAATGCACAGGGTCCACCCATACTCAACGTGGTGCATCACGCCTTACGCCTGCTTCAGGCAGGCGTAAGGATTTGACGCAGCAGTGTCATAAAACTAACTCAGTGAAATCTTGTAGATTTCGCAGCGTCAGTTTTACGGGGCTTTCCTGCGAGGGAACGACCACCCTGCGACAGAACGCCCACATGAAACCTGACGCAGGTTTCATGTGGCGCAGGGCTTTACAACGTGACGCATCTGCCTAGATGCATCAAGTTGTAAATAAGTCGCAAAGTGGCGCATTGTTTACGCCGCTGCTGTGTCACAAAAGTGACGCAACGGTGGCGTAAAAGTGTCGCAAGGGGCTTGTAAATCTGCCCCCAGGTGTTGGTGACTTGAAGGCATCATTTTATTGGGCCTTTAAACACATCATCAGAGAGTCATTGCCAAAAGTCTGCAACAATTTCTTGACATCTTCAACAGACACAAAGAATTTGGTAGAACTAGAAACGATTTTTATTATAAAACCCACCAACGAGATAAAGGACTGTGGATCATATTTACCTATTTATTTATTTAAGAGTTTTATATAGTGCTGGCAAAACCTAAAAGTATCTGAGCACTTTACAGCATTTTTCAAGCATGAACATTCAGTCATGGTACAGTATGCATGCGTTGACGAGGTTCTCATCATTATCAGTATGAGATGGTGAAGTCTAATTGTAAAGTCAGGATTTGAGTCATAATTCAAGCTTTTTGAGGGGTCCGTACATTCCACGGTGGAGATTCCATGGTCGGTTAGTAGTTGTTTCCTGGAGGTGCCGGTTCAGTAGGAATTCTTTTATTTGTCTCTTGAAGCTCATGAAGGAGGGATTGGTTCTGATGTGTACCTGGTGAGAGTTCTGGATTTTGGGAGCATTGCCTCAAAAAGAGCGTGTGAGCACTTTTTGTTTCTGCTTCTTGGGGAGGATAAGAAGAAGGGTGTTGAAGCTTCTTAGATTCCTTGTTTGGCCTGCTTTTGTGAGTTTGGAAAGTAGGTAGTAAAGTTTCATTGTGTGTAAAACTTTGTGGATGAGACCGCAGTTTTGAAACAGCAGCGTGCTTCTACTGGAAGCCCCTTATTAGCGAGGGAGGGTTGTGGTTATATTTCTTTGTTCCAGTAATCATTCTTGCTGCTGTACTTAGAGTGGTTCTCAGGGGGGCAAGGTGTGCTTTTGGTGCACCTGTGAGGGGGGGGGCAATCCTGTAATCTAGTCTAGACAAAACCAGTGCATTTGTGGCAGATGTTTGGTCATTCTTTGTCTGCTGTATTCTGCTGCACACAGAACGAGGAATTTGCATCCATTAATTGTAAAACAATCTTGCCTACAAGTCACTCCATCTCATAAACATGGTGCATCCCTGCCCTTTCAAATTAGCACAGGACAGTGCAACAAAAAGACTTGTGGTGCTGCCCTACGCAAATGTTTTGTAAATGTGGCCCATAGCATTCTGTCACTTGCAGTTTCACTTTTCAAATGTAGGTAAGTCCCAGCATGCTTAGTACTGTTGGCTGAAAAACACCCAATGACATGGGGCCAGTTGACAGCAGAGCCCTCCTTCTCTGCTCTCCTTTCAGTGTTCCTTCCTTCCCTTCATGTTTCCTCACATCCACTCATTCCTTCCCCAGATTACGGCCTTGCTCCAAGATTTCCCAAGCTGCGGAATCGCGCAACAAGGAAGACTGTGGAGGGCCTGGCTCAAGTTGGGAAAAGCAAGCGCGACGAAGCGGACCTGGACGAATACTACTACGATGACCTCCTATGAGAAGTGATGGTAATCCTCTGGTGAAAAGATGTGGCGCGGGCATCAAATATCTTCCAGCTGGACCAGTCCATAGCATCCACCTGGCACCAAGACTGCTCAACGGCCTTCACAGAGGCCAATCGAGGTGTGACCAGGGCCCTGGGCAACAGCATGACCAGCAGGTGCCACGGGCCTCCACGTTGACGAACATGCTCGTATCTGGACAAAGACAGTCACGGGTCCCTGAATTAGACACTTCCCACTGTGACAATTCAAACTCTTGGTAAAAGATGGGAGGCTTGAGACCTCCCCAAATCTATATCATCATCTACATTAAATTACATGAATTAGTTGGTAAACGTACAGTTGATTCTCTGGGTTCAGTGTTCACAAACTTGGGGTTCTGCAATCAAAGTAGGGTGGATTTAAGAAACTTAGGTTCTTTAAAATTAAGTGGTAATGGAAACCCCCCAGATGTGCTGAAGAAGCACTAAGGGTTATATTAACAAGCGGCAGCGAAAAATATCGCGGACCGCTGTTAGCGTTAAAAAATATATCGCCAGCTATCCCTGTTGATAATCGCCATGGTAGCGCATTATTATCTACACTGAGCGCCATGGCGATAAAAAAAAGGGATAGCAGGAATATCGCCGTTTTACATTGAAGAACGCTGGATTTCCAGCGATATTTAATGAAAAACTGCGATAACCTTGGTGATAGTGACTGTGGTGGAAGTCACATAATCCACCTCCCATTACAGGTATGCCTAAATCTGAAAATTAGCAGACTTTAAAAAGCAGCGTTAACCGTGATTAGCGCTGCTTTTTTTTTTATCTCTAAGAGGGATAGTGTGAAGCTTGATAATATGGAAAAATGTCGCTTAGTAACATTTCTCCTATTATTTTGCTCTGGAACGCCCCCTTTGCATCTCATTAAAGATGCAAAGGGAAGCGTAGAGAAAAAGGGTGATAACATGTGACTTTGCATGTTAGCACCCTGTTGTTGCTAGGGAGATAACTTTATCTCAGCTTTTTTGGCTTTTAAAGCTAAAAAAGCGGAGATAAATCCCTTGTTAATATGCCCCTAAGTTATCCATTGCAGGATTCTAAAAGAGTTAAGACAACAGCAGAAGCATCACCTCAGCAGTGGTATCCCTATGGTGAGGAAACTCTTGAGTGTCCTCGGAAGACGAATCCTTCCAACGAGGATTTACCTCCTCCCCCCAAACTTGAGTATTTCCGTCATCACACAACTCTAAAGCAGATCCATAAACCTGAGTACATAACAAAAACAAGAGTCTTGGTACCGCGGCGACATGGCCGAGAAGCAATGACTGGATCCACGAGACATGGGTTCTGCACTTGACCATGTTCTGGTCACCTAGGCAAGTCACTTTGCGTACCTTAGTCCTCTAGTGGTGGAAAAGCTTTTTCAGTCGCAAGTTGCGCTGGGGCAATTTGTGACTTTGCACAAACTGTGCATTTGTGGTAAGTGACCCCAGTTACCATACAGAGTGCGATCATGAGGTTAGATACACCTGGAAATGAATGATCATTTTGTAGGCAGACATAACTGCAAGTCCTGAGCTGAGGACGGGCTAGTGGCCGAGTGACAGGTTATAGGCGCTACCCTACAAAAATGGTTTCATAGACGGCCAGCTCTGAAAAGCCATGTCACGGAATGTATTTGATCTAATGTTTCAAGATGGAAGACCATTTGATGAAAATGAATCATAGAATGTATGTTTGTTAGAACTGCTTTTTCATGTTTTCTAATTGTAATTTATCTTGAAAGTGGGTTGTCTACAGTGGGTTTTCTACATGTACTACTTAGATCTTTTTTCCTTATTATCCCCTAATGTTTCCATAATCTGTAACTAGCAATGCTTTAAATGGGCGGGTACACTCCGGTACGTAGTACCAGCACTTTTTATTTTGGAAGGGAGAGTACGGGCACGTCTCAAGAGAAATGCTATACTTTTAATCGGAGAGTACCGGCACTTCTCAGAAATAAGCAGGTACTCTGCTACAGAGTACCTGCACTTCTAGTTTTTCCATTTCAAGCACTGGTAACTAGGTAATCAAATCACTGTTTGTAAAAAAATACTGCTCTGGCAGGGTCACCTCTCCAATGTCTTACCTCTTTCCACTCCTATTGCCCACCCCATGTTTCTCGTCCAAACTCCTTGTTCTTTAACTTCATCCCTCCACTATTTTTCTTTTTTTTAAATCACTTACTTCAACTAATCTTTAGAAGAGTTGTTCATTTTTCCTTTGCCACCAGCTCCTCTCTTATTAGTTATTTTGTGGATAAATCTTCTGTACTCTATTTACTCCACTAACTGTATCCATACCCTGCTCCCCTCTACATTACCTCAAATATTCTGTTTTAATATAAAAACTGAGGCCCAGATTTACTAAGATTTCATGCAACACAGAAGAGTAAGAAAGGTTGCTGTGCTGCTTGTGTGAAAGGGAGACAGTAGAACAAGATCTAGAACCTTTCTGCTCTCTCCCAATGCTGCCACACTATGGGCTGCCTGGCACCCTTGCGCTGAGGTGCAAGGAGCATTAAGATCAGGAGCGTTATTTGAGCTGGAAGGAGTATCTTCTTGCATAAAACTATCCTTTTAGGCTTATTTCTCTTTTTATGTGTGCTGCAGAATACCACCTGCATCTTGAGCTCAACCCTTGCCCTTCCACTTCTATGTTTGACATCCCCACTCTTCTCTTTGACTGCAACACAGTTCAGAAAAATCAGTAGGCACTCACGCTCAAACTAAACGAGAAAGGGTTCACCCAAGCCCTTCAGCATCCTGGTAGCCAAAGACCACGCTGACATAAGACTGTCCCTTTGCAGACATTAAAAAAATTAAAGGAAAATAGAAAGGAGATGAATATGGATATAGATAGGAGTGTGGACATTGATGTTGGTCTGGATGTGGATGTAGAAATGAATGTAGTTGTAGATGTGGCTGTGAAGATGGGTGTGGATATGGGTCTGGGTGTGGATTTGGGTCTGGATGTGGATGCGGATATTGATGTGGATATAGAAATGGGTGTGGATGTGGAATGGATATAAGTGTTGATATTGATATAGGTATCAATGTAGATTACCTACTGGCGATCGCCAGTAGGTTGTTATAGTTAGGATTGGCTATCATAGGAAATCCGCAACATTCTATTGGGAATAACTCTGGCGCCGGTTGAGGAATTTCCGTGTAATTTTCCAAAATTTTGGCCAGCTCCGCTCCGCTCCTTTCCTAGAAGTTTCGGGGATATTCGTGAAGTGGGGGCTGAGAAAAAAGGGGGGTCCCAAAACGTGTTTTCCCCATGTTAATTTCCATAGGACGGTCTGACAAGTCTACAGCCCGAACCGCTGAATGGAATTACGCCAAACTTGGCAAAATTGTAGGGACTGGTAGGATGTGCCTTTGCTATATTTGCTGAAAATTGCTTCAGTGGTTTTTTTGTAAATTAACTTCAAAAACACATATCTATATGCGCGCTTCGAGCGCTTACAGGTAAGCGTACCAGGGAGCGCACCCGGCGCGCTACGGGAGTGCGCGAGCGGAGCGCACCACTAGGAAAACAGAATTGTAAAATATGTAAAGAATACAGCTCTTTTTTGAGAATTGGAGGTAGTGCTGAAAAGAACTTTTTTTCTTCTTTTTTAAATATTTTTTTATACTTTTTTGAAACGATTTTATATATTTTTTTGTATTTTTTTCAGGGGAAAAACAAAACCAGGGATTCCAAAACTGCTCAAAAGCAGCGGTGTTCCTGTCACTTCATAGCAATGAGTTCAACGCTCTGCTCCCCATAGCAGAGCAGTTCATCACAGTCCACGCATAGAAATTCTATGCCTGCAAAGACCGGCTGCACGTTAGGGATCATTCTTCCATGTAATGTTCCCGAAGCTGTTCCTCCACCAGTGGAGGTGCTGCCGCCATCTCTTCGTGCATTCTCTGCCAGGTCTCTGACACTCTCCCTGGCAAAGTTATTTGGGTGTATCCTTTGGACATGCCTAATTAAGGTGGCATTTCCAAAGCTATATTTCCTATTAGGATTGCCTCTGGATAAGTAGTGCCACATATCTTGCAGGTTACCTTAGCAGCATTAACCTTTTTTTTTCCTTCAGGGATGTCAAAAAATTTCAAAATGAAGTGGTCCTTTGTTTTGTGGTGAGGAGGATCCTCAGGCAAAAAAACATTAGAATCACTGCTGGTTGACTCTTTCAGCCATTGCTGTAGATCAGAAAACTTTGAGAAGCAGATAATGCACAGAACACCCCTTGCTCTCTACAAGTACAAAGCAAAAGTAAGAGAAATGGTTGGGGTTCTCAATATTTGGAAAAAAAATGTTCTGAACCAATGAAAAGTGTTATTTTAAGGTCACATGGCTTGATGCGCTTACGCTACGCGCCCGGAGCACTTCCGGGGCGCTTACGCGGCACGTACGTGGGCGCTTCTTGGAGTGCTTCCGGGGGCGCTTACGCGGCGCGTAGCAGTGACGTTTTGCTCGTTTTTCGGGAATGCGTTTAAAGTTCAAATACGGTTCTTACATATTATAAATAGTACTTTTATATATTATTATTTACTTTTAATACAAAAATTAATTTCTTTTTTCGATCGCTACGCGCTCCGGAGCGCTTCCGGGGCGCTTCCGGGGCGCTTACGCGGCACGTACGTGGGCGCTTCCTGGAGCGCTTCCGGGGGCGCTTATGCGGCGCGTAGCAGTGACGTTTTGCTCGTTTTTTGGGAATGCGTTTAAAGTTCAAATACGGCTCTTAAATATTATAAATAGTACTTTTATATATTATTATTTACTTTTAATACAAAAAGCAATTCTTTTTTTTTGATCGCGATAGGGCGCTCTTGCTGCGCGTACCGGCGCGCGCCCTGGTACGTGTACCGAGAGCGCACCGGTGCACAAATAATAAAAAAAACATATATATGAAAAACATGCAAAAAATAGTTTTGAACAAAAATAGAATTAGGAAATATTTAGAAAAAAATAAAAAAATTAATAGATATAATAATTACCTATCATTAAAAAACAATAATTCACTTAAAAATTGTAGTTTTCAAACTCGTTAAAGTTACGAATTAGCATTTTTAAAAAGTTGCAAATTCACTGAAAAAACCATAGGTTTCACACACGTTATAGTTAGAAATTAGCTTTTAAAAAACCTTTGAAATTCACAGAAAAAAACATAGGTTTCACACATGTTATAGTTAGGAATTAGCTTTTAAAAAACCATAGAAATTCACAGAAAAAAACCATAGGTTTCACAATCGTTATAGTTAGGAATTAGCATTTAAAAAACCTTTGAAATTCCCTGAAAAAACCATAGGTTCACACCAGTTATAGTTAGCTGAACATTTTACTCACACAAAACCATTGAAATTCCCACGTTATAGTTAGTTGGACTCACTATAACTCGCGCGCCCACAATCCACTGCTGATGATGTCACATATTACATCATTCATGACATGGTCAGTGACATCACTGATGACATCTCAAATGACATCACTGATGACATATCCATGTGATAATACGATGCACATCCTCACACTCTAATCTAACCTTTGATACACCCAGTGATAAATACAAACTACCATTATTGAAATTATTGACACACCAATACCAGTAACTACATACGCACTCACTGATTTTGAGGTCTACAAACATCACTCATTCACCCATACAATCACTCATACATACAGTCACTCATCAATAGAACACTATCATATCCACTCATACACCTATACAGACACTCACACATTGACACTCATCCACGGAGTTACTCACACACCTAGTCAGTTATGCAAAGAATCAATCACACTCCCATTTCCTCATCTAAACAGTTATACACACTAAACCTTACTTATTCAAACATACACTAACACATACTTACTCTCTTTTACAATCACTGATACAAGTACACATTGATCCATTCAGCCACTTACGCAATCACAGGCTCCCATGTATAGTCATTTACATATGCCAACTCTCCCAAGCACTATGTTTTACATATGTACTTATTTGGACATGTAGCACTGAGATATCCATTCACTCATGTACATAGTCAACCGCCCATACAGCTGTTTCCACATACACTCCTTAACCCATACACCAAGTGAATCAACTGCTCACACATCTATGCACAGAGTCACACACCTCCCAGGCACTCACACACACACTCAGCCTCACATACAAATACTTAGGCAACCAATCAATAACCCATATAGCCACTCATATAGCTACTGATCAACACATACAGCAGCTTACACAACAACAGACATAATGATGCACACATTCAGACAGTTTAGTCACTAACCCATGCATTCAGTAAGACACATTTAATCACTCACTCATACAGTCAGTCACGCACCTTCTACATCCTTCATCCAGACACTTATACATCCACTCATTCTTCAATATGTAAGACATATTCAAACTTTACAGAAACACACACACTGTATGATGTCATCAGTAATGTCATCAGTGATGTCATTTGAGATGTCATCAGTGATGTCATCAGTGATGTCATTTGAGATGTCATCAGTGATGTCACTGACCATGTCATGAATGATGTAATATGTGACATCATCAGCAGTGGATTGCGGGCGCGCGAGTTATAGTGAGTCCAACTAACTATAACGTGGGAATTTCAATGGTTTTGTGTGAGTAAAATGTTCAGCTAACTATAACTGGTGTGAAACCTATGGTTTTTTCTGTGAATTTCAAAGGTTTTTTAAATGCTAATTCCTAACTATAACGATTGTTCAACCTATGGTTTTTTTCTGTGAATATAGATATGGGTGCGGAGGAGTGTGGCTGCGGATATGGACATAAATGTTGATTTTGATGTAGGTATGGGTATAGATGTAGTTGTGGATGTGGATATAGAAATGGGTGAGGATGTGGAATGGATACAAGTGTTGAGATTGATATAGGTATCAATGTAGATATAGATATGGGTGCGGAGGAGTGTGGCTGTGGATATGGACATAAATGTTGATTTTGATGTAGGTATGGATATAGATGTATTTGTGGATGTGGATATAGATGTAGTTGTGGATGTGGATATGGGTGTGGATGTGGAGATGGATATGTGTTGATATTGATGTAGGTATCGATAAAGATATGGTAGCGGAAGAGTGTGGCTGTGGATATGGATATAAATGTTGATATTGATGTAGGTATGGAATAGATGTTGTTGTGGATGTGGATATAGATGTAGTTGTGGATGTGGATATGGGTGTGGATGTGGAGATGGATATGTGTTGATATTGATGTAGGTATCGATAAAGATATGGTAGCGAAAGAGTGTGGCTGTGGATATGGATATAAATGTTGATATTGATGTAGGTATGGAATAGATGTTGTGGATGTGGATATAGATGTAGTTGTGGATGTGGATATGGGTGTGGATGTGGAGATGGATATGTGTTGATATTGATGTAGGTATGGGTATATATACAGTTTTGGATGTGTGTATTGATGAGTGTAGATATTGATGTAGATATGGATATAGATGTAGTTGTGGATGTAAATATGGATGAGCGTAGATATTGATGTAGGTATGGATGTAAATGCAGTTGTGAATGTGGGTCTGGATGTGGAAATGAATGTAGTTGTAGATGTGGCTGTGGATGTGAATATGGGTGTGGATATGGATGTGTTGATATTGATGGATGTTCAGGTGGAGTTTGGAGCTTTGCTGTTTTCACTAACGCTATCCTTATCTGAAATCATGATTTACTAAGATTGTCAATGGAGATTCTTTCTCCTTTGTCAGTTTTTCCTCTAAGCTATGACCAACTGAAAGAGACACTAGTTACCATTTGTGAATATTATTATTGGTCTGGATGCACCAGTTTGCATATCACTTGTTTTAGTCGATTGGCTTGAAGTTTCGCTAAGATTTTAGGTTCGCGTTTAATAGGTGAGGCCCCGGTGAGGCCCCCTCGCAATGCTGAAAAACGGGCGTCCGCACCCTGGTTTACCGAAGCACTGGTGATCTCACGACGGCAGTGCAAGGTGGCAGAGAGAGCGTGGCGCTCGCAATATAATCCCGCGGCAAAACTGACCTACAGAGCCTCTGTCAAAGCATACCATCGCGACATTCTCATTGAGAAAAGAGGCTATTTTTCTAGGAGAATTGAGACTGCCTCCAATTCTTGCAAGGAGGTATTTGCCATCGCAAGGGAATTTATGGCTCCTCGTGCCTCTCCGACTCAGGTACCCCCTACGGAGGCATGGGTGAGCGCCCTTGCCAATTTTTTTACCTCCAAGATCAAGTTGATTCAGGACTCTTTTCCCTTGAAGGGCCCTGAAGTATCTTACTATTCAGAGGATGGTTCTGCTTTAACAGCGAGTGCAGACCCGGTTCTGGCAGAGTTTCCATCACTTTCAGTATCCTCATCCTTGGACCTGATGGCCTGCCTCAAATCAGGATCACCTCTTGACGCATGCCCGGCCAAATTTTTGGCTAAAATGGCTGAAGTCATTAATCCCATCGTGAATCCTATTTTGAACCGCTCTCTTAGTGAAGGTGTGGTTCCTCAGGCCTGGAAGCAGGCGATGATCATCCCTCTTCTTAAAAAGCCCGGCCTGGATTCGGAGGTGTTGGCTAATTACAGGCCTATTTCGCTTCTGCCCGCCTTTGCGAAGATCCTCGATAAGCACGCGCACATGGTGCTCTCTGATTATTTGGAATCTCATGATTTACTGTACTCCACTCAATCAGGATTCCGCACCAACCTAAGCACCGAAACGGCGCTCCTGGAAGTTTCGGAGGCGATTAAGGAGGTGCTGGATTCAGGTGGCAAAGCGATGCTTGTGATGCTTGATCTGTTGGCGGCCTTTGACACCGCCCCCCATGAGGGTCTCCTCGCCAGACTTTTTGAGATCGGTCTGAGGGGGACGGTGTTCAGCTGGTTTCGATCTTTCTTGGCCGGCCATCGACAAACGGTCTGGGCCTCCTCGAGCTCCGCCGTGATGCCGTCATTGGGTGTCGGAGTCCCTCAGGGCTCAGTGTTGAGCCCAACTCTTTTCAACAACTTTATGACCCCTCTGGCGGCACTGGCGGAGTCTTTCGGGGCCCAGAGCGTTTCCTATGCCGATGATACCCAGCTCCTCTTCACGTGCCAGAAAGGAGCGGATTTTGATGGAGAGAGTATCCAGGGTTGCCTTGGGGCTGTTTTTAACTGGTTCCTGCTTAACAGCCTCAAGTGCAACTCGGATAAATCAGAGGTACATTTTTTCGGCTGCAAGACGGACCCAGACTGGCAGGAATGGTGGCCTGCGAATATGTTTCCTCCTGCAGGCTCCTCCCGGTTAGCCAAGAACCTGGGAATTAAGATAGATAGTGGCCTGACTCTGCAATCCCAGATTCTAGGGCTCACTGGCACATGCTTCGGGCTTCTCCGGATGCTCCGTAAGTTTCTTCCTATACTACCGGAGGAACATAGGAAAATAACGGTTCAGGCCATAATTGGTTCGAGAATGGATTACTCGAACATCCTCTATCTCGGCCTGCCGGAGTATCTGTTACAACGACTACAGGTGGTCCAGAACTCGGCAGCACGGGCCATTTTTGTATTATCCGGCCGTGCTAGAACCTCGGGCCTCCTGCAGTCACTCCATTGGCTCCCTATCCGGAAGCGGATAGTTTTCAAGGCCCTGACCTTGGCTCATAAAGCTCTACATGCTTCGAGAGCAAAATATCTTCAGAAAAGGCTAGCCTTTTATCATCCCGCAAGGTCCCTGAGGTCCGGGTCTTTGTTTCTTGCTATGGTCCCTCGCATAAAAAGAGCACGCATAGGAGGTCGCTCTTTCAGAATGCTGGCCCCGCAGCTGTGGAATACTTTGCCAGTGACACTGCGCAGTACCTCCAATCTGTTGGCGTTCAGGAAGGGCCTTAAAACTTGGCTTTTTACTTTGTAGATATCTGCCATAATGTTAGTTAGGGTTTTTTTCTACTTTTCTGGTTCTTTTCTGTCCGTTATGTTGTGATACAGGTTTACAATAAAGCGCCGGGACACTCTTCGAGTAGCCGTGCGCTATATAAGTCAAAAATAACATAACATAACATAACATAGGGAGATGGGCCTGTAGGACGATCATTCATCTTTGCGTTTCCCCTATTTATGTATAGTAACCAGTGTGGCTACAAGTTGGTTCGAGCGGGAGTCGGCCACTGTCTTCACAGTCTTCAAACATATTTCTGAGATGTGGGGTCAGCTTATCAGGTTTGAGCTTATAAAGCTCGATGGGCAGTCCATTGGCGCCCAAGGCTTTCCCGGACTGTAGACTCCTGATTGCTGTTGCAAGTTCTTCGTTCGTGAACTCACCGTCCAATGAGTCCCATTCTGAGTCTGTCAGCGTGGGTAGAGTGATATCTGCACGAAGCGCAACTGAGTCTTCCTCCGGCAAGTCCGAGCTGCTACGGTATACCATTTTATAATGGTTTGCAAATTTGCAAACAATGTCCTGGGGTTCTGTCAGTACAGTGCCTTGGCTGCTCTTGAGCATCGGGACCAGCCTCTTTGTCCTCTCTTTTTTGCCTAATCAGGCAATACGTTTGCCCGCTTTGTCCCCTTGGTCATACAGTCACTCATCTCGGTCTCTCACTAGGGTTCGGGCCATGTCTACGGCTACAGCTTTGTACTCTGCTATCTTCAGCATTAGTTGGTGATGGGCGTCTTGATTCTTCCCCTTCTCCGCTATCCCCTCAAGTCGGAGGAGATCTTGCTTGAGGCTAGTCATGTCCTTGAGTTTCTCTTTGCACGACCCAGCGATATCCGATAGCTCCTGTCCCCTGATCATTGTCTTAAAAGCCTCCCAGAAGATTGTAGGAGAGTCAACTGAGTTTTTGTTGTCTTGGAAGTACTGATCGAGAGTTTTTGTAAGTGTGTCTTTGATTGTGGCTATTCAGAGATACCACAGGTTTATGGGTGCCACACATCTCACCCTCTTGCCCCGAATGTTAAATGGGCCGTTGCGGAGAGTGGTCCGAGATACCCCTTGCCAAATGTTTGATCTCTCTGACAGTCATGGCCTGTTGTTCGGGCATGAGTATGTAGTCAATTCTGGAGAAAGTTTGGTGAGACCCTGAGTAGTACGTGTAGTGTTTGTGCTCTGGGTGGTGAATTCTCCAGAGATCTGTGAGTCCAAGGGCATCAAGGAACTTGGTGAGACAGTTACTTGCTCTACCAATATCTTGTGGCGGGTGTCGATCTAACTGTCCCGATACACCGGAATTAAAATCCCCTCCCATTACCAGGTGGCCTTCTGGAAGTGTAAGTATAAAGGATCCCATTCTTGAGGGATTGGGTTTGTAAGCCCGGTTGGCTGTAGACTGCTATTAGTATCAGGGTATGACCTTCTCATTGCCCAGAGACCACCGTGTAATGACCCAGTGTGTCAGTCCATGTGTGTTGTATGCTGAACACCAAGGATTGTTTAATAAGAATGCCAACCCCTCTTGAACCTGTAGTAAAGCTTGTGTGCGTCACAAGTGCGTAACCTCACCTATTTAATGCTTTACAAGTATTGCCCACTAAGTGTGCCTCCAGGAGCAGTACGACGTCTGAAGCTTGTTGCTTAAAGTATTGGAGCACAATGCTGCGTTTAATCTTGTCCCACAACCCATTGATGTTCCAGCGGAGGAGCTTAAGACTCCTGTCCCAGTGTGAAGTCATTTATGAAGGGAAGGAGAGCTTGGCTGTGTATCTGTGACATACTATGTGACCCAGACTGGGTGTTGTGTTTGTGTAGTGACCAATAGCGACCCTTCCAACTTCCCGCCACCCAGTACCCCTGAAAACAGCTAACTAAAAAATTAAACATAATAGCCCTGTAGAACTGACCCCCTCTGCCTGCTACCCTGCATTGTAGGTTTGAAACTACCCACATCCCCAACTAGCAGAGCGCCTGTCGCCCAATGAACTGATCAACAATTGCGGGGGATTATAGGGTGACACCGACTCTAGCCATTCGAAGCCCCGCCCCGCCCATCTCAGGAGAGTGTCATTCCGAAGTGCCAGCAGTCCCACAGCGCCAACCCCTTGCATAGGGTCTCTTTCCCTAGTCCCCTTCGGTAAAAATTATACATTACTGTTAGTTGGAGCAGTTCCAGGAGTCTAGCATCATAGGGAGATCAATCAGCCCTCATTGTCAACCAGTGTCCTTGGCCTCACAGATCTCGATCTCCAGGATTGTTGACTTCGCCTATCTGATTCTGACCTCCCATTCATGGAGGGCGGCGAGCGGACATGTGTATCTCTCCAGGTGTCTCCAGAGGTCATCTTTGTCTGTCGCTTGGCCTGCTTGTTCAGCCATGCCTGCACTTCCGACGGGTTCGCGAAGAACCACGTTTTTCCATCAGCTATGATCTTGAGTTTCGCTGGAAAGAACATCATGTACTGAAGGCGTCTGTCACGTAGTACCCTCTTCACCGCATCAAAGGAGCGTCGCTCCTGTTGCAATTTAAGAGTAAAGCCTGGGAAGAACTGCACTGTGGTGTTTTCATAGCGGAGGTCTCCCTGCAACCTTGCTGGCTGCAGGATGGCATCGCGATCTCTATAGTTAAGGATTTTTGCAATGATTGTCTGGGGGCGGCTCATGGTTTCGGCGGTGGGACCGGAGCTCTATGTGCTCGTTCAATCGTGAAGAGTGAGGAAAGTTATTTCGGTTTGAGGTGGTTGAGTATTAGGTCTTCAAGGATGAGGTCCATGCTCAGACCCTCCGATCCCTGCGGGACCCCCACCACTCTGATATTGTTTTGGCGTGCTCGTTCCTCCTGGTCTTCAAGCGGAGAAGTTGATGCACCAACAGTTTTTAATGGTAGACTGGAGCTCTCCCACATTTGCTTCGGTCACTTTAAGTCTGTCCGTTGTTTTGTTCATATCGGTTCGCAGCAGGTTCATTTCAATGAACGCTTTGTCGATTTTTGTCTCAAGTGTTGCGCCAAGGACCTGTATGGCATCCATTATTGATCCGAGGGATGGTTTGGGATCACCAGATTGACCACTTGGGGCCCCATCTAATGGAAGTGGTTGTTTCGGTACAGCGTATTTGTTGAACTTATTTGTTTGCACCGTTGTGGAACCTTTGGGCTTCATTTTGCTGGCACGATTGCCAGTGGCGTTGGATCCTCTGGGCTGCTTTTTCACCATGGTCAGTCCCAGCACTGTCTCCCATGGGGATTGTGGGATTTGAAGAAGGTGGCAGTTACCACTTTCCCTTTGTGGCCGGATAGCTTTTCTGCCCTCTGCATGTCAATAGTGGTGTCTTCTCAGGGGCCTCTTCTCTACCAGGGAGACAGGCCATTCGGCTGTATTCAGCTTCCTGGGTCTTCACTCACCCATGAGGTCACCCCTCCTCCAACACAAAGTCCATGGATAATCGACAGGGCACAGTTATTGGGCATTGGTTTCAGTTCTTGGGGAACTCCACTGTTCTCTTCGCTTTGCAACCCTCTGTTCTGCTTTGGGGGCCACTGCCGCGTGGTGCGATTGAAGTAAGTGACCTAATCAGCATAGTCCGGCTGCGGATATGCTCCTATTTTTCCCTTGGGTCCAGCCCCGGCCCTCCGTCGCTGGTGTCTTAGTGCGGGAGAGAGGCTTGTTATTGGGTCGGTGGAGGTCCCACGCGGGAGGGGAGCGCAGCACACCTCGGAGCGAGGATCGCGCTGTGAGGGTAGGCAGTGTACCCCCGATGTCTGCCTCCAAGTGTACGTGTCGTATGGCTTCTCCGGTGCCTCCTTACAACGAGCACCCGGTATTTTGAGCGGCTTCGTCTTCCACAGGAAAGGAAACGCCCTGTTTTCCAGCAGGTAACGGGAGTGAAGGGGTGGGAGGGGGGACGATGATTCTCGACCCTGAAATCGGCGTTATGCACACAGTCGGGCAGTTCAGGATTGCCGGCTCCGGGGGCAGCCAGTTCGTATCAAGCTCCTAGGAGTCCGGAGAGGGGAGAACCATGCTATCGCCGGCTCCCATCCCCCTCACTGCTGGCAAAATGAGGCGCGCAGATTAGATCTGCGATGGGCCGTTATTGGGGTCAGGGAGGGGGAAGGAATAGTGGGAGGGAGCGCCTGCACGCCCGTACCTTTAATGGATCACTGTTGGGAGGCTTTGCAGGAGGGGATATTTACTCCTTGGACATCGGTTCTTTTGATGGCCTCCGTCGGCTCCTAGCGCCTGGTGACGCAGCCCTGGAATTGGGCGATTGTCCCTCTGTTTTTCCACTGGGTTTTCTGGTGTCGGTTGGGGCAGCCGGTGTTCCACTGGCGCTGCGGGTGGTCCGGCCTTCACAATGTAGGAGTTTTGGCTGATTTTAGGCGTTTTGGGGCATGGCTCTGGCGGAGCTCTTCCTTCAAGCAGCCATCTTTGTCGGCGCCAAGCCACTCCCCTCACGGGTCGTGATCTTGATAAGGCAAAATACTCTTTGCTTCCCCTTAAACATACCTTCTATATAGGAGAGAATAAGTATGGGAGATTTATTAGCTAACAAACGTAGAGCCCAGCGCCAAGCTAAGGATGCTACATCTCTATGTACAAAGGAGGGGGGCCTTTTGGAGGAAGATGTGCCAATTGCCTCTCGCTTCAGGGAAATTACGCTGACCCTTATACAGCGCAGGACCTACCAAAGGCAGCTCATTATTTGCGTAGTGCGAGCATTACTCGCCTGAGAACGGACCAGTCCGCAGGACTTGAACAACCAATTCGAATCAGGTAGGTTATATCAGCCATCTCGAGACATAAGCCCCTTAAATCCCCAGGCATGGATGGCTTCTCTAAGTTGTTTTATAGGACTTTTAACGCCCTGTTAGCCCCCCTCATCACCAGGGTCTTTAACTCATTTAAGGGCCGTGCCACAATCCCAACTTTGATGTTAGACGCCTTGATCGTACTTATCGCTAAATCTGGCAGAGACACAAGGCACTGTGGGTCATATAGGCGGATGTCCTTGCTTAACGTTGATGCTAAGCTCACAAGTATTTTGGCAGCTCGTCTCACCCCATTGATGCCTGGATTTGTGGCCGCAGACCAGGCTGGGTTATCCCCAAGAGACAATGTGCGCTCAACACAAAAATAATCTTACCTCTCCTAGAAAAGGCCCATCAAACCCAGAGGGATGTTATGCTCTTTTCCGCCAAGAAGTCAGTTTGCCTTGTTCACTTGCCATATATGACAACGGTTTTAACACATTTTGGTTTTGGAGAAAGATTTAGGGCCTGGGTTCTGAGCAACTATGGGGAACCACAGGCCTTGGTAAGAGTTATTGGGAGAAGCCCTTCTCCTTTCTCATTCGCGGGGTACGCGGCAGGGGTGTCCTTTGTCACCCATGCTGTTCGCACTTTATATGGAGCCTTATGCTTAGACGGTTAGGGATCACCCTGGTATCACAGGAATGTATTTTGGGGTGAGCAACACTTCATCACATTATATGCGGATAATGTCCTTGTGGCCATTGATAACCCCAGAGAGGCCCTTCCACCTTTTCTAGAGGAACTGAGGGAATTTGGTGAAGCTTCTGGTTTTCATAATAATCTGAACAAATCACAGGCCATGAACCTCTCTCTGTCGCCCGACTCTATAGTCCATATTTGCTCAGAGTCACTAGATCCTGTGTCACCTGGCCCCATTCCCTATCTTGGCATAAAGTTGGTATCTACACCAGATGAAATTAGGACTCTTAACTATTGCACTCTTGATAGGCGAATACGAGCTGACTTGAACCGCTAGTGGCTATATCCTCTCCCTCAACTGGGCCGAATCACGGAGTTGAGGTACTGCTCCCAAGAATTCTCTTTCAGACCCTTCCTCTTCAGCCAATTTAGGGGTTGATAAAATCTTTGCAAACAGCGCTACATCATTTTGTCTGGGCTGATGAATGGCCCGTTATGCAACAGGAATTGAGTTGGTGTCCCCAAAGGGTGGGGGGATTGGGCATTTCAAGTTTGCTTCACTAAGGGAAGTGGTGTGGCGCCGGGGCTAGCGCGACTGACTCCGGAATCTGGGGATCATGGTTCGATCCCCGGCACCGGCGGCAGATTAGCCCAGCACCATGTGACTCTGGGCAATAGCTTGCTTAATCTTCCAGATGGCCCCCAGCGCCTAGAGACCCTTACGGGTGAGTGTGCGTTTTAAAAATGGGGATAATTATAATACTATGTGACGCAACTTCAAAATCTGGTTGAATGATCTCGGGCAGAATCTGAAAAACCTTGGTTATTTAGGGAGTAGACAGTGGCAGGCACCCCACTGTGGAGGATTCCATTCTTGCCCCGTATTCACCGTCCCCCGGGTCTCTATGTGTCTCCAATAACTAGATTGGTCTTGAAGGTGTGGGATAGTCAGACGGCCCAGCATGGCCTCTCATCATTTCCATCTCCCCTTTACCCTGTGGCAGGCAACGCAGATATTTCACCACGTGGCCTTCAAGGTATGGTAGGAGGTGTGTTGCAATTCCTGAGACCAAGAGGTTTCACTATTTGAAAATAAGGCATGGCATATGCATCATCCGGTCAGGAATCTGCATACTGCACCTACCGAGGTATGAAAAGTGGTTCCCCACCAAAGATACAAAAAAACATTTAATTACGGAACTGTACGCTATGTTACTCCACTAGGCCCCCGAATTGACAACCGCAGAACAGGTCAGATGGGAATCGAGACTATGTAGAGAGCTGTCCCCCAAGGATTGGCAGGATATATATCACAGAGCAGGGCATACGGCTAGCAACACTGCCAGCGGGGGAAACTACCATTAACATTTTCCCTTAGTGGTATTTGACCCATGTCCGTCTGCATAGAGGTAACCCAGAGCGTAGCACAGAATGTTGGAGAGAGTGTGGGGCACCTAGGACCCTCTTGCATAGTCTTTGGGACTATTCCCGGCTAGCCCAATTTTGGAGCGAGAATTTAAATGACATCTATACATATTTACAAACTCAATTGCCTAGATTTTCAGCATACATTATTCTAGATCTTCCCAATACACTTACATTTCCACTTTAATCTCGCAGAGCTGACAAATGGGTCTGGCATTGGGGGTGGCACATCAGATGATTACTGTAAATTGGGGAACTGATAGGGTGCCGACTCGCCAGGGTTGGCTTCACCGTATGCGGCATTTGGTGGGGGTGAAGAGGCTCCCTGTGACTCTTAACTGCACAGGGTGATGCTTACAGAGACATTTGGAGGCCATTCATTTTACGTTTTAGTTTAGGGGACTGACCTGTCCTAGGTTTCTCAGATTGTTCTGTTTGACTGGAGCAGAAGCTACACCACCGGGGGGGGGGGGGAATCCCATCTTCGTAATCTTCTGTATGCATGTTGTTATTCATTAACAATCTTCATTATGTGGTGAGTGACCGAGTGGGAGGCATGGGGGAAGGAGGGCGTGGTTGGGATCCATTTAAAATGTGTTTGAAATTTGATAATTCAGGGGACACCCCTCTTAGGAAGCAGACATTGCATTCGCTGAATTTACTGCCACCTTCCTAAGTCAAGTGGCTGCTCTTCTTATGGGAGTTAAATCAGGGTCCCCTTATGACCCCAGCTCCCCCAAGATAATCAACTTGGCACCAGAGATAATAGCAACTAATCTGTATGATATCTTTACCATAATGTTTTCAAAAGGTGTGCTGCCTTCGGTTTGGGAAAAAGCCTCCATCCTCCCTCTTATAAAAAGGCTGAATCAGCTCTACTGACCCCAATAACTATTGGCCTATATAACATCTTCCCCTCGCCGCTAAACTCATTGAAAAATCATGAACACAGAACTATGTAAATGTATCCAAGATAATCATATCCTACACTCGATGCAGTTTGGGTACAGACCAGGACACTGTACATAAACTGCCCTGGTCAAAGAAACGGAAGAGGTAAGGATACCTCTAGACAGAGGGGGTCCTGCTGCCCTTTTTCCCCTTGAACTATCGGCCGCGTTTGGTACGTTGAACTATAAGACCTTGATTCACTGTTTAGCAAATATAGGGATCAAGGATATAGCCCTTTGCCTGCTCACCTTCTTTCTTTCCGATAGGAGACAAGCCCTAGCTCTAGGAAAATTTGAGTCAACACTCTTCTCTCTGCCATGTCCACAGGGATCCTCACTTAGCCCAACTCTCTTTAATCTCTATGTATCTAAGCTGGCCCCACTTATCAAAAGCTTTAATCTGGATCTCACCTCCCACACTTATGACACCCAATTGGTAGTCGCAGCCTTCAAAAGCGATCTGACTGGACCTCAAACATGTCAAGAATGTATCAAAGCAGTCAGCCTCTGGATGAGCAAGCACTGCTTGAAGCTAAACTCAGGGAAAAACAGAGGTGATTTTATTTGGGAACCTCTCTTTTACCGGGTCCCCAACCTGGTGGCCAGTCTTGTTGCCCCCCCAATCCATGTCTCCAAAGCCAAAAATGTGGTGGTATCATTGATGAAAAACTCAATCTCAAAGCCCAAGTCTCATCAGTGAAATCCTCATCCAGTCATACCCTCAGAATAATAACAAAATGTTTAACTTATATCCCAGACAATACCAGGAAAAACTTGATTACTGTTTGGCTCTCTCAAAGTTGAATTATTGTAATAGCCTCTACATGAATCTGAAGGAAACGCATGGCAGTAAACTTCAGTGAGTGCAGAATACCGCAGATAGAATGATTCTGAATCTCCCGAAATTCCATTCTATCTGAAATCTACATTGGCTTCCGAAACGCAGCTGGGTAAAATTCAAAGCCCTCTGCCTTGCAAGCAAACGTCTCTACTATACACAACCAGAATTTCTGAGGCATGCCTTTCCGATGGTACATTCCTAACAGATCCCTGCATTCTGCAAGTTCCAATACCCTAGTGAGTGATCCCCAAAATCAGGAAGCCTAGGGGAGGTAGGAACTTAATATTCAGTACCACAAAAGTTTAGAATAGCCTTCTGGCCCACATCAGAGCCATCTCATCACTTCTCGGTTTTAGTTAGGAGATTAAGACTTGGCTTTTTAAAAACGAAATGCGCCATCTTCAGCATGCACAGGTTCAGTTTGTGTCAAGACACCCTCGGGTATTCGCAAGCTTTATAATTCCTCTTAACATAACATAACATTTGCTATATTAGGAGCGCACTTAGGTGCTATCTCGCTTATGCTACTGACGTTTACTATCTTTGTAAAGCAACAACAAAAACAAATTTGAACCTAAAAGCTGTAAGTCAATAAACCTATTTGGCTAAGTTTTTCACCTGACTGATCAGATCTGCACTTTTAGCTCTGGAAATATATAATTAGTTACACCCATCTGGGTAGCTACCCTCTAGGTGCACACAGTCAAATCTTGGCTGGCACAAAGGTTTGGCCCTTCCATTAGGTCATAAAATTAAGCAATCTGAATCATCGTGCTACTGCTGATACTAGCAGTCATTGTAATATAAACTGTTGTTTTCTTTGATTGCAAAGTGTTTGAAAAGTCTATTGAAATTTACAAAATACCAAATCTATTTCAGGGACTCTACTTCCTGCTAGGTGGTTGGTGCCCTCGGCTACCTGGGCTTTCATAAGAAGCACTAGGGTCTCCTGCTTTTACTCCTTTCTTGGTTTGCATTGTACTCCTCATAAAGTATTACAGAAATACAGTCCTCAGTTCAGAAATGCTTTAAGAGCAAACCTTTTTGTCTTTTGGTTGGAAGCCACTGCTATGTTAATCATGACTCATGAGCCTGAAAAGTACCTATTTCGGTCCAAGGCTAGACATGTAAGTTACAAAATAAGTCAATCTACAGGTTCTCACAAATTGTTGTAGTCAAAAAGAGAAATGGAGAATAAAGGTTATGTATCAAATTGCTAAATATCAATCAAAGTTGAATGTTATGTCTTCACCAAAAGATTTGTGAGAAGCCACCTTGAAGGAACGGAAAGGAGGTGAAATCAGTCACTTTACTCTACTTTGGATTTAAAGACAGCATCTTGTCCAACTAACTTGAAGGAGAAATGAAAGTCAATTACTTTTGTTTTACTAGGTGTGTTTACATTTCTAAAAATGTATTCTGGTCTTGTGCCACCATTCTCAATATTTCAGCTCTTGATGCATGTTATGTTCCATAGATTAGAAGTTGTCATCGGGAAGTTTTGATGTAAATGAAAATATCACAAACACAATTTTTTTTAAATCTTTTAAGTATACCAATGGAAAAATAAATTGCAATGAAAGAATGTATGGTTCTATGTGCATACGGTGAGTACCTTGGCCATGTCACTAGTAAGTAGGATATTAAACAGAATGGTACATTGTAGTATTCTAAATAATAATAATGATTACACTTAGTTGACTCCCTATTTATTACTCATATTTGTCTACCCACCAGGTAATGATTTTTATCTGTAACAGTTCTAACTTTTTTCTCACAACCTCACTTGGATTAACAATGTTAATGCTCACATTCAAATCCACCCTTTCGCATGAATCCCTATAGCCTACGAGCCAAAATTGTAATTCAAATATTGAGAGATCTCTATTTCTGTGTCTGCGAGCCAATATGCCACATGTATTATGGCATGAGTAATGTACCTGAATGATGGCTAATTGACAGAGTATGCTGTTGGGTGAGGAAGTATGTAGCTCTGCAGACATATCTCTTTGGGAAACTTACTTGTAGCAAAGTGTGTACATCTGCAATTGTATTTGTTATCAGTTCATCAATACATTTCCAGAGTGAACCATAAAAGAAATAACGACACAGGACACAGATGCTGCATGAGATGAAATTAGTTTTATACTCTTTTAATAAACAGCACTTCTCATCATTACCAGATAACATGTACACACCTCTCCAGGGCGTCTGATCAGAGTGGGAATGCAGATACATTGGTCTTACAGTCAGGATGCAATAAGAGAGAAGGCAGAGAGGAAAGAATGGGTTTCCGTTCAATTTCTTCTTCACAGTCCATTGACGCTGATGAAAGGGACTGCAGCCTTGCCTTATAAAGCACTTATTGACATGCCAAGCACCTCTTAATAATCTTAGACTCTGATTGTTTGGAAGCAGAACCTCAAGCAGTCTTTATATGTATACTGATCATTATTGTGCCATGTGGAACTCAAATATAAACAAACTGCCAAAGATTCCGAGGAGAATCAGTCATGATCTCTGGCTAGCGATGCTAAGTAAAGGTATTTGAATATGACAGCAATTGTGTCGCCTTTAAGTGGGCATCACTGACCATTAAGTCATACTTCATACTAATATAGATTTCAGCTTTTGATAACACACCCACACAGGCACATATTATATATTAGCAGAGTTATGATGCTGTGATCGGCAATGCTGCAGAAAGGTCCTGCACAATAATTGCTACTCATTCTTTCATCAATGCAACAAAAACCCACCTCTCTCATTCACAAGGAGATGAGGGATTACACTTGCCTACCGCCCTTTCCCAAGAAAGAGAGGGTAGAGGATAGACAGGAATTTACCTTTCAACAGAAACTGAGGTAAGCATTCGACTGGACCTTTGCTTCAGATTGCTGATTTCAGCATTATGACCTTCTCTTAATTTGAAACACTTGTGCCTGTGATCAACGGCGAGTCCAATAAGCACAGTTGGCTTTTCAATGTTGTGCGCGTGGATAACGCCATATTAGTAAGAATAAACGTACTCCAATACATTATGTTATTTCATAGTATTAGAAACAAAAATTGCATTTCTTAACATACATTTGGGTCTTATTTAAACCATAATTTGACATTTTCTTCCAGCATTTAGTGAGGCGGATAGATGCCTCACCCTCCACTTTCTGAGCAGTAACACATTGATATTAGAACTGTCTGCTTACACATCATCGAAGCATCCTATTATTTCCCATGATACTATCACCATCATTCTGTCCCACAAGACTTGTTGTATTGTTTCAATGGGCCTTCCAGTGAATGCTAGTGCTTCACTCCTATACTGCTCCTTTGTTACAACACTGACTCCATCCTAAATAAAAGTGTCATCCTTACCTTATAGAGGAACTTGAAATTCAAATCTCTCTCATTAAGAAACATTTCAAATTCAAGTTTAAAATGCACTGTCCTACAATTCAATTCTATGGGGCTAGTTGTTAAACAGGTTATTTCAATCCAGTTCACTAGGGCTGGTTATGTGTAAATATGCAGCCCCCTTACAATGCAGTCCTGTGGGGGGAGTTAAAGTAGGTAGTCCTTACAATGCCATCCAATAGACGCCTGTAGCGTTTCTCCGCACTGATCAGTAATCAGTTCCATTTTCTCATATGATATGGTCAATGCCATCACATCTGGCCAAAGACCATCACAACTGCATATCTGAACCCCACAATGTGTCTGGTCCGACTCACCGATACTTCAGTCGCAAGGGTTCTGGTGGAAGCGGATTGGCTACAACGGAGCTGGCCCATATGCGGCATCTAATTTAAGTTGCTACCTCCCATGGCATGGAAGCACCTATTTGTGCATCTCCGTGTGCAATGGGGGTACACCTGCAAGGCTCTGCCTTTCTGTTGGCTGTGCATACCGAACACTGGGGTGTCATTTCAGAAGCACCCTCTGGGCAGCATAGGACAGGATGAGGCACCAACATATCACCTGTATGTTCGGCCTTTGACTGCTATCTCCTCCCTGTGCAGGTTCAGGTGTTTTTTCTGTGGTTGCTTGGGATTTTTGTGGGTCTGGGTGGACTGTGGACACTCGGGTGAGGTCCTCACCCTCCCTAGGAGTGAACATTGTGCTTTGCTCTCTTCCAGAGTCCAGGAAGGAAGGATCCAGTGGGCGAGGGGTGCATTTGCCAGCTTCAGAGGCTGGTGCTTGTGCTATATCACCTTTAGGTTTGTTGCACAGACACAGACCTTCCATACGCTCAGATTGCTCCCCTGACCTTGTCCTTCCATTTCTCCAACCCCACATCTTGTGCTGTTGTCCCTTCGATGCCCTCAGCCTTCGCCGTGCTGCATTCACGTAGCATTCATCCTCTTCAGCAGCAGACCACTCCTCAGGCAGCCTCATTCCTCTCTGTAATTCTCTCATGTCACACTGCATGTCTGTCCTGTTCTGCACTCCCAAGCACACCCACTCCATCCCCAAACCCCAGTATCAGCAGTAAAGCCCTCTGCCATGGGCAAAACACCGCAAAGCTCTCAACCAACACAAATTCCGTAATGAATCCCCTCTCCAATGAAACTTTGATTCAGCACCCTCCCCTTTAAAGGTCTCCTACAGCACAATGTACCCAGTAAAGCCTTCTTGCCATCGCATCCCTCTTCCCAGCTCTGGGCCAGTACAACTCTCTCCCAGGTCAACCCTCTCACCATTACATCTCTCCTCCCAGTACTTTCTTCATATACACCAGGACTGCACTGTCCCCAGTACACGCTCTCCTAAGAAATGGCCCTTCACTTAGTTGCATTACTGAGACCAGTAAGATCCCAGACAGCCCTGGCCACAGTGCTAAGACCACCTTCAGCGGGCACCAGTTTAGACCATGACTCCATCACTGACAACGCCATCAGTGAATGCAGGAGCCGAACACAGTGTCGGCTGCTTGAGTTGTATACAATCCAGGTCACAGATACAGCACTGGATGCTTAGTGTGTACAACGCTGGGCACAGGCGCAGCGCTGACAATGACAGCAGTATATACAGGCTCCACTTATAGTACTGAGGCCTCCCTTATTGTAAACAATCCAGGCCACATGGGCAATTCTGGGACAAAGTATGTTGCTATGTACAGGCCGCAGCTGAAATGGTGAGATCACCTTTAGTATATACAGGCCGGCCCACGACCGCAGCGTCGAGGCTGCCTTTAGAGTAAAAATCCCATGCCGCAGCCGTGGCGGTAAGAGCACCTCCAGTGTATAAAATCCACCACGGCCGCAGCACAGAGACTGTCTCCATTACAGATAATATGGACTGTGGGTCCAGCAAAGTAGATTCAGGAAAAATATTTTACATCAGATGTACCAGTAGATCACCAGATGACCGTCCTCCAGACAGTCATTCCCTACTGAGAGACGCAAAGGCTCCCAATCACGCGGTCACCCCCACTGGTCAGCACGTGCGCAGCCACAAGAGACAGCGCCCCTCAATGCGCGCTCACAAGACCCCACGCAGCTCCCAGGGAGGACCGTAGCCGTGAGGCCAGAACCATGTCTGCGGAGGTAAATCCAATGCGGGGTTCTCTCTGCTCCCCTTTCTCTAACCCTTGTTGCCCAGGCCTTCTTAGCACATCTTAGCTTCTCTTCGCTTTACAAGCAGCTCTGTCCATGCACAGCCAGCCACTAGAACACATTACACAGTATGTACATGGACAGGAGCCGAGCACCCCTGCCGTCTGTCCAGCGCCTACTCTAGGTAGATGTCTTCTGTGGGACAGGTGTACTCCACAAACTCCTTGTAGAAGAGCTGGAAGGCCTGTCTGTAAGAAAAGGAGAAGGGAGACACGTCAAGATTGATGCTATGAGGGGAAACTAACATGATTTCACAACAATAAAACCTCGAGAACTGCTGGTGAGAGCATCAAGCCATATAAGCTAATGGGTTTGCTCTGTAATGTCTGAGGAAGAAAGAATCAATGGAGCTATACAAAAATTTAATTCTCGATTTCTAATATACAGCCTCTATGTGACACTCACACATACAGTCACTATGCATAATGTGGCCTAAAATGAAGTTTAATTGGCTAGTAAATGCATCACAAGGGTGAATGAGGAACATTCTACCTACCTGTAACCATTGGTTTGCTGTTTGTTCTCTTTACTTGCAGCGCACTCTCCTACCATGAAGAGTTCACAGTGGATTATTACACCTTGTCTTTCTTGAACCCATTTGTTTTGGCTTCATGCATGACACACATGGCTTGTAATCGTGACACCCTGAAGCTAATGATATATCAGGACTTCATCTCTATCTCAGATTATAGGTATTTTGCCCTAATCTGTCTTTCTGTTGCTTAGCTTGTGTTAACAGCTATCTTTCATGTGTGAATCTGCAACAAAGAAAGCTCCAAGCCAAGAGCGACTGATAAGATAAATGCTACTTACCAGTATGCATCTGTTCTTGGCATGTAGAGCTGCGGATTCACACACTATGCATAGATCGCCATCTGGTGTTGGGCCCGGATGTTTGCAGTTTGTTGTTGTCTTGTTAAAGTCTTTGGAAGTAACGCGATAGGTGACTCTTCCATTGGACAATAGTGCGCATGGGCATTGACTCCATCTTCAGATTGTTTTTTTCCGCCATCAGGCTCAGATGTGTTCCACGCGTTCCAATTCAGTATCGTTACCGAGTTAACTTTCGACACGCAATTCTAACCCAATTCTTCAGTATTGCCTCGATCGCGTTTCCCTTTTGACGCGCATCTCCACAAACTTCTACTTCAGTTTCAGTCGTTGAAGCAGGCCTTCATGGCCTAGCTGCGCCATCAGGCCTTCGTGGCTCATGGAAAGGACTCCCTTCAAAAAATTTCCTCAATGTGGAGCCAAGTTTCCACATGCTGATCTGCATGAGGTGTGCAACCTCTGCCTTTCACCTGAACACAAGGCCAAAGACTGTCCGGCTTGTGTCTCTTTCCACTCCAAGAAAACCTCAGAGATCGTAGATTGCGAAGAAGTATGGCTCGATCATCAACAGCGATGCCGGACGAAATTTTCCCGGAAGGCATCGATGTGCCAGAGCAGGAGCAGATGGAAGAAGGCACCTTCAGCGACTCCAACACAAGCAGTCCGACACCGAAGACATCACCACGGGGCAACGGGTCGTAAGTACTGACGTCGACCCTTCCCCCCGCCTACCCATCCAAAGGCTTTGGTAACACCTTCACCTTCGAGCCTAGGTGCACACTATGACAAAACTTCCCACCTTCGGGCTCGGCAAAGAAGTCCACAATTAAGCCTTCAGGCCACTCGGGACCGAGTCAGCCTTCCGTCGGTGCCAAAACTCCATCATCGGCACCGACCAAAGAGAAACCGAAAGAGAAACCAAAAGACAAACCATTGTCTTCCTCCACTCCGAAGCCTGGTTCTGCACTGGCGCATTTGGCACTGAAACCAAAAGACACTCAAACTTCGGATCCGAAAAAATCCTCGGAACCAAAGAAACCACCGGTTCCGAAACATACATCGGAACCCACAAAACAACCGGTTTCATAAACACCCGACACCTCTGATCCGAAAAAATAATCAGAGCCAACCATGCAACCGGGTCCAAAAACGCCAACCAAACCTTCGGAACACACAAAAACTCCTTAAGCCAAAACAAAGGAGCATAAAACGACTCCAAAGACTGTGCCACATAAGCATCTGGACCCCAAAAAATGGGCACCGAAACACCACGCTTCCGAGGAACAACTTTTTGAACTGATCCTACACTCTGGAAATTGACCCACAAATAGGTCATCTTAGGATTAGTCCTTCCAACAAAAGAAAAATGGACAAACCTACACCATCTCCACTTTTCTTAAAGAAAAGAGACATTGTCACCTCTCCTTTAAAGATCTCTTCTCCACCTTCTCCACAATACATTTCTCCTGTTCCATCTCCAAGACCAATACAATCTCCTCCACCTCCAGATGCTGATGATACCACTGGTGACGAAGGAGATAAGGAAGGAGATAATGAACCTCTAGAAGAGCCTATTCATTACATCCCAAATGATCCATGGGAAAATTATGGCACACCAGATGTTCCTGGTGTACCACAGGAGGATGTCAACCCATCTAGACCATCCCCTCCAGAGGATACTATAGGTTTCACTTAGCTAGTACACAAGGCTGCCCAATACCACGGGGTAAACTTACATACACACCCCATAGAGGAAGACTTCCTCGTGGACATGTTTACAACGTCCCAAAAGTCCACCTCTATTCTACCAATGCTAAAAGGGGTAATTAAACACGCTCCTGAAGTCTTTAAAGACCCCGTAAGGGCTAGAGTCATTAACCCTAGAATAGAGAATCAGTACAAGGCTGCCCCAACTGACCCTACATACATTAGGGGACACCTTCCACTAGATTCCTTAGTTGTTTCCAACGCCAGGAAAAGGGCCAACACTCAAACATCAGGCGACGCTCCACCACCTGACAAAGAGTCAAAACTATTGGACGCATCTGCCAAACGAACAGCGTCACAAGCGGCCAAAATATGGAGGATTGCCAACACACAGGCTTTACTAGCCAGATATTATAGGGCGCACTATAACGAGCTAGAGAAGCTACTACAACACCTTCCAGATGATTATAAGACAAAAGCCCGTGATCTTATACAGGAAGGTAAAATAATAACTAAAACCTCCATTCGCTGTGCTCTAGATGCCGCAGATACAGCCTCCCGAGCCATAAATACCAGTGTCCTTTTATGCAGACATACCTAGCTAAGGATATCAGGGTTGAAACAAGAGGTTCAGACTACCATACTGAACCAACCCTTTGACGAAGAACACTTATTTGGGCATGCGGTGGATTCATCTTTAGAGAAGATGAAAAAAGACACTGACACCGTCAAATCAATGGGAGCCTTGTAATCGCAAGCTCCCAGGGGTTCCTTTCGTCGCTCCTCTTATAGGGGTGCCTATAGAGGCTTCAACACAGATAACGCCTCAACTTCATATAAAAGTCCCACATAAACCTCCTCTACCAGAGGTTATTACAGAGGAGGCTACAGGGGCAATCACAGCAAAGGTAGGGGTAAAACTACCAATACTCGTACTGCCAACACCTCAAAACAATGACTTCCCGTCACTTCCCCCAGATTCTACTCCAGTCGGGGGGACGATTAACCCAGTTCCTACCTGTCTGTAACAATATCACCACAGACAGGTGGGTGAGACAAATGATCCAATCTGGGTATTGCCTGGAGCTCACTGCTACTCCCCCAATACACCACCCAAACAGTGTCCCATGTCAACAGAACATTTACCGCTTCAAAAACAAGAGGTGCTTTCCCTACTGCACAAACATGCAATAGAGCCAGTTCCCTTCACCATCAAAACACAGGAGTTTACTCCCTGTACTTTCTGATTCCTAAACAGGATGGAACCCTGAGGCCCATCTTAGACCTCAGACCATTAAACCTATACATACAATCAGACCATTTCCACATGATGACTCTTCAAAAAATCCTTCCCCTACTCAAACAGGGCGATTTCCTTGCCACTTTAGATCTCAAGGACGCCTACTCCCACATTCCCATTCACCCGGCTCACAGGAAATATCTTCGGTTTGTAGTGGACGTTCAGCACTATGAATTCAAAGTTCTCCATTCGGAGTTACCACAGTACCCAGAATATTCAGAAAATATCGAGCAGTGGTAGCAGCCCATTTAAGAAGACAACACATTCATGTCTTCCCATACTTGGACGATGGGCTCATAAAAGCCAAGTCACATACTCAGTGTGTACGTCATACACACACCACAATCCAACTACTGCACAACTTAGGGTTTACAATAAATCACCCAAAGTCGAACGACCGATAACAGTTATTTCTGTGTGCAGTATGTGTCCACTGCGCATTCCCACATGGTGCACAGACTATAAAGCAGTAACTTTATACACCGTAACTGGTAGTGCGAGTGAATGGAAAGTAAATAATGTTTTTTAGGGATGTATGACGTTAGAACGCATACGTTTACCACGACCTACCATTACAAAGCGGTCGTAACAACGAAAGTTGTTACCACGCATTGCGCTGGGGGGGGGGCGCAAAATTAAATAATTTAATTTACTACTCCAACACCAGTCCCCGTGGATAGTAGGGAAGGTGTTGGGATAGTAAATTAAATCATTTCCTATCCTTGAGCGCCCCCCAGCGCAATGCGTAGTAACAACTTTCGTTGTTACGACCGCGTTGTAATGGTAGGTCGTGGTAACGCGCGCGTTGTAAGTGTTGCATACCGTTTTTTAGAATCTCTGTCTGTCCGATTAAAGCATCTCTACTAACGTGATTATCGATGCTTCGTAAATGTCTACAGAGGACCATGGAGCTGCTCTACAAATGTCAGCAATCAGGATGTTGGCTGGTGTGGCCTTTGTTACTCCCTTATAATGTTTAGGATGTGGTCTAGTGGACCTTGACAAGTATGATGGGCGCATGCAAAGCTTGTTTTGTATGTAGGATACATCTGGCCGTATAGTACAAAGGGGCAGATTTACAAGAACTGACACATCTGCATAGATGCGTCAGTTTCCTTGCGTCACCTCCAAATGTCCTTACGTCACCATGGATGCGCTGTATTTACAATACAGTGCACCATGGCGTAAGAAATTACAGATGCGTCGAAAATTCTGATGCATCTGATGGAGGAAAAGTGATGCAACTCCGGCAATGCGCCAGAGAAGATGAGTAGGTCCCATGTAAAATGCCCTGTGTCAATCAATCCTTACATCTTACGTCGTAGGGAATTTGACGCAGTGAAGGCGTAGAGTGATGCAGTGAAATCTTGTAAATTTCACTGCACCAGTTCTACGTGGCTTTGTAGCATGGGAACGCCTACCCTGCATACATTATACCTAGTGCAGGTATAATGTGAAGCAGGGCTTTACAACGTGAAGCATCTCCCTAGTTGCATCACGTTGTAAATGGGTCGCAACTTTTACGCCGCCACTGCGTCACAAAAGTGATGCAACAGCAGCACAAAGTGACGCAAGAGGTTTGTAAATCTGCCCCAAAATATTTACAGACTCGCCAACTCACACAGTGCCACCATGTGTCACACGAGTTTGTCTCCCTTCACACGGTCACCCGGTGAGGAGCCAAAATCACACGTTGCAGGGTAAACAAGCTGAAAACCACTATAGACTGTGGATTTCCAGCTCCTTTTGAAAGGCTGTAAGCAGCCGAAGTCCATAAAAGGAGTGAAAACACCCCAGGACGTCAGTGACAGCCTGATGACCCTTTTGTTTTTTTTGGGAGTGGGTTGTGCATTTTGGTGAGGGGGAGGGTGCCACCTAGATCTCTGCACCAGGCCCTCCCCCTCAAAAGCCCGAGCCCCTCCTCACACAGTGAAAATATGTTGTAAGTTGGCAGGATGCATTTAGGGCCCAAATTATAAGTTGGCGGTAAGGAAACTCCAGTCGCAACTGAGATGGAGTACCCATCCCGCCAACATTATGGTCTTCTCACTAAATTTCAAAGCCGGCGGACGGTAGTTTTCCGACAGCTCTGAGAACTTTGCTATATCTCAGCAAACCCAATTTAGATGGTAGGACATATAGCTGTTTTTTTACTGTCTGTCACTGCCTGGAAATCCTGGCGGTAAGGGGCAGTGAAAACATAGAAATGCCCCCCATGCCATGAAAGATGACTCCCATGAAGAAGGGGCATTCTTTTTCTTTCAAAAACAAAATCACACTTTGTTTTTTTTTTAGGGAATAAAAAAAAAGTTGTAACTTTACTGTATGGTTCTGTCATGTTTTACGGAGCCTGACGCCACAGTTACAATGCATTGACGGCAGTTCCTGTGAATGTTAGAAATGTCCGCCAGCTTGACGGGCATTTCCTAATTCGTTTGCCAGGACCTCTGCCAGGACGATGGAATCAAGTACTCGGCCACCCTGGCGGAGGATGGCCCGGCCGCCTATAATTAAATTGGGCCCTTAGAGCAGAAAATGTAACACATGACAGCCTTGCTAGCATGAACGATGGGCAAGGAATGTACTGACGTGTTTTATGGACAAGGGAACACTATTGTCTGATTAATGTGAAATGGTGACAGCCTTTGGTTGTGAGTCACTGACTCTACTTAACCAAGTGAAGACCACTGAAGATGCCATCTTTGGAGAGACCTCTAAGGCACAAAGAGTGAGTTGGTGGCCCGGAGACTTTTGAGAACAACTTTTAAATCAGATGAAGGAGTGGGAACTCTTCTAGGTGGGATCACATGTTTTAGACTTTCCATGGAGATCATAGAGGGGTGTAGCTTCAGGGGGTATTTGGGCTGTTACCCCCCCCCCCCTATTACATTTAATAAATGTGCAGGAGATTTCTGTCAGGCATGGTGAGGTGTCACCTGGGATTTTTAAATACTCACTCAGACAAAAACCATCGCACACTCTTCTGTTTTGAAGGTCTTAAAACATGGTTATTTAACAAAATCCTGTGTTTTAAGCACCCCTCACATTCCGCAGTCCTTTCTTTTTCCATTGGTCCTAAAGCCCCCGTGCGCTGCTACGCATATAATGATTAACATGATGTGTCGGAGCGATTGTCAGAAAATCTGAAGCTCACACCCTATCAGTCCTACGGACCAACCTACGCCCCTGGTCATAAGTAGTAACGCCAATGAAATCACACTATCCTTATAGTATGATTGGTTCATACGGAGGTAACGAACTGGCCGGAATTCGTGTCTGAGGTGGTTTATTGTAAATGAGGTGGGACCGCTGCTTGATTGATCCCTCCAGAAAAGCATGAATGATTGGAACGGTAGAGAGTGACACCTCTTTTCGCCTTCGTCCATTCAGAGATGGCGGCCACATGAAGTCTAACTCATGAATGTCAGAGCCATCGCCTTCGGTGCCAAAACCCAAGTACTGCCGCTCCCAAATCCTGAGCGGGGCTCTCCATAGATGGAACTCAACATCATGGCGTAACTGGCCCATTGCTTCTCTTTTCAAGTTTATGACTTACAAACACAACAGTCCAGACACCTTGTATTGTTGTGATCCAATGTGAGTCATAAATTACACCTTGTAGCCATGTTTACCAACAGGTACAAAAAACACAAAGCCGTGCAGAACCTAAAGGACGTTCTGTCCTCCATCCAAAACACAGACAAATCCCAAAACCCCATAAAAACAGTGAGAAACAATCATTCTTTCCAAACTTATTACACACAACGTGGTTCCTCCCTATGGTGGAGTCTGCTGTGTGGTTTGACAAATCTCTGTGATTCTTCAGTGTTTTTGGTCCTTCTTTGGTGTTATTTCTAGTCTCTTCCTGCGCGTACGATATAAATCCAATGGTGGAAAAGAGAGTCTAAAGATGGCGGCCGGCGGTGGGGCACTCTGGGCTTACTATCTATGTCATAATAAGTGACCCTCACTTTACCAATGGTAACACCCTAAAATAATGCTTATTTTCAATTTTTCTGGACTCGACCACTACATGTTGTAATAATGTGTAACAAATTATTGCTGCAAAAACGGAGACTTAACGATGCAATCAAGGGCATATGTAGCTGCAATGTGAGGCCTGCGGGGATTATATGTTCTCTTGTCACCGTCCTGAATAATGCAGCACTTTTTTTAAGGAAAGCCCACTGTGATTTAGGATATTGGTGGGCTGAAACACTGTACCGCTTCCCAGAGACCGCCCCTGGCCTGTGTGCTATGGCGCGTCCGTCTGCTGCCACGTCCATGTGCCGACAGGGCAGCGTTTCCATATTTTGCTACACTGAAGCATCTCTTGATGAGCAAGAAGTCAGTGGAATGAAATGCATCCAATAGGGTGGTATTGACACTAACATTCTAGTCAGTCAAACTGTTTTTGATCTACATGAACTATTTGAAAATGAAATTCGCCCACTACTCTGTGCTGAAAGGCCTCACCGATCCGCAGGTAAAACAGTTACATTTCATAAGAGATACAGTTTGTGAAAGGAGCTGGGAAGGGATTGAAGACGATGGTCGGTAGGAGGAGGTATCTCCTATCAAGTGTAAATTGTATGAGCTTTAAGTGTAACATTATGCTTTAGTAATGTTTCTGTTAATTTACAAGTAGGGTCCATAGGGGCAGGCGGCTGGTGGTTGTAGGGGGAGAAGAGGAAGGGTGGTTTTCCTGTGCTTATGCAATGTATAATAATGAATTCTGATTGTCAAATTCCATATTCAGGTGTTTTGTTTAAACATGCAGTTCTTTTTATGAGCTAAATACATGTTTTTAATTTGAAATTTTCTACCTTAGCCCTAGAATATTTACATTTTGAATTAATAAATCACTTATGTTTGGCGGATTCGATGGATAAAATGTATTCTTTTTATAGCTCTTACTTTTATTATTCAATTGAGCAAGGTCGGACTGAGGCGAGCGGTATCCCCAGGGAGTTCTGCTCCACCAGATCACAAGTGCTCCAGTGCGCCGACACCTGAAATGAAGGACTCTAGGATTGCTATCACTGGTCGGCCACAGAGACCTCTGGGTAGAGGTTGGAGGTGGAGCTGCAGTCTAGCCTCTACCCGACTCCCCTCCAACGCCAACGGAGGAGCACATAAGGATCTGCCTGACCCCCCGATGCTCGCCGGACCCCCCTGCACTCGCGCCCTCCAGCCCCTGAAGACCACGATCTTAGCTTCAGCACCTCTCACAGCAAGTGACAAATCTGGCCCTATTGACACAGGAATTGGCGATGGGCATGCAGAAAAGCGTACAGGATTCTAAGCCCCACATGGTTATTTTACATACTGGGGACCAAAACTCGCAATGGTTGTGCTTAGGGCTGGGGATACTGATCAGAATCAATAGTTGCTGTCTGGTTTTGGCACAGCCTAAATCTGGCCATCTTGTGACAGGCCCGTTACTCTCTGCTTTGTGTTGGTGACTCTTGAATGTGGTTGGTACTAAAGTCTTTGAATCTGCTTGTGGCACTCTCTGAAACTGTATGACAACATCACTGCGTCTTCTCAAGGCGTAGGCAGCTTCCTTGACACGGGTCAATGATGCCGGGACGAGTCCAGGGACTGAAGTTAGGCTTTCTCAGCACCTCAAATGCCACCGGGTGTAGAGGTTGTGAACACACAGTAGACTATCCTTAGTGTATCCTTATGGTATCCTTAGCCCATCATTAGCCCTTCTTGATTCAGGATTCTTGAAACAAGATTCATTAATCTTAGGGCAAGAGGACACTGTGGAGGAAGTCCTGGTGTTAGGCTATTTGCCATCTTCGGGCTTGTTCTGGTCGATTAAGGCCACCTACACACCTTGCAGGACCTTCTGCTGCCAGGCTAGTAAGGCAGTCTAGGGCCACCTACGCACCTTTCAGGACCTTCTTCTGCCAGGCTAGTAAGGCAGACTAAGGCCACCTACGCACCTTTCAGGACCTTCTGCTGCCAGACTAGTAAGGCAGACTAGGGCCACCTACACACCTTTCAGGACCTTCTTCTGCCAGGCTAGTAAGGCAGACTAAGGCCACCTACGCACCTTACAGGACCTTCTGCTGCCAGGCTAGTAAGGCAGACTAGGGCCACCTACACACCTTTCAGGACCTTCTTCTGCCAGGCTAGTAAGGCAGACTAAGGCCACCTACGCACCTTTCAGGACCTTCTGCTGCCAGACTAGTAAGGCAGACTAGGGCCACCTACACACCTTTCAGGGCCTTCTTCTGCCAGGATAGTAAGGCAGACTAAGGCCACCTATGCACCTTGCAGGACCTTCTGCTGCCAGGCTAGTAAGGCAGACTAAGGCCACCTACACACCTTTCAGGACCTTCTGCTGCCAGGCTAGTAAGGCAGTCTAAGGCCACCTACACACCTTTCAGGACCTTCTGCTGCCAGGCTAGTAAGGCAGTCTAAGGCCACCTACGCACCTTGCAGGACCTTCTGCTGCCAGGCTAGTAAGGCAGACTAGGGCCACCTACACACCTTGCAGGACCTTCTGCCAGGCTAGGAAGGCAGACTAGGGCCACCTACACACCTTTCAGGACCTTTTTCTGCCAGGCTGGTAAGGCAGACTAGGGCCACCTACACACCTTGCAGGACCTTCTGCCAGGCTAGTAAGGCAGACTAGGGCCACCTACACACATTACAGGACCTTCTGCTGCCAGGCTAGTAGGGCAGACTAGGGCCACCTACACACCTTTCAGGACCTTCTTCTGCCAGGCTAGTAAGGCAGACTAAGGCCACCTACGCACCTTTCAGGACCTTCTGCTGCCAGACTAGTAAGGCAGACTAGGGCCACCTACACACCTTTCAGGACCTTCTTCTGCCAGGATAGTAAGGCAGACTAAGGCCACCTATGCACCTTGCAGGACCTTCTGCTGCCAGGCTAGTAAGGCAGACTAAGGCCACCTACACACCTTTCAGGACCTTCTGCTTCCAGGCTAGTAAGGCAGTCTAAGGCCACCTACGCACCTTGCAGGACCTTCTGCTGCCCGGCTAGTAAGGCAGACTAGGGCCACCTACACACCTTACAGGACCTTCTGCCAGGCTAGTAAGGCAGACTAGGGCCACCTACACACCTTTCAGGACCTTTTTCTGCCAGGCTAGTAAGGCAGACTAGGGCCACCTACACACCTTGCAGGACCTTCTTCTACCAGGCTAGTAAGGCAGACTAGGGCCACCTGCACACCTTTCAGGACCTTCTGCTGCCAGACTAGTAAGGCAGACTAGGGCCACCTACACACCTTGCAGGACCTTCTACCAGGCTAGTAAGGCAGACTAGGGCCACATACACTCCTTTCAGGACCTTCTGCTGGCAGGCTAGTAAGGCAGTCTAAGGCCACCTACACACCTTTCAGGACCTTCTGCTGCCAGGCTAGTAAGGCAGACTAGGGCCACCTACACACCTTTCAGGACCTTCTTCTGCCAGGCTAGTAAGGCAGACTAAGGCCACCTACGCACCTTTCAGGACCTTCTGCTGCCAGACTAGTAAGGCAGACTAGGGCCACCTACACACCTTTCAGGACCTTCTTCTGCCAGGCTAGTAAGGCAGACTAAGGCCACCTACACACCTTGCAGGACCTTCTGCTGCCAGGCTAGTAAGGCAGACTAAGGCCACCTACACACCTTGCAGGACCTTCTTCTGCCAGCCTAGGAAGGCAGTCTAAGGCCACCTACACACCTTTCAGGACCTTCTGCTGCCAGGCTAGTAAGGCAGACTAGGGCCACCTACACACCTTTCAGGACCTTCTGCTGCCAGACTAGTAAGGCAGACTAGGTCCACCTACGCACCTTTCAGGACCTTCTGCTGCCAGGCTAGTAAGGCAGTCTAAGGCCACCTACACACCTTTCAGAACCTTCTGCTGCCAGGCTAGTAAGGCAGACTAGGGCCACCTACACACCTTTCAGGACCTTCTGCTGCCAGACTAGTAAGGCAGACTAGGTCCACCTACGCACCTTTCAGAACCTTCTTCTGCCAGCCTAGGAAGGCAGTCTAAGGCCACCTACACACCTTTCAGAACCTTCTGCTGCCAGGCTAGTAAGGCAGACTAGGGCCACCTACACACCTTTCAGGACCTTCTGCTGCCAGACTAGTAAGGGAGACTAGGTCCACCTACGCACCTTTCAGAACCTTCTTCTGCCAGCCTAGGAAGGCAGTCTAAGGCCACCTACGCACCTTTCAGGACCTTCTTCTGCCAGGCTAGTAAGGCAGACTAGGGCCACCTTCACACCTTGCAGCAACTTCTGCTGCCAGGCGATTGTATGATTTTACAACACATTCCGTTGTAACGCATGCCTTTACCACGCATGCGTTACAACGGAATGCAGTCACCACGCACATCCTTTATCACGAAAATAACTTTTACACGCATACTTTTACAACGATTTTCGTTGTAAAAGTATGCATGTAAATGGTATTTCCATGTTAACGGATTTTCACCCTAAAAATGAAGTTTTTTATTCTTACTCTCCGCTACACCACCCGCTCATTCCTCCTTACCTCTCCTCTTCCTTGTTTACCCATGGAACGTTGTACGTCATTAAGAGGAAGCGGAAGTGTTTTTCTGTTTCCTCTTAAGACGATGTTCTCCTTCTCATCTTTTTCTTTCACAAACAGGTGCGTCTTTTTCTTTTTAAACCCATGCTTTTATTTTTTGGGGGGAGACCCTCCCAAGCCCCCCCTTTATTTTTTTTTACTTTAGCACACATGCCTTTACTACGTTGTTCGTAGTAAAGGTATGCGTGGTAAAGGCTTCTCGTTGTAACCACGCATGCGTTGTAATGCATGCGTGGTTATGGTGTACGTAGAAACGGCCGCGTTGTAGTGGCCGTTTCCCCTGCCAGGCTAGTAAGGCAGACTAGGGCCACCTACACACCTTTCAGGACCTTCTGCTGCCAGGCTAGTAAGGCAGACTAGGGCCACCTACACACCTTTCAGGACATTCTGCTGCCAGGCTAGTAAGGCAGACTAAGGCCACCTACAAGCCTTATAGGACCTTCTGCTGCCAGACTAGTAAGGCACACCAAGGCCACCTACACATCTAGCAGGACCTTTTACTGCCAGGCTAGCAATGCTGACTAAGGCCACCTACACACCTTTCAGGACCTTCTGCTGCCAGGCTAGTAAGGCAGTCTAAGGCCACCTACGCACCTTGCAGGACCTTCTGCTGCCAGGCTAGTAAGGCAGACTAAGGCCACCTACACACCTTGCAGCAACTTCTGTTGCCAGGCTAGTAAGGCAGACTAGGGCCACCTACACACCTTTCAGGACCTACTTCTGCCAGGCTAGTAAGGCAGACTAAGGCCACCTACGCACCTTTCAGGACCTTCCGCTGCCAGGCTAGTAAGGCAGACTAGGGCCACCTACACACCTTTCAGGATCTTCTTCTGCCAGGCTAGTAAGGCAGACTAGGGCCACCTACACACCTTTCAGGACCTACTTCTGCCAGGCTAGTAAGGCAGTCTAAGGCCACCTACACACCTTTCAGGACCTTCTGCTGCCAGGCTAGTAAGGCAGTCTAAGGCCACCTACACACCTTTCAGGACCTTCTGCTGCCAGGCTAGTAAGGCAGTCTAAGACCACCCAAACACCTTTCAGGACCTTCTGCTGCCAGACTAATAGGGCAGACTAAGACCACCTACACACCTTTCAGGACCTTCTGCTGCCAGGCTAGTAAGGCAGTCTAAGGCCATCTACACACCTTTCAGGACCTTCTGCTGCCAGGCTAGTAAGGCAGTCTAAGACCACCCAAACACCTTTCAGGACCTTCTGCTGCCAGACTAATAGGGCAGACTAAGACCACCTACACACCTTTCAGGACCTTCTGCTGCCAGGCTAGTAAGGCAGTCTAAGGCCATCTACACACCTTTCAGGACCTTCTGCTGCCAGGCTAGTAAGGCAGTCTAAGACCACCCAAACACCTTTCAGGACCTTCTGCTGCCAGACTAATAGGGCAGACTAAGACCACCTACACACCTTTCAGGACCTTCTTCTGCCAGGCTAGTAAGGAAGTCTAAGGCCACCTACACACCTTTCAGGACCTTCTGCTGCCAGGCTAGTAAGGCAGACTAAGACCACCCAAACACCTTTCAGGACCTTCTGCTGCCAGACTAATAGGGCAGACTAAGACCACCTACATGCCTTGCAGGACCTTCTTCTGCCAGGCTAGTAAGGCACATTAAGGCCACGTACGCACACCTTGCAGGACCTTCTGCTGCCAGGCTAGTAGGGCAGACTAAGACCACCTGCACACTTTGCAGGACCTTCTGCTGCCAGGCTAGTAAGGCAGACTAAGGCCACCTACGCACCTTTCAGGACCTTCTGCTGCCAGACTAATAGGGCAGACTAAGACCACCTACATGCCTTGCAGGACCTTCTTCTGCCAGGCTAGTAAGGCACATTAAGGCCACGTACGCACACCTTGCAGGACCTTCTGCTGCCAGGCTAGTAAGGCAGACTAAGGCCACCTACACACCTTGCAGGACCTTCTGCTGTCAGACTAGTAAGGCAGACTAAGACCACCTGCATGCCTTGCAGGACCTTCTTCTGCCAGGCTAGTAAGGCAGACTAAGGCAACCTACACACCTTGCAAGACCTTCTGCTATCAGGCTAGTAGGGCAGCTCAGAATAAAGTTCTGTATCTGCAAGGCGGGTGGGTACCTCACGCAAGCTACGGTGTCCTCAAGACCTCTCAGTCCAACTCTGTGTAAACCATCTGGGCATCTTTGGAGCAGCACCAAACCTGCAAGGAACCACCCAGGTAGTCCACGGACCAGTACAGCCCAGCTACAAAAAGCAAGAGAGATGGTGCTAGCATCTGTAGAATTGCTACCAGTTCACCACAAGCTGCACACTTCAGAGTCGGGAGAGGTTCACGAGAAAACCAGAAGGCATGAAACCTGTGGCACGGAAATGTCAAAAGAAAAGCAAGAGTGAGAAAGACGTGCAGCAAGGAGCAATGTCTTCTATCCCCCCTACAGGCCCATGAAGCAGTGGGGCACAAACAACTGGAATGTACAAGGAATGAAATGGCCAGTGCTGCACATGGAGCTGGCTTCTAAATTAAATATTCCTTTCTAGGCAAAAATGTGCAGTGGGCCTCAGCCCAAGGCTTCCATAGGGCAACAGGAACTGGATTACAAGTAGCATGGGGCTATGAAAGTACCTACCTTGTCTGCTCTGACTACTTACTTTCTACTCACCTCTACATCTCCTCTTCTCCTGTCGTCTCCCGCCTCCCTAGTTTTCAGCACTCTACAGCTGCCTGCTGAGGCCCACAACATCCTCAAAAATAGATTACCAATCATGGAACAGGGTAAAGTCTGGCAAAGCTTCAACCCTCAGAAAATGACAGAACAGGTGTGACTGGTGGCTCGTATTGATACAAATCCACCTGTAGCACGAAGCACACTTTTCTAGCCAGTGACACATGACAGGCCAGGCTCATTTCTTGGGACATAATGGAAAAGACTTGATTAGTGGCACATGATAGGAAAGGTGCACTCATCACTCCTGAGGAGACACGTGTGATCTTTGGCACTTACCCTACTGACTCAGCAAGAGGTTTGGTGGATTCCTCCGAGACAAAGACGTGGCAGGCGAAGCGGTGATCAGCTGGGTGTTTGGTGATGAACCCAAAATATCTGAAGGAAGAGAAAGGAGAAATTATGAGAAAAGGTGGAGTCATGAGAAGAGGCGGAGTCATGAAAAGTTGTGGAGTCATGAGAAATGATCTAGTCAGAAGAAATAGGAGAGTTGTGAGAAGTGGTGGTGTTGTGAGAAGTGGAGAAGGCATGAGAGGAATTAGATTAGTGAGATCAGGTGGAATCATGAGAAGAGGATGAATCATGAGACAAGGAGGAACCATGAGAAGAGAAGGAATCATGAGAAGAGGATGATTCATGAGAAGAGAAGGAATCATGAGAAGAGGATGAATCATGAGACAAGGAGAAATCATGAGAAGAGAAGGAATCATGAGAAGAGGATGAATCATGAGACAAGGAGAAATCATGAGAAGAGGAGGAATCATGAGAAGAGGATGACATGAGACAAGGAGGAATCATGAGAAGAGGGTGAATCATGAGACAAGGAGGAATCATGAGAAGAGGAGGAATCATGAGACAAGGAGAAATCATGAGAAGAGGAGGAATCATGAGAAGAGGATGACATGAGACAAGGATGAATCATGAGACAAGGGGGGATCATGAGAAGAGAAGGAATCATGAGAAGAGGATGAATCATGAGACAAGGAGGAATCATGAGAAGAGAAGGAATCATGAGAAGAGGATGAGTCATGAGACAAGGAGGAATCATGAAAAGAGGAGTCATATATATAGGGCGAGCCATTAGAACATGAGTAGTGATGAGAATGGATGTACTTATGAGATAAAAACCATTAGGGACCGTGGATATCACAGCTTTCCAGCTTGAGGGCATGTGGTGGTCAGAGCACACCAAGACCCGGGGCATGGGGTGGTCAATGCTTTCCACATGTGAAGCCTGGGGCTATCACTTCTTTCTAGTCTTAGGGTCCAGGAAGCCCAGACTCAGGGACAGTGGCTACTGCATCTTTGTGTCTGGGAGCTCAGGCTGGCCTGGTTTTACACAGCAGGAGGCCTGACGTTGTAGAAAGGGTCAGAGCCTGATGGCCCAGGAACAGTTTTTCAGCTTTCATATGTTCTGGTCCCTGGAGGCCATCTGCTCAGATCTAAGAGTCTGGGGCAGTCACAGCTTCAAAGGCTATTGTCCTACAGCTGAGGCCTGAAGCTGTCATGGCTGCAGAGGCTGGAGCCGCAGAACTGGGACAGCCTCAGATTCTGAGCACTACAGCTGTCAGGGTCTCAGAATCCGAGGGCCCAGACCTGCCATGGCCTCAGAACCTCAGACCTTAGAATCTGAGGGCCCAGAGCTGCCACGGCCTCAGAACTTCAGACCTTAGAATCTGAGGGCCCAGAGATGCCAAGGGCTCAGAACCTCACATCTTAGGATCCGAGGGCCCAGAGCTGCCATGACCTCAGAACTTCAGACCTTAGAATCCGAGGGCCCAGAGCTGTCATGACCTCAGAACTTCAGACCTTAGAATCCGAGGGCCCAGAGCTGCCATGACCTCAGAACTTCAGACCTTAGAATCCGAGGGCCCAGAGCTGCCATGACCTCAGAACTTCAGACCTTAGAATCCGAGGGCCCAGAGCTGCCATGGCCTCAGAACTTCAGACCTTAGAACCCGAGGGCCCAGACCTGCCATGGCCTCAGAACATCAGACCTTAGAATCCAAGGTCCCAGACCTGCCACGGCCTCAGAACTTCAGACCTTAGAATCTGAGGGCCCAGAGATGCCAAGGGCTCAGAACCTCACATCTTAGGATCCGAGGGCCCAGAGCTGCCATGACCTCAGAACTTCAGACCTTAGAATCCGAGGGCCCAGAGCTGCCATGACCTCAGAACTTCAGACTTTAGAATCCGAGGGCCCAGACCTGCCATGGCCTCAGAACCTCAGACCTTAGAATCCGAGGGCCCAGACCTGCCACGGCCTCAGAATCTCAGACCTTAGAATCTGAGGGCCCAGAGCTGCCATGGCCTCAGAACTTCAGACCTTAGAATCTGAGGGCCCCGACCTGCCACGGCCTCAGAACTTCAGACCTTAGAATCCGAGGGCCCAGAGATGCCAAGGGCTCAGACCTCACATCTTAGGATCCGAGGGCCCAGACCTGCCAAGGCCTCAGAACTTCAGACCTTAGAATCCGAGGGCCCAGAGCTGCCCTGACCTCAGAACTTCAGACCTTGATAGTCAGAGCTTTACTAAAGGTGGAGAGGGATAGAGAGAGCGAATGTGTGAACCTGCAAAATAACAAAAAAAGGAAAGTAGAGATTGAAAGAGGTACACAGAACATCCTAGATGGTGGCAGAAATGAAAGATGTTATACTGTCTGTAGTTTGGGGCAAGTACCCCCTTTGAACACTTTATTGTATCTGAAGGTGGGAGTGCAGGGGAGTGATGACTGTGCCATCATCACTGAAGCTCCCTCAAGATGCTAAACAATGTTAACCCTAATCGCCCTGTATGAGCTCAAATAAGGATAGAGAGAGCGGAAGGTAGTGAACATTTGTTGATTCTGTTGTCCTTTGTTTAAAAGGGAAAGGGGTTTGACATTTCTCTTAGGAACCCCAGAGCTCAGCATAGTGAAAAGCAACAAGAATCTAACAGCTCAAGAGCAATGAAAAACCTCACAGTTTGTTTCAAGAAATGACAAACAAAACAGCTATGAAGGTTAAAGAAGCACTAAACCCCTTTGACAGAAGGGAGGATGAGAAGGGACCTCAAAAGCAGAAATCACCCCACTCCTTTAAATACGAGGGCTTGTGACCAGAACAGATCACGTCTGAGCTTCATGACTTATCTTGGACTCGGCAGACATGGCCTTAAGCACAGTGTCAACACACAAGTATAGGCACAGGCTGTTCCTACATCAGATCAAAATGGTTCTTGCGTATCTCTGCTCTTTTACCAGAATTTTTTTTTAATGTCTGTTGAAAGATATCTTCTTGTGGTGACTTTTATGATAACGAGGTGGGTTCCTGACTTCTCATCCAATGAAAAGGGCTGGTAACCACATTGCTACAACTGTTGTTTACTATGGAGAGAGAAACTGGCAAGAGCAGAAGTGTGATTGTCGCCAAACAAACAGGTATTGGGACATACTCGATGGGCCTGATTCACAAAGGTAAACTGAGACAAAAGTAACTTTACGACTTTCGGTATTCACAAAGGGCATTTACGAGTAGTAAAGTTAGACTTTGTGAATTGGGCCCAATGTCTTTGAAAAATTAGACTGTGTTGGCTAACACAGTGGAGGGGCGAAAGGCCAAGATAGCTAAAGCGACTGATAAATACAGAAGACCTAAAGATACCAGGAAGGAATGAGTGACAAAGGTATAAAGGAAGCAGAGGAGAAAGAAAATAGAGAAGCAGCTGAAAAACAGACTAGATCATAGGAAGGAAAGAAGATGCTTCTAAAAGGAAACAAGTATTAAAGGAGCCATCAAAAGAAACAGACCCACATGTACGTAGATCTTATCTTGCGAGTTCCTAATAACACATTTTTGTGTTTCACAATTAGGAAATCGCAAACATGTATATACGAATGTGTCCTTTACACATTTAGCGATTCCTAATGGGGTCACAATTGACCGACCTCAACAATATTCATGAGACTGGTCGCAATTTGAGGGCTATTGAGAATCACTAGAAACACCGTGATGGTGGCCTGCAGAGGTCAGCAGACCGCCATATCTGGTTTTACTTTTAAATAAAGAATCGTTTTTGTTTTTGAAATGCAGCCTGTTTTCCTTAAAGGAAAACGAGATGTGTTTCAAAAACATAAAATGAAACATTTCAGTTTAATTTTTAAGAGCAGGCATTGGTCCCTGGGTCCCAAAGAAAAAAGGGTCCCCTTACCGTTTGCGACTGGGTTATCACCTACTTGAAGTAGGTGGTAAAATGTGAATGTTTTGCGACCACATTTCGGTTGTAAAACATTCCAACTACGCCACTGGGAGTCGCTATTATGAAGGGACGCCATTAACACGCCCCTTCCTGATACTGAATCGCTATTCCATTATGTGATGCAGTAACGGGTTACCAAATGACAAAATAGGGTACTGTACATATAAAAAGGCTTTTATATGGTCGCAAACAGCCTGAATCTGTGAATCGGCCCGTTTGAGACAACAAAAAAGCTACGTACATCCGCCCCATAGTGGGTGAAGTGAGAAAGTCGCGAGGTGGAATATTTTGAGAGCGGGACGAGAGAGAAGGGTGGAGACTTACTTGTTGTTTTTGGGATGGTAGCCACAAAAGGAAATGTTCTTTAACTGGAAAAAATGGCTGCACTTGTTCACCTGCTGTAAGAAAAACAAAAAGACAGGGCAGTGAATGAGGGATGTAGGTACCCACACTCTCTCCGACTCAACAATGATTACTCAGAAGCGTCCTCCACACAAGCCCTCCACACCCCAAAAACTCCCCTACATTCTCATGAGTATTAGCACATCTAGCTGTTTTACACAATACTACACTCACAAGGAGAGCTCATCAGAAAGCAGAAGTAAAGACAAGGGAAGCTTTCAGTGGTGGGAAACCAGGCAGGAGAAGGTATGCCATCTATGTATGCATGGGGGGCCAGATGTGTCCCCCGGAGATAGAACACATAACAAATACCCTCCATACACTGGTTCTTTCCCCTCACTCTGGGGGGCATTTACATCACTGTCTAACATCAGATGGGTCATCGTTACCTGAGCAGCCCTTGCAGCACCATTTCCGTTTTGGCCTTCCTATTGAAAAGCTGTTCCTATTGGCAGCGCGGCTGGTGGGGGCTCCACCATCCGGAACACCACAAACCCCTGCCCCAGTGGGTGTTGGTTAGGAGGGGTGGGTGGACGGACTCAGACCTCCCATCACCGCCCACTAGTCATTGCTCCCAGTTGTCTTTGGTTATCACACAATCTCTTCCTCACACAATAATCAGGGGTGGGTTTTAGGGGTTCTGCATAAAGGACTTTGCAAGTTTGAGCAGAACACCAGGTAAGGACACATGTTGCCAAAAAAGATATTTTTCTAGAAATGTGTCCCATAGTGCCTAGAAACAGCAATACCTGAATTGCTTTACTTTAATCTAGACGTAATATTCTCCAAATGCTTTGTCTCCAGGGCAAAGACTCGCACTCCAGGCCAGAGACCGACTCTCCACAGGGAGGCACGTGTACGTATGTATGGACTTATGTGTGTATGTATTTATGTATTGTAGATAGGGTTGAGTGCTAAACTCTACTTTGCTGTCGAAGTTTGCAGAGTTTTCATAGAGCGGAGTTCTGGAAAAAACTCTGTGAACCGCCGCATGGCGGAGTTTTTCTCGCACACAGCTTGCCAATGGTAAGTTGCAGACCACAAGCGAGAAAAATTGAGCGCTAAGACAAGTCCTGGCACAATTTCTCAATGCGGGCGGTCGCAGCAGGTGTCTACCGTTTATGTTCAGAATGCTGCTACTCGATCAGAAAATCAAGCAGCAGAAAGAAACAGCGCCCTCTGTCGCAGCACGTGGTGGTGCTCGCTCTGATTTTACAGTGTGGAACAAGCTCCCGGTGCTAAAAATCTACGAAATTCCCCCACTTCCCAAACTACGAGGATTCTCGCAGAGTTTTTATGTAACTCCGCGGAGAAAAACTCTGTGAGTTCCACCCAACTCTAATTGTAGGTATTTGTGGAGGGGCCAGAATCCCTTCAGCTGCAGAAGTGACTGTCTACATCCCTTGGAGGCTCAGGTAGGAATGCTGCAGGTGCTGCAGCAAACCCTGAGGGAGAAGCTGCCAAATACATCACCAGTGTCCAAGTCTAAAAGAGTATGAAAAACCCTTAATCTGGGTGTATTTTAGGTATAGAAGACATGCATTCATGGTGGGCATATCTTGGTGGGACAAACCATTTTATCCGAGAAGTGCGAGGGGAGCTGGGGAGTGATCTAGATAAAGCGGAATGGGAGAATGGTCCATTCCAGTGTCATCATTTAACCTTTTCTAGTGCGCTCCTTCGGCTATTGCCTCGAGGAGCTACATTCTCCTATCCATCGGACTTACAGTTCATACCATGGATTGGGAGGTCCATGAATAAACTCTGCACTGCAGGCAGGCGGCTAGCCCATCAGAAACAAACCCCATCTGGCACTTCATCCAGTTAACCAGAGGCCTCTGGGTTTGCCTGTGCATCTACTTGCACCCTACGATCCCTAAAACTGGAGGCGCATTGAAGCCTACTGCTCACCCGCGATGCTGCAGCATGTCCACTCATATTCAGGCATTATGCTTTAATTGCAACAAAGAAGCCCATATCCACAGAGAGAACTAAAGACCTGAATGTTTGAATGATCAAACCTCCACGCAGCAGCCAACAGCGCCAGCGCCTCGAGAGCCTTGCGGGTGCTACGCCGCGCTTTATAAATGCATGACTGATTGATTGAAAGCAGTCCAATGCTCCTTATGGACAACACCTATATCTCCTCATATGCAGCCCCCAACTCCATGGGGCCCTGGTCTGTAGCACCCCTCACTTCCAAACCCAGATGAGCACAGAGTCAGGATTGGCTGGTGACAGGGCGCAGGTCCATTAGGAAAATAAACATATCGGGCATACAAAAACATTTACTTTTAGGACCGATGCATCTTACCATGGCTGTACACGGAGAATGTCAATCTTTGGGTGGCAGGTGGGTGTTAAGGGAGTATGGCAGAGAGACTGGGGAAGTTGAAAGGACAGTTGTCAATAGGATCAGAATTGCTGGAGGCCTGGGAATGAAGTGTGACCAGTAACTCTCTCTTGCAGGGAAAGCATGATTAGGTGACTAAACTTGGGTATTCATTTTACATGAGGTGTCTATCTAAGATCTGTACTTTCTTCTTTTGTAAATTAATAAGTGATATGACGTGATTTACAATCAAAGTCATTTCCGTGGGAAAGAATCTGTCAGACTTATCACTGAATGACCGGTTAGTCCAGCTCAACAAGCGATGCACTCGCAGGTCAGCTAGGAGTGATGGCTGCTGCTGGCATAGTGGACAGAGGATTCATCTGGCACACCTGAGACAAGTGCAACACCTTGGGACTTTCACAAAATGTAATGTACCCTAGGGCTTTTGGATGGATCCTTTTACTTCTCTCTCACTATTATAAGACACAGTAGCAACTCTCAAGGAATCCAGAAATGTACAGAACTAAGAGCCAGTGTGTAAAACCAGAGACTGAAAGCAGAACAGGTTCAGGATTAAAGGACTAAACAAAGTGAGCATGTGTGGTGTGCAATGCTTCAGCATTAAAAAAAGCCATATAAAAGGAAAAAAGTAGACAACAACCACATCGCTGACAACATAGAAGGATGATATAACAAGAAGCATCGCCAAAATGAGAGAGCGACACAATTGGTTTTGCCAATGTTTGACTGTCCATGTTAAAAGTATGGAAAGTGACAGCGATAGAACACTCCCGCCATCATACCTCTCCCACGCATCTCGCGCTCTCCCCTTGTTCATCATGCTGCATACCTCGTTCTTAGTGGAAATGGTGAGCCTTACAAGCAGACTTGAATGATATGCCCCTCAGGCGAAAGTTGGCGGGTTAGAGCTGCATTGCGAGCTATGGTACCTAGACTGCAGCCTCATGATCGCCAAGACACCGGGATTATACCTATAAGAGATCAGGCCTTGCCATTGTATTTCCTGTTATCCTCATCAGCTTACACTGCATGTAATGTCTCTGAAAACAACCTAGATTGCATGACACTAATGGACCCCATGTAATGGCACCCGTCCTTTGGCTGCAAAGATTGGGTATAATACTGTGAAGACGACAGCTGATAATGTTATTGAGATATCAATAAAAACATGTTATAAAAAAAAGTATGTAAAGCAATTAAAACATTGCTTCCTATATCTTCAAGATGGCCGCCCCTCGAGAATGATGCAACGCACATTGCATAACACAGTATGACAACCATCTTGAAAGTGTACGAATCAATGCTTGGCTGTTTTTCACTCTTGGCTATTCCAATTCTGGTGGTTTGACATTAGTGACGCAAATGGCCACAACCGCCATGGAGAGTAGCAACCACTAGGAAGTGCGAAAAGACCCAGGGCGTAGTTGAGGCTACTATCTAGAGCCTGGCATGCAATGGAGGAGTGTCAGCAATAAAGGTGCTAGTGGAGAGACTGGGTATCAACCATGAAACCTCAGCCCCCCCTCCGACGCATCTGCCTGCATGGGCAGCTTCTCCCCATTCACAGAGGTAGAAGTTGCAAAAACAATGGGGGAAGCTAAGTCAGGGTCTCCCCTTGACCCCTGTCCCCACTTTGTCTTCGCCCAGATTAATCTGCCCATACGTTACCCAGCTATTCATTAACTTGCTGGATACTGCAGTATTTCCAGAAACATGGAAACAGGCTGAAGTAACCCCCTTCTGAAGAAAGCAGGAACAGACGTGCGTAATCCGTCAAATTACCAACTTATTTCCCAACTGCCGTACCTCTCCAAAGTCATGGAAACATTGGTTAATAGACAGCTGTCGAACTATCTTGAGTCAAACGATCTACTAGACAACTCCCAAACTGCTTTAGAGCCACCAACAGCACGGAAGCAACCCTCCTAGCCGTGTCAGACAATATAAGATCTTTGGTTGACCAAGGGAAAGCCGCCGCCTTGATTTTATTAGACCTATCGGCGGCGTTCGACACTGTCTCACACAATCGCCTACTGGAGATTCTTCATGGAAAAGAAGTTGATGCTAAAGCCCTTCAATGGCTGAGCTCCTTCTTGAATACTAGAATGCAGAGAGTACAAATCAGGGCGTTCTCATTTAAACCAAAACCCATCAGCTACGGTGTTCCACCGGGGGCATCACTGAGCCCCACACTTTTTAATGTCTATGTGTCATCTCTGGCAAAAAATCAGTCAGAAGTGCGGCTTTGGTATCGGCTCCTACGCAGGTGATACTCAACCGCTGCTAACCATTGGAGAACAGCACGAGAACACAAGACTAAAACGGAATAACTGTCTCTCGGAGATGGCAACCTGGATGGCAGAACACGGTCTTTAAACTAAATGCAGGTAAATCTGAAATTTTACTCTTTGGAGGAGCCAAACCTGTCTGGAACACCACCTGGTGGCCCCAGACACTGGGGGATGCCCCAGTTCCAAAGCAATGCAAACAAATCTGGCGGTCCTCATGGACAATACCCTATCCATGCAGAACTATGTGCGGGTTCTCTGTGGAAGAAGCTTCGCGATGTTGAAGCTTCTAAGAAGGCTATTTCCTTGGATCCCCCCAAGAATTTAGGAGAACTGTCACGCAGGCATTACTTACCAGCAGATTGGATTATGGTAATTCACTATTTGTGGGCATGCCAGACTACCTTTTCACACGACTACAGGTGGTGCAAAATGCTGCTGCCAAACTGGGATGTAACAAAGACAGACTCAGCTCATCGTCCGAGTGCCTGAAACTACTTCATTGGCTGCCAATGTGCCAAAGAGAGACATTTTAGCTGTTCAGCTACACAACAAGGCCCTTCACCAACGGGGGCCTTTTATCCTACAGTGGAAAGTTGAATTTTATGTACCCACTAGGTGCTTATCATCCCGGTCCCTAGCTCTATCATGAACAAAACGCATTAGGAAAACAAGAACAGGGGGTCGTAGCTTCTCATACTTGGCAACAAAACCCTGGAATGACCTACCATAAGAACTCCGCCTCACAGAGGACTATCTTGTCTTCAGGAAAAAACTCAAGACTCACTTGTTCTCTGGAAAATAATACTGGCCAAATTCATGAACCAACCAGTTACACACCAGAAGCCCGAGCACAGCACCATGATATCCTCAAATACAAATAAAGAGAACATCCAGGGCATCAGAAAAGCCACTGTCTGGAGCATGGCGCACTGCCACGGAGCATCAGGACGGAGGGTGGAGTGTGGAAGGAGAGAGATTAGGTGAGTCAAGGGAATCAGTAACGAGTGCGAGCACGCGCTGAAAGCCAAGAAATGCACTTCCATGGAGTGCTTAACAAGCGAAAAAATAAAATACAAAAAACAAAAATGTAGTTGTATGATATCAGAAGTAGGAAGCTGCACCCTAGCCAATCAGAGCAAGTCTATAAATGCTCTACTCAGAGGTCAACCACAGAATAGGGAGAAATCCACCTAATAAAGCTCAGGGAATTGAGACTGACAAGAAAGCGATCTTATCACGAGCAAAAGCTGACTTTGTGTGCTACTGTGTACAACAGCACTGTCTGCAACAGACAGCAAGAGCTGTCTGTAGCAAGACTGCAAAAAAGAAAACAAAGGTTATAGCAGCCTGTCAGTAAATTGAAAGGGGTAGGCACAGGATCAAAAAAGCCTGTGGCAGGAGCAAGCCAGAAATTAGAAAAGGAATCTCATCTGCACCCAACCAACTCATCAACGTCATCTCATGACAAAAAAAATATACATAACAGGCATCAAAATGAGAGCAGAAAACATAGTGAGAGCTAACGTGAGACAGCCTAAGGTAGCTGGCAGATGAATGGAGAACCAGCAAGTTCACAACCCTCTGGAAGTCATCCTACTTGCCTACAAAAATAACATTTAACAGAGACAGATCGACCAATGATGGCAGGCACACGTATGAGTGACTAGAGGAAGATCCAGCAAGAACAAGTTCTGGCAAAAAGGAACTTCTAAGGTGTCAGCAGGGCAGTGGTACACAGCAGTAACACGATAAAAGACCCCACCACACCTCTTCAACACTTCGAGTGCTTACCCAGTATGCACGCCAATGAAGAGAACCCTTCCGTTTGTAAGCAGAGCCTACCACTACTCTTCAACACTTCGATTGCTTACCCCAATTACACGCCAATGAAGAGAACCCTTCTATTTGTATGTTGAGCCTACCACTCCTCTTCAATAACACTTTGATTGCTCTCCCCACATACATGCCAATGAAGAGAACCCTTCCGTTTGTAAGCAGAGCCTACCACCCCTTCAACAATTTGATTGTACACCCCACTTACACGCCAATGAAGAGAGCACTTCCGTTTGTAAGCAGAGCCTACCACTACTCTTCAAAACTTCGATCCTTCACCCCACATACATGCCAATGAAGAGAGCACTTCCGTTTGTAAGCAGAGCCTACCACTACTCTTCAAAACTTCGATCCTTCACCCCACATACATGCCAATGAAGAGAACCCTTCCATTTGTAATCAGAGCCTACCACTACTCTTCAGTACTTTGAGTGCTTACCCACATACACACAAATGAAGAGAAGCCTTCCATTTGTAATCAGAACCTCTCCCTCCTCTTCAACACTCCGATTACTCAACCCTCATACACGCCAATAAAGAGAAGCCTTCCATTTGTAATCAGAGCCTATCCCTCCTCTTCAACACTCCGATTACTCAACCCTCATACACGCCAATAAAGAGAAGCCTTCCATTTGTAATCAGAGCCTATCCCTCCTCTTCAACACTCCGATTACTCAACCCTCATACACGCCAATAAAGAGAAGCCTTCCATTTGTAATCAGAGCCTATCCCTCCTCTTCAACACTCCGATTACTCAACCCTCATACACGCCAATAAAGAGAAGCCTTCCATTTGTAATCAGAGCCTATCCCTCCTCTTCAACACTCCGATTACTCAACCCTCATACACGCCAATAAAGAGAAGCCTTCCATTTGTAATCAGAGCCTATCCCTCCTCTTCAACACTCCGATTACTCAACCCTCATACACGCCAATAAAGAGAAGCCTTCCATTTGTAAGCAGAGCCTATCCCTCCTCTTCAACCCTCCGATTACTCAACCCTCATACACGCGAATAAAGAGAAGCCTTCCATTTGTAATCAGAGCCTATCCCTCCTCTTCAACACTCCGATTACTCAACCCTCATACACGCCAATGAAGAGAAGCCTTCCATTTGTAAGCAGAGCCTATCCCTCCTCTTCAACACTCCGATTACTCAACCCTCATACACGCGAATAAAGAGAAGCCTTCCATTTGTAAGCAGAGCCTATCCCTCCTCTTCAACACTCCGATTACTCAACCCTCATACACGCGAATAAAGAGAAGCCTTCCATTTGTAATCAGAGCCTATCCCTCCTCTTCAACACTCCGATTACTCAACCCTCATACACGCCAATGAAGAGAAGCCTTCCATTTGTAAGCAGAGCCTATCCCTCCTCTTCAACACTCCGATTACTCAACCCTCATACACGCCAATAAAGAGAAGCCTTCCATTTGTAAGCAGAGCCTATCCCTCCTCTTCAACACTCCGATTACTCAACCCTCATACACGCGAATAAAGAGAAGCCTTCCATTTGTAATCAGAGCCTATCCCTCCTCTTCAACACTCCGATTACTCAACCCTCATACACGCCAATGAAGAGAAGCCTTCCATTTGTAAGCAGAGCCTATCCCTCCTCTTCAACACTCCGATTACTCAACCCTCATACACGCGAATAAAGAGAAGCCTTCCATTTGTAAGCAGAGCCTATCCCTCCTCTTCAACACTCCGATTACTCAACCCTCATACACGCGAATAAAGAGAAGCCTTCCATTTGTAATCAGAGCCTATCCCTCCTCTTCAACACTCCGATTACTCAACCCTCATACACGCCAATGAAGAGAAGCCTTCCATTTGTAAGCAGAGCCCACCACTCCTCTTCAATACTTTGAGTGCTTACCCACATACACGCCAATAAAGAGAAGCCTTCCATTTGTAATCAGAACCTCTCCCTCCTCTTCAACACTCCGATTACTCAACCCTCATACACGCCAATGAAGAAAAGCCTTCCATTTGTAAGCAGAGCCTATCCCTCATCTTCAACAATTTGATTGCTCACCCACATACACGCCAATGAAGAGAACCCTTCTATTTGTATGTGGAGCCTACCACTACTCTTCAATACTTCGAGTGCTTACTCGACTTACAGGCCAATAATGAGAACCCTTCCATTTGTAAATGAAGCCTACCACTCCTCTTCAACACTTCAATTGCTTACCCCACATACACACCAATGAAGAGAACCCTCCCATTTGTAAGCAGAGCCTACCACTCCTTTTTAAACACTTCAATTGCGCACTCCACATAAACAACAACCAAGTGAGCCCTTCTATTTGTAAACAGAGCCTGCCACTCTCCTACAAACACGCTGCGATGGCTTACCCCACATGATGCAGATAAAGAACACTTCCATTCTCGCTTTACCGTGCCACTTAAGATGCGACACTCCTTGCTGTATAGCGAGGTATAGCTAGGATTACGCTACATAATACCCACACATACATATGTACATACATACCCAACATGAAAGAGAGGACCAAACATCCTGAAAAACTCAGAAGAAATGGAAGGAAAAGGAAACGCAGCTTGGTTCTAAAATCTCATTATTCACAGCAGCCAACCACGGTGCAATTGAATCTCAAATGCGACAAGTTGTTAAGTAGATTCCGGCTTTTGAATGTGAAACAATTTGGTGTACCTTAATCAGAGGATGCAATTATTTAAAGAAATTCTAGCTTAGTACAAATGCCTCCAACACAAGTCAAGTGTTGAATCTTAACTATGAGACTCAAATGACACAGTAACAGAAATGGCAAAATGAAAGGCAGTTTACTGGTCAATTTTTGCAACCGTATGGGAAAGGATGTGTTGATGTCACTGAATCGCCCATGAGAGCCTGTTGACTTTAATATTTTGTTTGATGGTCCAGTATTGTGTTTACAACATTTTCATTGGTATTTTTCCATTAACAGTTTTTTACAATGACAAGGTACAGTTTAAGTAGCAAAACTCTATTACACGGATAGAGCATGACAAGATTTGGTAATAAACTTAAAAAACATAAATGCCATTATCTTTTACCACATCTGACATGACTTAAAGCTCAAGATCAGGAGAAGATTTGGCAGTGAGACACAGACGCTTCCATGAGACATGCCGTCACGTTAATATACATTATGAGATTAATTGCAGAGTCTGTTCTTTGGGATTGAACATCAGTTGAATAACCATGGTTAGTGTTGGAGCGGGTCTGAAGTCGAGCAGGGAATATCGTTACAATTTAATATCATAGCCAAAATATCTTGGACAAACATATTGACAGGTATTAAAGATTTGCTGCACATAACACCATATATATGCATTTTCGATGGTAAATATAGATGTGGAGTTAAGAACAGTAAATCTATACTCCCTAGAAGCACTTACCTTTCGATGTTTTGGCTCCCATATTATAGTCTTATAGCCCGGCGTAGCGGGCTATACCACCTATTAAAGGCCCGCTCCAGCATTCTTTAACAAGGGAGCTGGACTTTAATAGCCATATAGCCCAGCTACGCAGGGCTGTAAGGCTATTAGAATATTCTGCCACTATAGGGCAGAATGTTCTAATAAACCAAACAAAGGCTTCAGGGAGCGCGAGGGGATTGAAATCCCCTTAGGCACCCCGAAGCCTTTGTTTACAGCCAGACTGTGAACAAAGAAACATTGGAATGTTGGAGCTCCGGGCTTATCCCAGCCATTATAAGCCCAGAGCGACTCCATTATTTTCAATGGATCTTCCAAAATTCCAATGTTCTAGTATAGCCTTATAGCCTGCCGTAGCGGGCTATACCGCTATTAAAAGCCCGCTACAGCGTTAAAGGCACGAGCCGAAGGGAAGGGACTTTAACAATGGAGCTGGACTTTAATAGCAGGTATAGCACAGCTGCGAAGAGCTATAAGGGTATTAGAACATTCTTCCACTAGAGGGCAGAATGTTCCTACAAATAAAACAAACGCTTCTCTGAGTTTGTGGGGTTTAAATTCCCTCGGGCTCCGAGAGGCCTTTGAAAACAACATTGGAATGTTGCTTTGCGGGCCTTTACTGGCCAGTGAAATCATGGAGCACTCCATTGTCTTCAATAGAGCCTCCAACATTCCAATGTTCTAACAAAGGATGATGCTATTCCTGCTTATCAGTTCAGACTGCAACCCGTAGTTCTTCATTTTAGGTTTATAGTGTCTCTGTGTATTTAAAATTTAGTTTGTTGGCCCTTGCATTCATGGGGCCAAAGTCTACCTCAAAGGGGTTCAGAAAACCCAACCTACCAATGCCAAAAAGAAAAGCAAAAACATGAAAACATGAAGATGAGAAAACAATATTAAAATCTAAAAACAATCCCACGTATGACAGCAGTTACCAGGAGGGCACATACTTCATGGTAAAACTGACAAATAAAAATTAGCCTACTATCTCAAGGAATTAAATTAATGATGTTAAATACATTGGGGCCATTCACACAGGTCAATTTACACATTAATAAAACTACACGTGTAAATTTACTCATACTTTGGAGTAAATGTACTGCTTTTGATTATTCACTATTTCAGAGTGTGAATTTACTTGAAGGTTTAGACTTACTCTTCACTCTCGAATACCAGGGGGTGGAGCCAAATTTAAAAATGTAAACTTACTGCTTGTAACTTTTCACACATAGGCAGAGATCTCCCCCACCGTGGTGGAGATCTAAACCATCATGGTCGAGATCTACACCGCAATGGTGCAGACCTAGACCACCATGGTGGAGATCCCTGCTCCTGTAGTGGAGATCTAAACCATCATGGTGAAGATCTACACCACAATGGTGCAGACCTAGACCACCATGGTGGAGATCCCTGCTGCTGTGGTGGAGATCTACACCACAATAGTGCAGACCTAGACCGTCATGTTGGAGATCCCTACTGCTATGGAGGAGATCTCCAGAACTGTGGTGGACATATCCCCTACCGTGGTGAGAATCTCTCTGTGGAAATGAATAGGAAAAATTATTAAAGTTCATTCATTAAACAAATATATATAATGTGCTGTAAAATATAAATGTAAAATGAAAATAGGTATTTTTATCTTAGTACTAATAAAATACAATTTTAGAGGATAAAACCTCTTCAAAATAAATGTGTAGGGGTGTGGCCAAGATGGCGTCCGAGTGAGACGCTTTCTCCGGTCTCTCCGGCGCCGGGCCGAACAAAGCCACTTATAGCACGGTCCTGGTGTGGCTGCCCGGGTCCTGTAGGGTGGCGGAGGTGCCCCCAGCACAGCGGAGTGCAGCGGTACCGCTGGAGGAGCGGTGTGACGCTGAGGACGCCTGCCGGGATCCCTAGCCTTTGGGGCCTACGAAGCACCGGCCTCCCGTGATCGGGGAGCCGGCTTGGTGACTGCGGCGCTCGCGGTGCTTGGCGAGGCGCCGCCGGACCGCATCCAGAACCTGCCGGCGGTGGGAGCGGAGCTCCTGCCGGCAGGGAAACGTGCCTGGACTTTGGAGCCCTGTCGGAGAGGACGGCGAGGACGGCCGGGAAGTTGCGGTGACTCCGGCGGCAGGACGGAGGAGGTGCGGTGAGAGCGCCGCGGAGCATCCGGGCACGGCGGGCCACCGGCGGGTGGCGCAGTGCGGAGTGGAGTGGAGCTACACGGGGCCCAGTACTGCTGGGGGAACGAGCAGTGCAAGGACAAGGACGGGGCCCAGCAGCGGTGTCAGCGGGGTGAGTGCTTCCCCAGGGAAGGCGGGAGCGGCCATATTGCCTGGGACGACGGGACCTGGCGCTACACACGGCAGCTGCGGCGCTGCTCTGGGCAGACGGGCGTGGGCTGGCTGGCCATCTGAATTGGTCGCGTGGAGCCACAGTGACCTGCATCGAGATCCACGGCCCAGCGTAGGTGGTGGAGGGCCGTCTGGACCGCCGAACCCGTCAGAGGGACGGATTGCTGGGGCCGGACTGCTGCGCTCTTGCACATGGGAACGTCTGGGTACCTCAGAGCCTGACGCGGTCCCATTATAGTTTCCTTCCTGGAGACCACGACGTGGACGGCGCTGATTGCGGAATGGAGGGTGCCTGCATTGCCCTACCTAGCCCTACCTCCTAATCACACGCAGTTAGTTGTGGGGACCCCCTAACCCCCCCACGTGTGGGCCGCCTGCCTTGGATCTGCCTTCCGCTGAGCCCTGGACAGTGAGGGGGCACAGTTTGAGCTACCTGGAGGGAAGTGTTGCGGCTCGCGGGCCCCACAGGCTCCCATAGCGTCTGCTACCTGTCGGACTGGGGTGGTCTGACCTCCCGGTCTGCGTGCCACCAGCCGAGATGGCTAACGTGTCGCGAAAGGGGGGTCGTCAGGGTAAGGAGGGTGCCTCCAAGTCCTCTCAGCAGCCGGCATCCCCGGGGGCCAGTAGCTCGCAGAAGGTGTCGGACGACGAGGCGCCAGCTACTAAGGCCTTCATGACCGAACTGTTTGCATCCATCAAGGAGGATATTTCTGAGCTCCGGGCTCAATTGGCTTCTGACCTGCGGGAAGTGCGCAGGGACGTGGACGGCATTGGCGAGAGGGTGGCGACCCTGGAAGACCATGATCTGAGCATGGCTAACGATGTGCACCTGCTGCAACAAGATATCATCCGCCTCACCGAACAGAATCTGGACCTGCAGTTGCATACGGAGGACTTGGAAAATCGTTCCAGGAGGAACAACATCCGCATCCGGGCGGTGCCATGGGATGGCGAGGCGGGAGACCTACGTGGCTACGTCCGGGACTTGTTTTTACAGATTTTGGATGAGGAGGAGGTGACGGAGATCGAGATGGACAGAGTACACAGAGTGGGACTGCCTAGGCGCGGTGGGGGTCCCCCTCCTGACATCCTCGTCTGTGTTCATGATTTCCAACTCAAAGAACGTATTCTCCGCAAGGCTAGGGCCATCTCGTCTTTGCAATTCAGGGGCCATGCACCTCAGCTGTACCAGGACTTAGCAGCCTCCACACTGCCGAAGCGGAGGGAGTTCCGTCCGGTGACTTCCTTCTTGAGAGAACGCAACATCTCCTATTCGTGGGGCCACCCCTTCAGGATCATCTTCCGGTGGCAGAATCGGCTGGCACAGATTAACACTCTGCAGGTAGCAAAGGACCTCTTGGGTCTCCAGGATGACCCTCCTTCACAGGGAGCGAATGCCTCGCCGACTCGGAGACGTCGTCGCTCGTCCTCTTGGCATAGGGTGGGAGCCTCCCCAGACCGGCGGCGGCCGGACCGCGCTTCTAGTCAGCAGGAAAGGGTCGACGCAGTGGCCTCGGTGGCCTCAGCCACGCTGGCGGATTCGCAACTCGGCTCTGGAGCGGCTTGATCCACCACGGATTTGACTTGACCAGGTTCGGCGCCGGAGGGACATCGGAGTTCGGTCTGGGGAATGGATGTACTTTTTGGGGAGACACCCCGGACCGTGGCCGAGGGGGTCGATCCTTTGGCACCCCTGCTCCGCTTCCGGTTGGGAAGACCTCTCCGGAACCTTGGACTACTGGACTTGATGAGTATTCTGATTCTCCTTTATGATTTCCAATCCTGTTGTTTGTTGTTCCCTTCCTTATGGGTAAGGTTTGGTGTTGGGGAGGGTGGGGGTTCAGGGGCAGGGAGGCTCCAAGACTTGCACTATGCTTGGTTTACTTGTCTGTTGGGGTGGGGCTGGACTGGGGGTTGTTGGGATCGGTGGGGGGGGACCCGTGACGGGGGGCTGAAGGGGATGTTTGTGGTGTGTTTGCGGCTAAGTGCGTACTCTACTATTGGAACTATTGTACTGCGATGGATCGGGAAACTGCTAGGTGTCTGTTGTCTGAGGGCGGGGCTGAACGAGGGATGGATGGCATTTGGCATACTGAGAGCGACTTCTGGGGTGTATTTCCGTCATGCCGCTTAGTATAGGGTCGTGGAATGTTAAGGGCTTGAATTCGCCACAGAAACGGCAGAGAGTACTGAAGTATGTGATGGATCATCAACTGGATGTGGTTGGGCTACAAGAAACCCACTTGGCTCGGAAGGATGAGTTGAGGCTCCGCCATAGGGCATACCCCATTGTGTACAGGTCCTCCGCAGCTACGAAGCACCGGGGGGTGGCGCTTCTGTTCAGAGCTTCGTTGCAGTTTCAACCGGTAGAGGTCCGACACGACAAGGAGGGCCGTTGGCTGATGGTTAAGGGGCACATTCAGGGCAGGCTGTGTACATTTGTGGTGGTGTATATACCCAATGCGGGTCAGAATAAGTATTTGCAAGAATTGCTGGTAAAGATTGGGGACTTTGCGGGGGGACACCTATTTGTGCTGGGAGACTTTAATCTGGTGTGGGACAGGGACCTCGATAGCTCAGGGGGACGTAGGGCAGACACGGGGGTCTTCTCGGAGGCCACGCAGCAGGGGGTGGGGGAGCTGGGTTTGGCAGACGGATGGCGCTTTTTCCACCCCTCCATGAAAGACTACACATTCTTTTCACATGTACACCACTCTTACTCCCGCTTGGATTACATTTTTCTTAGCCAGTCTCTACGGGGGAACATACTGGATGCCGCCATTCTCCCGATCTCGGTGTCGGACCACGGCCTCTTGGTGCTCACTCTTCGTTGGTCGCCACCCGACACCGCGAACCGGAAGTGGTACTTCCCGGCGTCGGTGGTTAGGGACGAGGTTTCTAACCAGGCCTTGCGCCTGGCCATCCGCGACTTTTTCGATTGCAATCCACCGTCGGATACCTCTCTGGCGACTACGTGGGACGCCTTTAAGGCGACGATCAGGGGAACGTGCTTGGGCCTCAATTCGCAACTTAATACCCTGCGTAGAAAGGAACGGGACGCACTGGAAGCCGAGGTGCTTGAACTCGAGAGGGCTCATAAGCTCAATCCTTCGAGGGTGACCCTACGTCCACTTACGGCGGTTAGGGGCAAACTCAAGGCACATTATGCGAATAGGGCCGAACTTACCCTCTTGCGCCTAGGGCGGCATTCGTACTCTAGTGGCAACAAGGTTGGCAGGCACTTAGCCCGGCAATTGCGGGACAAGAGGGAACGAGAATACATTGGGGGGATCAGAGACTCCACAGGGGCTCTTTGTCATAGTGACGGGGCGAAGGCGGACGTATTTGGCCGCTTTTATGCCGATCTGTATAAGGGCGAGGAGCTGGATGCGACAGCGCAGCGGGAGTTCTTGCAGCGCTTACCGCTTCCGCAAGTCTCCAGGGGGTGGAATGATTTGTTAGAGGCCCCGATCACGAGGGAGGAAGTCCTCTCAGCCATTCAAAAGCTGAAATTGCATAAAGCCCCCGGCCCGGATGGGTACACTGCTGTCTTCTATAAAACCTTCGCGACTGAGGTGTGTGATTTTTTAGTGGCCCTCTTCAATGACATGGCTGCGTCCGGAGTGAATGCCGGGACTTTGGCGGAGGCGGTGATAACGGTCCTGCCGAAGCCAGGGAAGGATCCTGAGCTCTGTTCATCCTTTCGCCCCATAGCCTTACTTAATATCGACGCGAAGTTGTACTCAGCGATCCTAGCAAGTCGTCTTCAGGACTTGTTACCGGCGATTGTTCATCCGGATCAGTCCGGATTTATCAAAGGCCGCCAGACGCACGACAATACGCGCAGGGTGATTCATCTCATCGAGAAGGCGAACAGGTTCCGCATTCCGGCGGTATTGGTGGGCCTTGATGCGGAGAAGGCCTTCGATCGTGTCGACTGGAGCTTTCTCTTTCACACGATGCAGGCGTTTGGGTTCTCCGACAGATTCCTCACTATGGTGCGGGCTAATTTCTGTAGCCCCCGATCGAGGGTGGCGGTGAACGGACACCTGTCGGCATTCTTCCAGCACTCACGAGGTACCAGACAGGGATGCCCCCTCTCTCCCTTATTGTTTGCGCTCAGCATTGAACCCTTGGCGATGGCGATCCGGGAGCATGAGGGGGTGAAGGGCATTCCATTCACTGGGGAGCAGCACAAGATCTCTCTCTTTGCAGATGATGTTCTACTGTCGGTGGCTGACCCCGCTACTTCTCTCCCATGCGTACGGGATATATTGCTGGCCTTCGAGGGTGCGGCCGGCTTTAAGGTGAACTACGGCAAATCTTACGTCCTGAATTTAACCTTATCACATGCCGACGTTGCCCAGGTTAAAACATCGACGCCACTGGCCTGGGCCTCGGGCTCGATACTTTACTTAGGTGTCCACCTCACTCCTACGGTGGGGGGCTTATTTGCAGCCAACTTCCCACCCCTGCTGGCCAAGACGCGGGCTGAACTGGAGAAGTGGAAGCCCAAATTCCTGTCGTGGCTCGGTAGGGTGCATGCCATTAAAATGGTCCTTCTCCCCAAATACTTGTATCTTTTTCAGGGCCTACCGATTCCATTGAGCACTTCCTTTTTTAGACAGCTCCGGACGTTGATCTTGAAATTTATCTGGCAGGGAGGCCGAGCACGGCTGTCGTTTACACTCTTGCGACGGCTGCGAGATGACGGGGGGGTCGGCCTCCCCGATCTACATCTCTACTATAAAGCTGCCCAACTGAGAGTCATGGTAGAATGGTCACAGCAATTTTCCGACAAACATTGGTTGCATATGGACCGGAGCGTGACTGGCCGGTCCATTTGGGATCTGGCCTGGAAACCCAGGCGCGATCGCCCGGTGAACGCGTACATTAGTACGCCCACGGGGACCACACTGAAGGTATGGGACTCCCTGGCGGGGGACGAGCGATGGACGACCTTTCCGTCTCCATTCACTCCGTTACACTTTAACCCAGCGTTCCCGCCGGCACTAGCCGAGGGCCCCTTTGACGCGTGGAGGGAGGGGGGGTGCCGTGCACTGCTCCATCTGTTCCACGGCTCTGAACCCCTGACATTTGAGAATTGCGTGCGAGATTACCAAGTGCTGCCAACCGAAAAATATAGGCATTTACAGCTGCTCCACTGGGCCACATCGCCGGGAGTTCGGGAGGCTGCCACGAGGCCTCCTTCTGAATTTGAGGCCTTTCTGCTGAAAACATCTACCATGAAGGGGGCTATCTCCTTTCTATACCGTTTGTTGCTTCGATCAGCCCTTTCCCCTAGACCGCGCTACATGGAACAATGGGAGGAGATGGTGGGGAGGGACATTACCGACGGAGAATGGACGGCGTTGTGGAAGGACATGACGCAATTTAACCACTCAATTCTCCTGCGGGAGGCTCATTTGAAGACACTCACGCAATGGTATATGGTCCCCGCCCGACTTCATCGTATCTACCCGGCCGTTTCGGATAGATGTTGGAGAGGCTGTGGGCTACTGGGGGACTTCCGCCACATTTGGTGGGATTGCCCGATCATCAAACCCTTTTGGGACGAGATTTTATCCCATATCAAGGATATTTTGCAGTATCCCATCGATAATTCTTTGGCTTTCGTACTCCTGGGCCTGAGGGATCCTGGCCTCGAGCATCAGACTCGCGCGGACAAGAAGATTCTATGGCTTTGCCTTGGCGCTGCCAAGCTCACACTGGCGGCGGCCTGGAAACGCAAGGAGGCACCGGCGATCTCACTTTGGCACGCTAGGCTGTGGAGACTCCTGAGTCTTGAGAGAATGGCGGACATCTTCCTAGGCAACTACAAAAACTTTAAGCACATATGGGGTCCCCTGGTGTCCTTCCTTTCTGCTGGTTTACCCTCGGCAGTGTGCCCGGCATCGTTGAGGACACTACATTTGTTTCAGTTCTAAGTATGTGTGTTGCATGAGTGAGGGGTGAATGAGGCACCGTCACGGGTGGGAAGGGGGGGGGGAGGTGGGAGGGGAGTTGAGTTTAGGTTCCGCTGTTGGGATATTTGTGCTGCTGGGACGAGGCTTAGTTACACGGCTTTGGGACTTTGGAATTTCTACCAGCTGGATCAGGAGTGTTCCCCGCATTGGGGTTACTTAAGAGACTACGTCCCTCCTGCAGATGCTGGAGCATGGACTCTACTTGCTTCTCCTGCATTGCATTATTGCCTCGTCTTGCTTTATTGCTTCCCACTGTGTGGGATCATCTATGCACCCAATGCGGTACCTTTGTTTACTGTTTTTTCTCTGTGTATTGCAAAATAAAAATTTTACAAAAAAAAAAATAAATAAATGTGTACTATATAAATATTTTAAATATATTAATCTATTTAATTAAATTATTTGTTAAACACAATAAAATAATACACTGTACCTATCAATTTTATTTTAAATTAAATTATGTTCAGTAAATGTAATTAAAATTGTGTTTAAATGATGTTAATTATATGTTAACTTTTGAAAAAAGTTTACATTCTTTTAAAAATAAGTTGACTGTTATTTTTAAATTAATAAAATAGTTAATTATGCATTCTGTCACATTTCTAACTAAAAAAATGTATATACACATAATTTTAAAGTTGAAATATTGCAATTATTTCAACATTATTTCCTTTGGGGTGTCCTGTCAAGTCCCTGCCTCCATTATTTTTTATGGTACTGTGTTGCAGTACCTGTAAGTGGCCTTGTGTCCTGCAAGACTTACTCCAAGACTGGGCTGGAGTACATCTGCTACAGTTTTGTGCCTTTAAGGCAGTTGTAACTGGAGAAGTGTAGTTTGTGAATGGCAATGGTCTTACACTTTTGTAGGTGGGCGTTTATATTAGAATGCCCCTCCCTAAACCCCTCTTTACCCCTCCCTAAACTATTTCTTACACCTCCATAAGCCCCTCCCACTTAATAGAAGATATTTCCCATTTTCCTCCACTCCCTCAGTCTCTCCCACCTTTACTACTAAGTAGTAAACTTACATGTAGACAGATCTCAATGGAGGAAATATATGGCAGGGGGAGGGGTAAATTTCCACCTGTAGATTTGTGAATTCCATTTTGTAGTAAGTAAGTAGTACCACTGAAGGACTACTTTGCGTTGTAGAAAACACAGTTTTTGAATCGGGTCCTTTGTGTCGCCAAGGCACACATGTAACCTACTAGGAGAGAGGGCTACTTGATGCTGTGTTTTGCAATGCTCTGTCCGCAGTGACATCCATTTTAGTTAATGCCGTGGCTGCGACCTTTACTAAAACGGAGCTACCGGCACGCAGGGCCACAGAAGAAGCTGTATTTAATAAACAAAGGGGCATGGGCTTACATGTATTACAATGAATGAATGAATGAATGAATGAAAAAACATTTATATAACACACAGGACTGACATTACTAACCCTTGTAGCTGTTGACCTAAAAACTGTCAAGAAATGGCCCAATTAAAACAACAGTATGTATAACTGTTTCCAGAATCATCATGGGCAGTGCATCCCAAATATGCAGATCCTAAATACAAAAACAAGGCCTTGGTCAAATAAGCAGATACTGCTCTGCTCCTTTCTCCCCAGAATTTAGCACAAGTTGAACACTAAAGCACCTTCGAGTCTCATAATGAGCTCAGCTTATTGTGTTTTTATCTAGGAACCTGAATCAATATTACCATTTTATGCCCTTGTACGGCTATAATCAATAATATCCCTATAATGGCATAAGAATCAGATCCATATTTCAGTAAATCGCCTCTGCAGTCCATAACACAGCAGAAGCTACTTCCTTGGATTCCTAGAAAGCACAACGAGTTCTTTCGACACACCAAACCTCCAGCAACCTGGGAAATCCCCACTTGCTTTGTTTTGATTTGTAATAGAACTCCTGCGAGCACTGTAAGAACGGCCAGTTCTTAGTGACATCTTTATTGACGTCTTATGTCCAAACCTTACGTCAAACTCGGCACCTTTCAGGTATAAATATACCAAGGTTGCCTTAAGCAAACACACGGTGGTGGTTCTGGAGCAGAGCAGCTAATCTACTTGCCGAGAGCCCAGCAGACGCGGAGAGCCCACCGTCGCTGCCCCTCCTCTTTGACGTGCTGAGAAAGACGCTGTCTTTTCTCCTGCCGAGAAAATCCAGCTCTGGCGTTTCCAGCCTACCCTTGTGGGTGACTGGGATATCGAGTCCTGAGAGAGAGATACCAGACCTCCTACATTCTATTCCCAAGGTACAGTGCTGACTAAACCCTTAGAGAGAATTCTTGAACCAGATTCTTGGCAAAACCAACTTAACTTAAACTGCTACTTACTTACTCCTTCCCACGTATTAGGCTTAGGTCAGGTACACCGGGGTAGGCGTATTTTAGAAGCACCAGTTGAGCACGTTAGCCAATGTATATATGTATGTATATATTTTATCCATTTTAAAGTGTCTTATGGCTAAGAAACCATATCAATGCTTTTACAGTAATATTTCATAACACTCCTTTTACTGTACGTACTTTATTTTATATTAAGTATTGCAATTGTGGCAATTCATTTCTCTTACATGAGAAGGAAGACTGCTCAATAAATAATACCTATTATTGAAAACGCCCGTCTCTCTATTCTCTGCACTCTGGTGAAACTAAGAATGCACATCTGACTGAGTGAAATAGCTGTCTATTGTTTCACACGACTCTAGAGATGTACTCTTATTCTGGGGGAGCAAAGTTGTCATGTTTATGCGGTTGTCGGAAGCTGAATCCCTTCTTTTCTGAGCCAGGGAAGCTGATCCCTTCCTATTCATTCAAGAAAGTTTCCAGTGACCTCTGAGCTAGCTGGCGCAAACCTAAATTAAGTCTAACATAGTCAGTAGAGACCTAGAAGACCTCAGTCCTACGTCTACACTGCGGTTTATGTTATTCCAATGCGCAGAGCCTATTGGGAAAATAGGAACTACACTACAAGCTCGTCATGAGCCACGGTGCTCGTGTGCTCATAACGAGTGAGCTCGCCATGACCGTTAGGAAGCTCGCATGCTGGCCAATTTCTCCTGCTGTGCGAGCGTTCTAAGGAATGGGTGTGGTCATGACGAGCTCAGCTCGTCATCCGGACACGAGCACCGTGGCTCATGACGAGCTGAGCTCGTCATGAGCACGGTGCCGCTGTGCGCACCCCCCTCACTCCCCAGCACAGCAGGGGAATTTGCCCAGCTGTGAAGAGCACAGATGCAAGTCACACACACTCCTAAAGCTGAGCTGGGCTACCTAGAGCAGTGGTCCTTCACTGGGAGAAGTATGCGCTGTCTGAACATGATAGCACCATCGTCATCCCCACACTGGTGAAAATGCTGAATCATATATAAAGTATACGTAGATATAAAACATGTTCATGATGGCTCCAACAATGTCCGTGCCCTAAGAGGAGGCAGATGGAGGACCGCTCTCCAAAAGAAGCGGGACCCACAAAGAAAGAAACTTTATTCATCATGGGTGATCTAAGGTTTACGTCTCATGGTGCTATTCACGATGGAGCCAAGATTTTTGCCTTCCGCAGTACAGAGATGAGCTTCATAAAAAAATGAGGTCACTGGTCTTTGCTAACCTCTGTGGAAGCTTGGATCGATTTGAAATGACTTTTGTCTTGGCTGCATCGAGTCACAGGTTCCTCATCCTAAACTCAATGACGTCAAGGAGATAGGAGAGACCTTGGCCTCTTCAAGCAAGACCCAAATGGACACAGAGAACGACCACCGTGTGGACCATGGCAGACCGGTCCAGAACGAACAACAGCGACCCGCCGCCGTGATTAAAAATCTCCAGTGTCAACCCAGACTACTATAAGGGCCATCTTGGTGCCTTCACCTGGCCTTCAACCACAAGAATCATGATCAGACATTTATTCTCATGAAAGTGCGTTGGAAATGGCCTCACCGCAATCTTTAACATGAACAGAGAGATGACTGTCCGCTGGTAATGACGGTGAAACAGAAACAAGCACAAGGCAGAACAACGTTGGTCATTTTATGGGGAGGGTGGCTGCTTTTTAATATAAGAATGACTTAAACTCTTGCATCACGCCAAATCATCTAACCTGAGACGAGTTCTATCCAACAAAGGGCGGTGGAATTTAAAATATTGTTTTATGCAAAAAATGGAACCCAACACATATCCAATCCGTTTATGGCATCTCAAAATAGGAGCCGTCTACATACTAAGTTGTTATTTGCAATACCTATATTTTTACGCTTATAAGGCAGAAGTCAATTCTGAGTATTGAAAATAGATAATTGTGGTTAAAACGACAGTTAATTATGCTGAGATATTCAAGATTAACCTGCGTTCTCTTACCATACAGACAAAGAAGTGCTGAAAAGTGGAATAACTTGATCTTTCTCATTCATCAGGAGATGCAATCTAATTCAATGATCCACCGCTGCTTGCAGGGAGGTGTTTTATAAAAATGATTCTCCCTCTACCCTGGGCCCCTTGTTTTTAGAGCGTAAGATACAAACTGGCCAGCATTGCACTATGGGTCACATCTTCACACGTTCCTGTGGTTTCAGAAATGATCCCGTTTTAAATAATAAATCTCCGCAGACATCTTTCATGTTCAATTCAGGACTATGACGGAGGCCTTCAAAGATGGGAAGAGTGGAAATCCTTCTGGCAGATTCTAGAAGGATTTCACCTTCAGAGGCGGGCTGTAGGCATGTTGTGGTGCACCGGTACACCATCACGGTTCTCAACGGCAGCAGCTGGAGGAATCACACCTTTTCCTTGATTCAATGATAGAAATGCCCTGGGAGCCTCCAGCTGCCCAGCTCTAGAGCCCCTTTTCTTGAATCTGAGGCAGTTTTACCAAGGCCGCCAGAAGACAAGGACCTGGAAATAAATGCCCAGTTCATTCTAAGACATTTCTTGATGGCCAGCATACGGTAGGTTTGAGGAGGCAATGCTATAACATAATATATGATCTAAATCCTATGCCTCAACAGGCAGCAAATGAAACAAAAGATAATATATAGCAGAAAGATATAGAATGGGAGGAAATGAGCAAATCTCTTACAAAGTACACTTAGGGGTCTATTAGGATGGCCGGCGGATCGCCACCGCCATACCGGCGGTGGCGATCCGCCCCCCAAATCACCCCGCCGGACGACCTTTTACCCTCTGCCACATTAGCATGGCGGCGGTACAGTGGCGGACGGAAAGACTGTATGCTGCTTTCCCGCCGGGAGGCATGCCTACCAGGCGGAAGAGGCTGTAACATGGTGTAGGAGACTTCAATGCCTTTCCATGGCAGAGACTACGCCATGGAAAGGCATGCAGAGTTTTCTATGGGGAGCAGGGGGCAGCACTTGGGGGGGTATCCTTGGTACCCCCAACATGGGCATGCACAAGGTGGCAGGCACTGCGCGGTGCAATGCACAACATGCATATATTGCATTGTGGCGGACGTTGCTTACAGCACTGCCCGCCACAATCTGATATATGTGGGATGCCACCGCGGCGGTGGCGGCATCCTAATTGTTGGTGCAGGACCACCGCACCACTGGCGGCCGGCCCCAGCACTGCTAGGGTGGTGGGCGGACTGGAGTCCACCCGCCATCCTAATAGACCCCTCAATGCATAGAGCGATCGCACGGCCGCTGTGAGTCTCTTGACAAGGGCTGAAACCCTATTAATGAAGATTATCAGGACAAAGCGGATTACTTTGAGGAACATGCCGTCTTTTTTGTCTAAAGACATTTGATATTTACAATTTCCTTCCTGGTGTTCAAAGGAATAATTCTTTATTTTTTGTTTTTATAGATCACAACTCGAACATGGAGGTAACCGCGCTGAGTGAAACAAGAACAACAATGGGTTAAATAAACCCTGTACATGTGTCCACAAAAAACATAGGACAGCTGGATGCTAACAAGATAATGACGATGTAAAGGGATCAGACTGATCGAGGAACAGAAGGAAGAGAGCGGTGGAGGAAGAACAAAAGAGACAAAGACCTGCTGGGGATGGGATAGAGAGAGGGGAAGACATAAGGTCATCGAAGACATGGAAAACTGCTAATTTAATGTAGAAAGCAGTGGGAGGGACTAAGGTAGAGAGATGAAGAAAGAGGAAGATCATTGGTTGAAAGAGTGAACCAAAAGGGACCACGCAGTGAGAAAGAGAGACTTAAAAGGAAAAGAGGCAGGAGTTTACGTGAAGAGACCGGGCAGTGGTGTTGAAGCAAGATACAGAGATAAGCGGGGGTCATAGTGAGGGATGTTGAGATAGTGGAGTCTGGGGATGATAAAAAAGGGTAAGGTGGACCACGGAGGAGAAGAAATCAGAGGAAAGAATTGCTCCTTGTACCCGGAAGGCTCTGCCACCTCACCTCTCAAGACTACCTTCAGGGACTACCCACATGGGTTGACCCATACACCAAAGAACTCTCCAAGGAGTATACTTTCTAAATTTCCGAGCCGAGATGCTTTTTGTGTGTTTTTGTGTGTGATGCATGGTGCAAGCCAATCTGAAAGAGATGCTCTTGGATACTATCGACCAGTGATGTTGACGAAGAGAATTTGATGCATCGTCAAAGTTCTTAAATCCTCAACGAAGAGTGCACTGATTCACTCTGAATATAGTGAAGACGCGCAACAGATTTCTAAGGCAATCCCAGGTAAACTGGTTGAGGTCGTCTGCCTCTAGAGTCCTGACGTCTGTCCTATTATGGCTGTGCAACTTGAGCTATTATCACACAATAGAGAGGTGGAGGAAAGACTCCTGTACGTCCCTCCAACACAAAACTAGTATATCACAACACGGCACGGTGCTAATACGATAAACCGAAGTATCACAAGGAAGACAATTTGCTAGATTCTAGGAAAGTGTTATATATAGCAGGATTGTGATTAAATGGTAAAGTTATCCTTTATGGAAGAGGATGTCTCACACACATAAAAGTGTCATGCTTCACCATCGGCATCCCCTCCCCACCCTGGTATGATAGTACCACAAGGCTGGACTCGACCTCCTCAAAGACTTCACGGTAGGAGGGAGTTCTTGAATAAAACTACTGGACAAAGCGGGATTCAGATACTCTAAAAATTCCCTAGAGTTCCTTGGTTATCACCTTTATTAATGAGGATTCGAGGTATGTCTAAAAATATTATATCGGTAAGTAGACAACAATGACTCAAACACGTCTTATAATCGCCTGTGCAACCCTTCCTGCACTTCACTTGGAGGATGGCGAGAGCGGGGAATCAAAGGCCTCTCAGTGAGGCAGTGTAGGGCGAAAAAGCTCTGAACTCACACTCAAACAACAGCCTCAATAAATCACCATCCAGCCCAATGCTCGTCATTTTAGAAAAGAAAGTACCTTTAATAATACAGTGGTACAAAGTCCTCAGCTACATAGAAATCAGATTAAGGTTAAATTATCCCATTCCTAGGCTCATGCTGGTATACTGAACCCACCCTGGTGTCCTGATCTGATCTCTCTGGTATACTCCAGTGGCCTGGGTGGCCACCTCGACAAGTCGGGTTAGGCAACAGTAGACAAAGCTGCAGGTTTACTTATTACTCATCTCTTGTTAACCGGTGCATCAGTTAATACAGTTCTTTAGTCCAAAAGAGTCTTACAGATGGGGACATTTCTCAATCGCAGCTTGACTTTGCTCATGTTCACAGCCTGTCAATCTATCCATCTTTCACTATTTGTAGAATGCGGCTAAACATCTGCGAGGGTATCCTGTCCAGCTCTGCAAGCCGTGCCTTGCCTTTAGCTGCTCGGTGGAGGATGTGTCTCGGTGGGCGCTAGAGGTTGTGTGCATAAGCCTATGGGATGGGCATCTTTGGTGGCATCACTTTGACTGCGGCATGGCGGCGTTCCTCCTTCTCTCTCGTGGACCACTTCAGGTACCGGCTTGGGTGCCTGAACGAGTGTCTTCTTGCCTTCAGCAGTTGTCGCCCAGAGTGGGTAATTTTTGGCAAAGTCTGCTTCTGGACTGTGGCAGAGTTTCCTCTTCACTGGTGACAGCTCCTCTGAAGTTGTGCTGTACAATGGTGGCGTGCGGTGTTGTTCCATGTGGAAACGCCGTTACTCGACTAAGATTGTGTATATACATACAGCATCTTGCAGCCATTCATCTGTTTGTTCACAGACTTTGGTCCAAGAAACAAGTACAGGGAATTAACTTTCCTACATTACAGTACCTCTTCTGCAGCAGTAACCATAGATCCAGTACATGGTACTAGGCAGTTGTTCAATACGTTTTATAAGAGTCTTTCCTCACAGCCATAATTATTCTCGTCCTGAAGATGGTCTGATGGACTACAGCCGAACAGACCGAAACGTCGACCACATCCTCTATTGCTAAGAAATTTTGTTATTCTGGAGCAATTTGTATTCTCATTAGAGATTTGTTGCTTATGATTTAATTGGAATAGTTGTGCAGTCATGTATTGTTAGGTCAATTTAATGTTACTTCTTTCCATGACTCTTTGCTGATTTTATTTACTTGTACTCCATTTTCTAACAAAAATATATAAAATAAGATATATTTTTCAAACTACTAGGGTTTCCCGTGTGTTTCATGCTAAGATTTCTTTTTCTTTGATGTTGTCTAATGACACTTTGGCGTTTGTTCCCTTAGGACTAACTCCCTGATTTATCTTTGAATAACAAAAGATCGTTGTGAATCAAATCCCTTGTAGGCTTTGTTTACCATTGATATTACTGCCCAAGCCTCCAAGGGTACATTGGGTTCCCCAAACTGTTGATTGTACAATGGTGGCAGCAGCCCTGGCCTGCACTACGGTGACGCAGGGCTACTCAGACACAGTTCATCACTAGAACCACGGTCGGAATGACAGGTGACCCCTCACCACACAGGTTGATTCCGTGGTCACAGTGGTTCGGTGGCTCCTTCTGGGTTGCCACATCCCATGGGCATAGCTGGGCATCTCCTCCTGGACAGTCATTCTTCCAGCAGGGCCCGGCACTATCGTTCCTTCTCTGAGCTGGGAGGCAACTTTCTCAGCTGTAAGCAGATGCACAGCTCCCCGGGCACGTTGTAGTCTTCAGGTGATGTAAAGTAAAGTAAAGTAAAGTATGAAGTCTTATATAGCGCACGACTTACCCTGGGGCATCTCGGCGCTTGCTTAGGGAACCCGTCCTGGTATTCCCCTGTGAGATAGCCCTGGCAGGGTATCCACAAGGTGAAAGCCAGGCATCCCGCGGCGAGGGGCCGTTGTGGAGATTAAGCAAGCTATTGCCCAGAGTCGCAGAGTGTGAACCCGTGAGCTGAGAAGGCACCGGAGCGAGAATTAACGAGTCCGCGGAATTTTGAGCCCAAGACCCGCCGAGGCGGGGAATTGAACCCTGGTCCCGGACCGAACTCAAGCTCCAGGTCTGCCGCCTCTAACCCCTGAGCCACACTTCTCCACACCATATCCTTGGGAAGACTAGCTGTCAGTCAGATATCAGCCATGGTTCCTCAGTGCTATGAGTGGCATGCCCTTCCGTGGTCCAGAAGAACTTGGAACTGAGACAAAATGGGGCGGCTCGAGTCCCACGTTTATAGTCCAGATGGGGAACGCAGATCCATTGTCTAAGGTCCTGGAATAGGTTTGAGGAGCGTCCCTTTCAAATGCCATTTTCAGCCTGCTGTGCAGACGCAGCCTTTCTGCAACGTGATGGTTCTCACAGCAAATACACATGATGCTCGCTCCACACAGAAGTATCCAAACAAAGGGCACAAGTAAGTGTGAATAACGTGCACCTCACTCCAGCTTTCTAAAAGCAGCAGGGACAGGCAAAAGGGCAGACCCTGCCTAGGTACCTTCCCACCTTTAACAACAGACTCTGCTGCCTTCCCTCTTTACCCCACGACCTAGCACATGGCAGTGCTCAAGAAAATCTACGAGCAATACCCTGCTAAAAGATGCTTGTAGCACTTCTAATGGTAGTCCTGTCTTCATCCTCTCTCACTAGTTTCTGGGTCTCCACCCTCCAACCACAGACATGTAGGGGACACATTTCAACTGACTTGGGAAGCTGTATCCACCCTATATCTTGTGTCCTGCTAAACCAGGGACAATCCAAAATGGATCCTGTGGGCTCAGCCAACACACCCACAGTGCACACAGTTTGACTGTCATGTATGTGGCACACATACACATTGTACACACGCACTCAACATGCACACAGGATGTCAACGCAATGGCTTGGGGGTTACTCTGTGGTGGATCTTGAAGTGATGTGACTCTGAAGTTCTACTTTTATGTAACAACAATCTCAGTCCCCAGTCTAAGATGGAACCCTGTAGGATAAAAATCCAAAAGGCCTGTAGATTCCACATAGGATAAGCGGGCAATAACAATAGTAAACCTATAAGATGACTTTATGATATTAAGCATTAGCCGGAATGATATGACAAGCTACCCAACAGACATCTGCTGGTGAGTGAGCGGTCTTACATTAGTTATAAAGCTTGTCTAGCTCTGTTGACAAAGGTGTTAATCTGTCAAAACATTTTACATTATTACTGGTCACAACCAACGTTGTTTCCTGGCACCCACTTTAGTGGAGTGCCGACTGGGGACCTGGGAGGATAGAGAATGTGAGCTAAAAATGCAAATACACGGGCTTTCAGTTTTCATTTAAAATTCATTTAAATGTATTGTTCTACATCATTATTTTGAAAGTTAGGTCCAGAGGTGAACTCCGAGAGTGGTCACCAGCAGCCCAGAAGAAGGGCAACCGAGAGAGCATGGCCGAAACCATCTCCGTGCTAAGGGCCAGATTTAGAACTTAGTGTATGGGTTACTCCATCACAACGGTGACGAATCCTCGCCCCAAAAATATCAATCCCATAGGATATAATGGGATTCATATTTCGGCAGAAGGGATATCGGACACCGCTGTGATAGAGTAACCCATCCGCCAAGATCTAAATCGGACCATCATTCTCCGTGACAGCCAGAATGTTGTCCTTGAAGAATGAAAGGCTTTGAATGACGGACATCAGAGAGCGGACATCATGAGGCCCAGGTACCCTCTTGCGGGAGGTGGCGATGGGATGGTGCCAGTTTTCATGACTCAAGCTGTTCAGGGAAGGAAACCTGCGTCATCTGAAGACAGCGGCGAGTGGGTTTGGGACAGAGATGACGTGTTTATTGATTTTATTGTAGGGACAACAAAGATGATACTCGTGAGTGAACCTGCATGAAACTGAGATGCTTCACTCACTTGCTTTTACTTTATGTTTCAGACAAGATGTCGCAAGTGAATCATTTGTCGGCAGTTGCACAAGAAGACCATAGATCTGATCTCCAATTCCTTACGTGCGTGAACCTGGGGAAGTCACTTCATATCCGTGCATCAGTTTGGTTATTTTCCTGAATAAGATTGCTTACACTTGACCTAAAGACTGTTTGAAAGCACACTATACATAACTGGGCCTACACATGTACATTACCTGTACAGCTCAGAGTAGAACCAATTGCTGAAGAGGTGTGGGTGTGACAAGACCTTTTGTGACTGTGCAGGTTGGTCTCTGGTTTGTAATGCTGCTGATGGTAAGACTGCCCTGGCAGGTTTTGGCTTACTATTTCTGCTAGTAAGCAAACTTATAGCCATAAGGCGTGGCGGTGTCGGGAGTGGATGCAGGGTTGAGGCAGGTCTTGGTGAGGAAGACGATGTCAGGGGTGAGGGAGGTGATGGTGTCCCAGATTTCAGTGAGTACTCAGATTGCAGAGTAATGGGGCATAAATGCCTGGATCGACAACTGGTGGTCCCCCGCCATCGGAAACCCTCCAACCCCCACGGACCACGTACACAACCTGCGAATCATCCTGGACTCCGAGCTCAAAATGGACTGCAAAATTAACTCCGTCTCGTCTTCCTGCTTCCACACCCTCCGCCCCCTTCGTAAGACCTTCAAATGGATCCCGCTCGAACACAGAAAGACTGTCACTCACACCCTGGTCACCAGCAGACTCGACTACGGCAACGCACTCTATGTCGGAATAAATAAAAACCTCACCCGCAAGCTACAGAACATCCAGAACGAGGCCACAAGACTAGTCCTCAACCTGCCAAAACACTGCCACAGCTCCCAGCACCTGCGCAAACTCCACTGGCTCTCAGCTCTCGAGCCGAGTGGTCGCTCCCCTGCTACTGGTATCGTTGTGTTATTATTGCCTGCATTGTGCCTCACCTGCCGATTTGCATTTTTTCTGATTGCTACATCGCTGTTTTCGCTCTGTTTAATTAGCCTGCTTTGTGCCTCGCCTGCCGCTTTTCACTTTGCCATTTGTAAAAGCGCCGCTTTTACTCTGTTTAATTAGCCTGCATTGTGCCTCGCCTGCCCCCTTTCACCTTGCTGACTGTTAAATCGCCACTTTTGCTCAGTATAGTTAGCGCTATTTTGTCCCTGTTTAACTTTGTAGCGCGTTAGCCCCCAGCGCTCCGCTGCCATTTTGTTTGTTTGTTTGTGCTCATCTTTGTAAACGCGCCCCGCCTCCCAGCTGAGCCGCCCTCCCACAGACTACTTCCAGCGCTCCAACCCCACTTAGCGCTGTGACTCGCTCTCAGCTCTCGAGCCGAGTGGTCGCTCCCCTGCTACTGGTATCGTTGTGTTATTATTGCCTGCATTGTGCCTCACCTGCCGATTTGCATTTTTTCTGATTGCTACATCGCTGTTTTCGCTCTGTTTAATTAGCCTGCTTTGTGCCTCGCCTGCCGCTTTTCACTTTGCCATTTGTAAAAGCGCCGCTTTTACTCTGTTTAATTAGCCTGCATTGTACCTCGCCTGCCCACTTTCACCTTGCTGACTGTTAAATCGCCGCTTTTGCTCAGTATAGTTAGCGCTATTTTGTCCCTGTTTAACTTTGTAGCGCGTTAGCCCCCAGCGCTCCGCTGCCATTTTGTTTGTTTGTTTGTGCTCATCTTTGTAAACGCGCCCCGCCTCCCAGCTGAGCCGCCCTCCCACAGACTACTTCCAGCGCTCCAACCCCACTTAGCGCTGTGACTCGCTCTCAGCTCTCGAGCCGAGTGGTCGCTCCCCTGCTACTGGTATCGTTGTGTTATTATTGCCTGCATTGTGCCTCACCTGCCGATTTGCATTTTTTCTGATTGCTACATCGCTGTTTTCGCTCTGTTTAATTAGCCTGCTTTGTGCCTCGCCTGCCGCTTTTCACTTTGCCATTTGTAAAAGCGCCGCTTTTACTCTGTTTAATTAGCCTGCATTGTACCTCGCCTGCCCCCTTTCACCTTGCTGACTGTTAAATCGCCGCTTTTGCTCAGTATAGTTAGCGCTATTTTGTCCCTGTTTAACTTTGTAGCGCGTTAGCCCCCAGCGCTCCGCTGCCATTTTGTTTGTTTGTTTGTGCTCATCTTTGTAAACGCGCCCCGCCTCCCAGCTGAGCCGCCCTCACCCCTCCCCCCCCCACCATCCATTTATGGCCAATGCCCCCACGCGCAGCGTCCACGCGCTACGGCCACGCCGAAGGTGCGCCAAAGGTAAGCCCGTCTACGCCCGTCCGCGCCTGGACCGCGCCCAGCGCCAGACCCCCTGCCCCTCGCGCTGCCCAGCCCTCCCGCATTACCTATGATGCCGCCGCCCTCCTAGCCCTTAACCCCGGTCGCGCCCCCAACTGCGTTCAAGCCGCTCCTGGACGCACCCATGGACCTTTCTCATGCTACTCCTGCAAATTCAGAGGCACCGACAACATCTCCGCTACAACCACACATCAGACTCCCGACCCCAACCACTTACAATGCATCCTTCTCAACACCCGATCGGTCCACAGGCACGCCATTGACCTATGGAATCTACTAGACACCATTTCTCCGGACATCGCCTTCCTTACGGAAACATGGATGAACGCTTCCTCCGCACCAGACATCACCATTGCCATCCCTGAAGACTATAAGATCACTCGCAAAGACCGCACCATCCACACAGGAGGAGGAATCGCTATCGTCCATAAGAAATCCATCCGCATCTCAACCAGCTCTGACGCCAACCTCGCCAACTCTGAACACCTTCACTTCCAGATCCACATCGACCCCAAAACCACACTCCGAGGCACTCTCCTCTACACACCACCAGGACCCCGCGCAAAATTCAGTGAAGACATCACGGACTTCATCACTCCACACGCGCTCCCCTCCAAAGAATACATCCTTCTGGGAGACCTCAACTTTCACCTTGAAAATATCAACGACCGCAACACCGCCACCCTCATGGACAACCTCGCCAACCTCGGACTTAAACAACTGGTCACTTCCCCCACCCACACCGCAGGTCACACACTCGACCCCATCTTCACATCCAGCAATCATGTCTCCTTCGGCCACACCACGGACCTCCTCTGGACTGACCACAGCTGCGTTCACTTCACCTACAACAAACCAAAACCCAACATCCACCTCCAACCTACCCTGCAAAGAAACTGGAACAAAATCACCACTGACCAAATCTCCGCATCGCTCCTTCAAAACTCCCCAGCCCCCTCTTCTAACGCCAACGAAGCCGCCGCTAACCTCACCCTATGGTTATCCAACACCGCCGACACCTTAGCACCACCGAAAAAACGGCAAAGCAAACCTGGCAGCAAGAAGGCCTCATGGTTCAACGATGATCTCAAGAAGTCCAAGAAACTCTGCCGCTCCCTTGAAAAGGCCTGGAAAAAAGACACAACCACCAGCACCAAGGTCGCCTTCAAAAACGCCACCCGCACTCACCACCAACTGATCCGAAAAGCCAAGAAAACAGCATTCAAGGATCGACTTGACAACAACGCCCACAACAGCAAGGAACTGTTCAACATCGTCAAGGAATTTTCCAATCCCTCGGCCAACTCCAACGACATCACCCCCTCTCAAACCCTCTGCGACTCCCTAGCATCATTTTTCCACAACAAGATTGCGGACATCCACAACAGCTTTGACAACCAACCCGGAAATCAACCCACCCTACCATTTGCTGATCATCTTACCCCCGTGAACATTCTCAACGACTGGAACCCAATCTCCACTGAGGACACCATCCGCCTGATGAATTCAATCCACTCAGGATCCCCCACAGACCCATGCCCTCACCACATCTTCAACAAAGCAGACTCCGTCATAGCTCCGCACCTCAGAGACGTCATCAACTGCTCCTTCAACTCCGCCACCTTCCCGGAAGACTGGAAACACGCTGAACTCACCGCCCTTCTGAAAAAACCAACAGCGGACCCCACCGAACTCAAAAATTACCGCCCCATCTCGCTTCTCCCATTCCCGGCCAAAGTCATCGAGAAAGCTGTCAACAACCAGCTTGCCGCCTTCCTCGAAGATAACAAATCCCTCGACCCCTCACAATCTGGCTTCCGAGCAAAACACAGCACTGAGACCGCCCTCATCGCAGCAACAGACGACATTCGAACGCTACTAGACAACGGAGACACAGTCGCCCTCATCCTCCTCGACCTCTCCGCAGCCTTTGACACAGTCTGCCACAGCACCCTCTTACAACGCCTCTATAACATCGGAATCCAAGGAAAAGCACTTGAATGGATCACCTCGTTCCTCACCGGAAGAACCCAGAGAGTCCGCCTTCCTCCATTCAAGTCCGAGGCCTCTGAAGTCATCTGCGGCGTACCACAAGGATCCTCACTCAGTCCCACCCTCTTCAACGTATATATGAGCCCCCTCGCGGCCATCGCACGCCAACACAACCTCAACATCATCTCTTACGCGGACGACACTCAACTGATCCTCTCTCTCACCAATGACCCCAGCACCGCCAAAACTAACCTACACGAAGGAATGAAAGAAGTTGCCGAATGGATGAAACAAAGCCGTCTGAAACTGAACTCAGACAAAACAGAAGTCCTCATCTTAGGTACATCCCCCTCTGCATGGGACGACTCCTGGTGGCCGGAAGCCCTCGGAAAAGCACCCATCCCGACAGACCACGCACGGAACCTAGGCGTCATCCTGGATTCTTCACTCTCAATGAACAGACAAGTCAGCGCCGTATCTTCTTCCTGCTTCAACATTCTTCGCATGCTCAGAAAAACATTTCGCTGGATTCCCTCCGACACAAGGAAAACAGTCACCCACGCTCTGGTCACGAGCCGACTGGACTACGGAAACACCCTCTACGCGGGTACTACCGCAAAACTCCAGAAGAAACTCCAACGAATCCAAAACACCTCAGCCAGGCTCATATTAGACCTCCCACGCAACGAACACATCTCTGGTCACCTTAAAGACCTCCACTGGCTACCCGTCAATAAGAGGATCACTTTCCGACTACTTACCCACGCACACAAATCACTCTACGACATCGGACCAGACTGCCTCAACTCACGACTGTCCTTCTACACCCCCTCCCGCCAACTACGTTCTTCCAACCAAGCCCTAGCCATTGTACCTCGCATCAACAAGACCACCATGGGAGGCAGATCCTTTTCATACCTGGCTGCTAAAACATGGAACTCACTCCCCGCCTACCTTCGCCTTACCCAAAACCACCTAGCGTTCAGAAAGCAACTTAAAACGTGGATATTTGACAAGTAATTATCCTTCCCTTCCCAAGCGCCTTGAAACCCTCTGGGTATGTAGTGCGCTATACAAATCCTATGACTTGACTTGACTTGACTTGACACTGGCTCCCCGTCAAGGTGAGAATCACTTTCTCACCCACGCAGACAAGGCCCTCAACGGCACCAGACCATCTGACTCATATTCCACGCACCCCAAAGGACCCTATGATCAGCCCTCTCTCCTACGCCGTGGTCCCCTGCACCAGACGACCAGATCCGGAGGCCACTCCTTCTCCTTCCTCGTGGCCAAGGCATGGAACGCCCTTCCGCCCTTCCGCTCCACCTCAGACAGACACATCGTCCCCCATCTTCGCAAGAAACCTCAAGACCTGGCTCTTCGACAGACTCCCTCCTTGATGGAATGGAACCTGCACCTCCCCCCATCTCTAGCGCCTTGAGACTCTTACGGGTGAGTAGTCATGCTTCAACAAACCCCTGGTTGATTGAGCAGTAGGCATTGGAGCTGCCTTGCTGCAGTCAGGGCTTCTCAGCAAAGCACATGCACCAAACGTCGGAACCATTGAATCCTCTGTTACCAAGAAGGATTATTATTGCAATAACACATCATGAATATGGCAATAAAACAGTCTCACAATAGTCTGAACCTAGTTCAAGTTCACTATTAGTGGGTGAACAATCCAACGTTTGGTGAATTCTGCTTTACACTGATAGGAAGTGCCAATATCGAAGGATTAAAATGGAACGTTGCTATGAGTGCTTGGCTGCCGCAAGCCAGTGATTTGTGTGGTAACTGAATGCTGAGCAGGCACAATTTCACATTTCCCCATTTTATACCGAAGCACTAACAGGGATTGCCTGTGCTAGACCCACACAAGTGCCCTGTCACAACGACTGCCCCCTGTTTGCAGAGTGTGCTTTGTCATGATATCACACTCTGATGCACCATCACTAACCCCCCTTACACGTGCTACCTTGTCGTCACTGCAATCTCATTCTGTATAGTCCCACCTTTATTTCTAACCCTCTTTACCCTATTTCTATTTTGCACAGTTACATAAGTGGATTAGGTTAGGACGATATTTCATGTGATTGGATTTTGGCAAGCATGCGTTGCGGCATCTCTAATGGGGTCTCTGCTGCTGAACAGATTAGAATGGAGGCGTCTCAAGCACAGCTAGAGATTGAATCAGATAATTGGGTGGGGAGCCAGCTCCGTGGTGCAATAAGAAGAAAATACATGTCAAGTCTATAGACGCCTCATTATATCTCTAATGCTGGCTATGATGTGCCATGACTGAGGCAGGCTGGGAAATGTAGTTCCAACACTGGAGATATCCCCTAGTGGATTCTCCCGCTTCTAAAAGCTATTACAGGTCTTTGGATGAGTTAATGGGAGCAGATAATGTCTCTAGTGACAAGTTGCCTCTCCGTGCAGGGATCAATGGGCTCAGAAAACTCTACTCTGAGCACTTAAATGATAAAAGCAAAAATCCTCAAGTGTCCCGGACATATCCTTCCGAGGCTCAGCAAATCAATATAAGTCGCTTCCAGCTGCACTGGAGCGCAATACCACATCCGGTGTGCTTGCGTCTGGGCTCTCTGCGCAATCCATACAATTGTATTAATACACTGAGGGGCACATTCATGAGGCTTTCACGCAGCGCAGCTCGGCAAGCCACCCTGCTGCGCTGTATCAAGGTACAAAGGGCAGGAATGTGTCATATGTAACACACTATGACACATTTCTGTCCTTTCCTTGCGCTGTCGCACGTCTGGCTGCCTGGCGCTTATGCCAGCACCCTTGAGCCATGGTGCAAGGGTGTCTGCGTTGTAAGCAGCAATCGTTGGTGTGCAGGAAGAGTACCTTCCTTCGCAGTAACAATCCCCTGAGGCATTTCCCCTTTCTATGTGTGCTGCACAATGCAGCACATATAGAAAGAGGAAGGAGGAGAAACAAAGATATTTCTCCGTGTTACGCCTCTCCTGGGAGGCATAGCATGTTATGGCATCCCCGGGTTTACCTCTGATGGTTAATCCAGCGTTGGATGCGAGGGAACACCCACGCTCCACCCATGGAACGCCTCCCTGGAGCAGAGTAATGCAACGCTACAATATCAAGCCGCAGGAGGTGGCCTGGCGAGGCTCGATCAATTAAACTTGGGAGTTGCGTCGCTCTTGCCCCCGTTGCGTGGCGCAAAGGTGATGCAACTCCCCCATAAATATGCTCCTATGTCACTGCACAGCTCTGCTTATGCATCCAGGCCTTCGTTTATATCGCACTAAAAACATACAGATTGGAGCTAAGAGTTATGCAACGCACTCAAAAAGATCCTTTTAAATATATTTCAAATCCCATCATTTTTAGATAGTGGAGAAAAACTTGTCAACATCATTAAACAAAAATAAAACATAAAATACAAATACATAAAAACAACTCAATGCATATGATCAGTTTTGTGAGGAAGGTGCAAGGCTCACGAAATGTCAACAATGATTTGATGTACAACGATGAGTCGGTGTAGCTCCTTTTCAGTTCTGACCCATATGTCTCTGCACTGCTCCCAGATTACTGACCATCTCACCTAACCGAGGGCTCTTAAACACAGTTTTGCTAATGTTGTCTCTGTTTCTTTTCTAATTAACTAGTCCCCTTATTTCAGGGAGCCCTGAAACCTTTGTTGCCCAGGCACTTTGCAAATTCTTTTTTTATTTAATTTCTGATACTTTACACAACAATAACACAACAAATAACACAATATGTGATAGATTCAGAGGTGTGCAAAAGGGACTAGACAGTGTGTATGTGGGAGCAGGATGGCTCTGGTTGTAGGAAAGGGAGAGATTAAGACGTCGCTAGTAAGGTATGCATGTTCAGAGATTATTGGCTGCCAAAGGAACAATCTTTTGTTTAGTCACTTTTACCGTGTCTGATTAAACAAGAAATATGAAATAACAAAGGTTATCTGTCAGGCATCTCGCTGACTCGATCAGTGCAGGCAAACCCTGTGTCAAGAACAAGAATCTGAATCACACACGTTCAGGAGAATCCTCCCCTTTCCCTCCACGACTGGGGCTCAACAACCCCCTGTTGGTATCTCAAGAGCCGAACCCCAAAAAGTACAAATAAAAAAAGGATCAGGAAGCTTTACCTGAACTGAACAAATACAAGGCCCGATTCACAGAACTATGTTAAGACAAATTCCTAAACTTACTACCATTTACTCATTTTGGTATTCACAGAAGACACTTACTCATTTTGAGTAACAACTTACTCATTTGGTATTCAAGAAATGAGTAAGTGCCTTCAGTGAATACCAAAATGAGTAAGTGCCTTCAGTGAATACCAAATTGAGTAAGTGCCTTCTGTGAATACCAAATTGAGTAAATGACTTCTGTGAATGCCAAATTGAGTAAGTGCCTTCTGTGAATACCAAAATGGTAGTAAGTTTAGGATTTTGTCTTAAGTTAGTTCTGTGAATCGGGCCCGCAGATCACCAGGGACCTGTCCTGAGATCCATTCACTGGCTGCTGGTGGGATCCAGGGCCAAGTTAAAGATTTGAGTTCAAGGACTGGTGGCGAAACAGCCTCATATGCCTATAGAAAGTGGGCCCATTATATATCCAACAGAAGGTAGGATCCAGCCACCCCTTCATAGTCTGCTGAGCATAAATGCGACCTCCAGTTTCTGGGAACACAGACCTCCATAGCCAATTATCCATCATTGAGTGACAACTGGAGCCTTTCCAGCTCATGAAAGAGCTGAAATCATTCCTCTTCAGTCAAGTTCTTAGAACTGGAATCATCTTCCACCCAAAAAACATAAGGTAAGACTGGCCGTGCTGATTCTACTTTCATCAAAGTATCACTGGTTTTACAAGGGGGTTGTTGATCTCTTGATTGATCTCTAGATCCTTAATTCATTCTCCAATTTTCCATCTGATTCCATAAAGGGTTCAATTTTGCAAATGTTCATGAGACTTGGAATATCTGCACCATTGGAACTAATCAGATATAACAATGGCTGTCGTCTTCCTTGACCCTTACCTTTTCATCTGTACAAGTTGATTGCCCCTGCAGCCACCAGAGCTATCATAGCTTAAATGTGACTTACCTGAATCTAAATACATTTAATTTGTATTATTCCTTATTTTACTCATCAAAGTGCAAGAAATAAATACCATGCAGCTTGCACTAAAGCCCGTGCCCTGTATGTAAACACCACTATTATGAAGGCAACTAATAGGTCAAAAATATTGTTCAACACTGTTAAGGAATTAGCAGGTGCTCAAACCACAGCAACTGCCCGTCCATTAAATGAACAACAATGTCAGGATCTCGCCACATTTTTCTCCGAGAAAATTGACAAATTAATCACTGACATCAATAGCAATAAAACACCCCGCAAGATCATGAGGACTTTGTCCCCACAGTCAAAAACACCTTGGATCACTGGCCTCCCATCACAATTGACACACTTAGATCCATTCAAGACAATTAAATCTGGCTCCCCTTGCGACCCTATTCCTATTAAAGTACTGAAACAACTGGATGCCCCCTCTCTGGAAATCATGGTTAACACGCTGAATTCCTCCTTGGAATTCTCTACAGTTCCCGCACTCTGGAAACACGCCATGGTCAGTCCACTACTGAAGAAACCTGCCGCAAACCCAGAGCTGCTATCTAATTACAGGCCCATATCACTTCTTCCCGCCTTTTCCAAATGACTGGAAAGACATGTCCATTCTTCCCTTACTCATTTCACTGAGGAAAACTCCCTTCTCCACCCGTCACAGTCTGGCTTTCAAGCAGGGTTCTCCACAGAGACGGCTCTGCTCGGAGTCACCGAGAATATTCGGAAACTCCTTGACGACGGTCAAACGGTCGCACTCATTCTTATGGACTTGAGTGCGGCCTTTGACCCCAAATCGCACGAAGGCCTACTAACCACACTAAGAAAAAATAGGATCGGTGGTGCTGCTTTAGAGTGGATCAGATCTTTTCTGACCCACCGAACCTTCCAGATCACATCTTCCTCTGCGCATTCTGGAATTTTCAGTGCGCCACACGGAGTGCCCCAGGGCTCTATCCTAAGCAAGCTGTTCTTTAATCTTTACCTTAGACCTTTGGCCGATCTAGCGGCGCGCTCACGACTTACCCTCATGACCTACGCCGACGATTCGCAGATAATTTTTTCTCTGTCAGAATCTAGCCCACTAGCCCCGTCACTTCTCAATCAGGTTCTTCACAACATTTTTAGCTGGATGAGCACCAACCAGCTGAAATTGAACAGAAAACAAACGGAGATCCTCCTGCTGGGTAAACAACGGGACCTATGGAACTCCGTCCATTAACCTTCCCAGATGGGAAACCTCCCACCACCAGCCTCTCAGGTACGCAACCTGGGGTCATTTTGGACAGCTCCCTTTCTATGAAACAACAGGCCAACAGAGTTGCTGGCCTCTGTTTCACAATCATAAAGTGGCTTAAGAAAATCCTGTGGATGCTGCCCACCTGCACCCAAAAAACCGTGGTCAATGCCCTCATTACATCTAGGCTTGACTATAGAAACATCCTGTACCTTGGCTCAAACAAAGCTGTAGTTTGGCGGCTACAACTTGTCCAGAACTCTGCCGCCAGGCTGCTATGCAGAATTCCTAAAACCACCAGTGTGTCAAAATGCCTTCGTGACCTACACTGGCTCAGAGTAGAGAACCAGATTAGATTTAAGGCTCTCAATTACATGTTTAAAATAAAGGCAGGTACGGCACCTAAATACCTGCAAGCTTTAGCCCACCCCTACACTCCCAAAAGCATTTTACGGTCACAATCAGCAGCCAATTTATGTGTACCCAGGTGTAAACTTGCAAGCATGGGAGGGAAATCCTTTGCACAGCTAGGACCTAAGCTCTGGAACGCACTCCCTCCACACATACGCAAAGAAGAAAACTACGCTAGGTTCAGAAAAAACATCAAAACCTGGCTGTTTGAACAATAACTTGAACGACCATGCGAACCTTCTACCTTTTTCTTCTGTGCTGTGTCTCGGCGCTGGGAAACCCTTTTTGGGTAGCTGTGCGCCTTATAAGTGTAAAAAATAAAATAAATAAAATACTCATGTTCTCGTGAGGCTTTACATGTGACCGATAATTCTACTGATCCAGCGGTGACTTCGGTGACTTTCTCCGGTGACCAGCTGTGAACAGCTACTGAACAATCTTCCTTTGTGCTGATGTTATCCATACTCTAAGTCCTCAGAGCTTATGTATATCTCACACTAATCAAATGCACCAATTGCTGAAGTAGACAACAATGTATTTGAGCACAAGAAAACAATGGGCCCGATTCACAAAAGTCATCTCGGACACAATCCTAACTTTACGACTTTCGGTATTCATAGAAGGCATTTAGGAGTACTAAAGTTAGGATTTTGTCTCAGTCAATCTTAAATTTTGGTCTGAAGTTAAACTTAAGACAAACTTAAGTTTAACTGAGACAAAATCCTAGACGTAAAGTTAGGATTTTGTCTTAGATTACTTTTGTGAATGGGGCCCAATGTCTTTAACAGAAATCTGTTTCAGCCTTGATGCAGCCCTGGAAAAAATTGTCAAGTTGAGGGATCGCCAGAAGGTCAAGGTGACCCTGAGACTCTAGTGCTTTTTTATTACATAAAATTATTTTAATCACCCTTACTGTAATCCTGTGACTCAATGTCTGAAAACTCTTGAGCAACTCCTGCCAGAACCTCCAGCCACACACTCTTGAATTTTATCACTAGCAAGAGACAGAGAGCTCTGGGGTTTTCAGTGGATTTGGCTTCGAACTGATTATGGGCCAGATGTACAAAAATTAGGAATTTACAACTTAGCGAAACGCAATTAAGAAATTGCAATTCCTAATGTAAGAAGACTTTGTACTATTAAATATCAGTTTCGAGTGTGTCGCAAATCAACCTAACTCATGAATATTAATGAGGTAGGTTGCTATTTCCTCTCATCAGGAACAATAGCCATCACCTGGATGGTGGCCCGCTGCGTCAGCAGACCACCATATCTCGGATTGCTCTTTATTAAAGCAATCTTTTTTTGTCAAAATCCATCTTGTTTTCCTTAAAGGAAAATGAGATGTGTATAAAAATAGAAAATTAAACTTTAAAGTTTTGTTTTTGAAGAGTAGGCAATGGTTCGTGGGACCACTGCCTGCTCTTCACAAACATTTTTGTTTACATTCTCAAAGAGGAAAGGGTTCTTTGTGAACCCCTACCCATTTCCAAATGTGTTATCATCTGCTTCGGATGTTGATAAAATACGACGGGAATTTAGTTGCAAAACATTAATACATACTAATCAGGAATTGGAAGAGGCGCCCTTGACACGCCCCTTCAAATTACTGATTCGCAAAGCCAAATTGTGATTTGGTAACTTCTAACCTAGTAGCATTTTGGCTTTTGTACATTTCTAAATCTTTTTTTGTAGTCGCAAATGGCCTGATTCTAAGAATTGGGCTATTTGTGACCTACCGAAAAGTTTTGTATATAAGGCCCTTAATGCTTTGTGATTTCCGTTACCCTGGTTCCTTTGATAATATGTTTCTGGAATGCTCTTATTTTAAGGCTTATACTACTACAAAGGAAAAAAAATGTATTTGTATCTCGCCATTTAAAGCCTCTTGGAAGGTGGGTTGGGTTGGGTTGGGGGGTTGGGTGGGCAGAAGGTCATTGGTGACGGGTCTATCACCGGGCTGGTTCCTTACCTTGGCCTGGTCCCTGGGGTCATCCGATACGACTACGATCTTCACTCCACGCATGCTGATCTCCAGGACGCAGCTGGATGGGGGGTTGAAATGAACCGTCAACCTCCGGGAATTGGCAATCTGCAGAATTCAAGGACACCGGCTGGTTATTACCTCTGACATATATCTGGTTTGTGAAGTCAACTAAAGCGGTCGAGCCTAAGCACCCATAGACACAGCACAGGCTTGTGGGTCTCACTAAAGTGGAGTCTAGGAAAGAGGAGAAGGTAAAGCCGAGACGAGGCCCGCGTGTATGCAACACAGGCTTGAGTGACACACTGAAGCAATATGAGCAAGAAGCACAGACTCTTGGGGAGGCGAGGCCAGCGTACTTGAGCGACACACTGAAGCAATATGAGCAGGAAGCACAGACTCTTGGGGAGGAGAGGCCAGCGTACTTCAGCGACACACTGAAGCAATATGAGCAAGAAGCACAGACTCTTGGGGAGGCGAGGCCAGCGTACTTCAGCGACACACTGAAGCAATATGAGCAAGAAGCACAGACTCTTGGGGAGGCGAGGCCAGCGTACTTGAGCGACACACTGAAGCAATGTGGGCAAACAGCACTGACTCTAGGATAAGCGAGGCCAGCATACTCGAGCAACACACAGAAGCAATATGGGCAAGAAGGGTAGGGTCTAGCACAGACGAGGCCCGTGTGTGTGCAACACAGGCTTGAGCAACACACTGAAGAAATATCAGCAAGAAGCACAGACTCTTGGGGAGGCGAGGTCAGCGTATATGAGCGACACACTGAAGGAATAGGGGCAAGAAGCACAGACTCTTGGGGAGGCGAGGTCAGCGTATATGAGCGACACACTGAAGGAATAGGGGCAAGAAGCACAGACTCTTGGGGAGGCGAGGTCAGCGTATATGAGCGACACACTGAAGCAATATGGGCAAGAAGCACAGATTCTATGGGTGGTGAGACCAGCGTACCTGAGCGACACACTGAAGCAATATGACCACAAAGCACAGACTCTTGGGGAGGTGAGGCCAGCGTACTTGAGCGACACACAGAAGCAATATGAGCAAGAAGCACAGACTCTAGGGGGGGTGAGGCCAGCGTACTTGAGCGCGACACAGAAGCAATATGGACAAGAAGCACAGACTTTGGGGGGGGGGTGGTGAGGCCAGCGTACTTGAGCAACACACAGAAGCAATAAGGGCAAGAAGGGTAGGGTCTAGCAGAGACAATGCCCATATGTGTGCAATACAGGCTTGAGCGACACACTGCAGCAGTGTGGGCAAGAAGCACAGACTCAAGGGGAGGCGAGGCCAGCGTGCTTGAGCGACACACTGAAGCAATACGAGCAGGAAGCACAGACTCTAGGATAAGCGAGGCAAGCATACTGGAGCGACACACTGAAGCAATATGAGCAAGAAGCACAGACTCTATGGATGGTGAGACCAGCGTACCTGAGCGACACACTGAAGCAATATGGGCAAGGAGGGTAGGGTTTAGCACAGACGAGGCCAGCATGTATGCAACACAGGCTTGAGCGACACACTGAAGCAATATGAGCAAGGAGGGTGGGATCTAGCAGAGATGAGGCCAGAGTATATGCAGCAAAGGTATGAGAGATACACTGAAGCAATAAGGGCAAGAAGCACAGACTCTAGGGGGGGTGAGACCAGCGTATATGAGCGACACACAGAAGCAATATGAGCAAGAAGCACAGACTCTTGGAGAGGCGAGGTCAGCGTACTTCAGCAACACACTGAAGCAATATGGGCAAGAGAACAAGGTATAGCAAAGCTCAAGGCCGTGTGTATGCAACACAGGCTTGAACAACACATAGAAGAAATATAGGCAAAGAGGGTAGGGCCTAGCCGAGACGAGGCCCATGTGTACGCAACACAGGCTTGAGCGACACACTGAAGCAATATGGTTAAGGAGGGTAGGGTCTAGCAGAGTCGAGGCTCCCATATATGCAGTACTTGCCTGAACAACAGACTGAAGCATAAGGGCAAGAAGGGTAGGGTCTAGTAGAGACGAGGCAGCGTATATGCAACACAGGCTTGAGCGACACATAGAAGCAATATGGGCAAGAAGCACAGATTCTCGTGGAGGCGAGACCAGCGTACTTTAGCGACACTGAAGCAATATGAGCAAGAAGCACAGACTCTATGGGAGGCAAGACCAGCGTACTTGAGCGACATACTGAAGCAATAGGGGCAAGAAGCACAGATTCTGGTGGAGGCGAGACCAGCGTACTTGAGTGACAAGGAAACACTACGAGCAAGAAGCACAGACTCTATGGGAGGCAAGAACAGGGTACTTCAGCAACACACTGTAGCATTATGAGCAAGAAGCACAGACTCTATGGTTGGTGAGACCAGCGTACCTGAGCGACACATTGAAGCAATATGAGCATGAAGCACAGACTCTATGGGTGGTGAGACCAGCGTACCTGAGCGACACACTGAAGCAATATGAGCAAGAAGCGCAGACTCTATGGGTGGTGAGACCAGCGTACCTGAGCGACACACTGAAGCAATATGAGCAAGAAGCACAGACTCTATGGGTGGTGAGACCAGCGTACCTGAGCGACACACTGAAGCAATATGGGCAAGGAGGGTAGGGTCTAGCACAGACGAGGCCTGTGTGTGTGCAACACAGGCTTGAGCAACACACTGAAGAAATATCAGCAAGAAGCACAGACTCTTGGGGAGGCGAGGTCAGCGTATATGAGCAACACACTCAAGCAATATGACCACAAAGCACAGACTCTTGGGGAGGCGAGGCCAGCGTACTTGAGCGACACACAGAAGCAATATGAGCAAGAAGCACAGACTCTAGGGGGGGTGAGGCCAGCGTACTTGAGCGACACACAGAAGCAATATGGGCAAGAAGCACAGATTCTATGGGTGGTGAGACCAGCGTACCTGAGCGACACACTCAAGCAATATGACCACAAAGCACAGACTCTTGGGGAGGCGAGGCCAGCGTACTTGAGCGACACACAGAAGCAATATGAGCAAGAAGCACAGACTCTAGGGGGGGTGAGGCCAGCGTACTTGAGCGACACACAGAAGCAATATGGGCAAGAAGCACAGATTCTATGGGTGGTGAGACCAGCGTACCTGAGCGACACACTGAAGCAATATGACCACAAAGCACAGACTCTTGGGGAGGCGAGGCCAGCGTACTTGAGCGACACACAGAAGCAATATGAGCAAGAAGCACAGACTCTAGGGGGGGGTGAGGCCAGCGTACTTGAGCGACACACAGAAACATTATGGGCAAGAAGCACAGACTCTATGGGTGGTGAGACCAGCGTACCTGAGCGACACACTGAAGCAATATGAGCAAGAAGCACAGACTCTTGGGGAGGCGAGGTCAGCGTACTTCAGCGACACAGAAGCAATATGAGCAAGAAGCACAGACTCTATGGGTGGTGAGACCAGCGTACCTGAGCGACACACTGAAGCAATAAGAGCAAGAAGCACAGACTCTATGGGTGGTGAGACCAGCATACCTGAGCGACACACTGAAGCAATATGAGCAAGAAGCACAGACTCTATGGGTGGTGAGACCAGCGTACCTGAGCGACACACTGAAGCAATATGAGCAAGAAGCACAGACTCTATGGGTGGTGAGACCAGCGTCCTTGAGCGACACACTGAAGCAATATGGGCAAGGAGGGTAGGGTCCAGCACAGACGAGGCCAGAGTATATGCAGCATAGGTATGAGAGATACACTGAAGCAATAGGGGCAAGAAGCACAGACTCTATGGGTGGTGAGACCAGCGTACCTGTGCGACACTCTGAAGCAATATGGGCAAGGAGGGTAGGGTCCAGCACAGACGAGGCCAGAGTATATGCAGCATAGGTATGAGAGATACACTGAAGCAATATGAGCAAGGGGGGTGGGATCTAGCAGAGACGAGGCCAGAGTATATGCAGCAAAGGTATGAGAGATACACTGAGGCAATAGGGGCAAGAAGCACAGACTCTAGGCCAGGTGAGACCAGATAACTTAAGTGACACACTGAAGCAATAGGGGCAAGAAGCACAGGCTCTAGGGGGAGGGGAGGGTGTATGGGAGATGGACAGGCCTCTGTTTAGAGTGGCAGAGTGGGTGAAACATGATGAAATGGAACATGGCTCAGAGCAATCACCAGTGGCTGAGACCAACGCAAGCCTTCTATCCATCCCCTTGTTCTTATACATATACGGGGCAGCAATAAAGCAGTTACATCAGGTACTGTTTAAACGCTCACACTACAGTGCATGAGAGATACTATCCTAATACAGGCGGTGCAAGGAAGAACGGGCCCCTGTATTAAAGTGGTATATTTACAGTGCAAACCTAGTCAAAAAGCATGTGCGGACCGAATTCCTATTGTAGGCGTTGAGGGCAGGAGTTGGGCCTGTGCTGTCTTAATGCAGATGTTACGCAGTAGGGCATGGGAGGTGCTGTCCTAAAGCTGGCAGTAGAAGGGAGGACTAGATCAAGTGCTTTGCTAATGCTGACAGAGCACAGAAGGGCATTGCAGGAGCTGTCCTAATGCAGGCACGACAGGGCAGGAGCAGAGCAAGGGCTGTCCTAAATCTGACACTACACAGTAGGGCACGGCAGGAGCTGTCCTAATGCAGGCACTACAGAGCAGGAATAGAGCAAGGGCTGTCCTAAATCACACACTACACAGAAGGACACAGCAGGATCTGTCCTAATGCAGGCACTACAGGGCAAGACTAGAACAAGGACTGTCCGAAATCTGACACTGCACAGAGGGGCATAGGCGTTGCTGTCCTAAAGCTGGCACTAGAAGGGAGGACTAGATCAAGTTCTTCGCTAATGGTGATGGAGCATAGAAGGGCAAGGGCTGTTCTAAATCTGACACTGCACAGTTTGCCATAGGAGCTCCTGTCCGAATACAGAGATTGCAGAACAGGACTGGAGAAACCACTGTCCTAATGCTGACATCGCACAGTGAGGCATGGGAGGTTCCGTCCGTATGCAGGCACTGTAGAGCAGCCCTAGAGCAAGTGAGGCACTAGTACTCACTACGCAGGACAAATGTATGGAAGGAGCTGTTCTAATACTCACAGTGTAGAAGTAGACAAGAGCAGGCACTATCCTAATACAATAATGCCCAAAGATATGGCAGGAACTGTGCATATGCTAGTGCTGAACTGCAAAACTGGCAAAGACACTATCCTAATGCTGACACTGCAGGGCAGGACTAGCACAGGCACTATCCTAATACTGACACTGCAGGGCAGGACTAGCACAGGCACTATCCTAATGCTGACACTGCAGGCAGGACTAGCACAGGCGCTATCCTAATGCTGACACAGGGCAGGACTAGCACAGGCACTATCCTAATGCTGATACTGCAGACTGGACTAGCACAGGCGCTATTCTACTGCTGACACAGGGAAGGACTAGCACAGGCACTATCCTAATGCTGACACTGCAGGGCAGGACTAGCACGGGTGCTATCCTAATGCTGACACAGGGCAGGACTAGCACAGGCACTATCCTAATGCTGATACTGCAGACTGGACTAGCACAGGCGCTATTCTACTGCTGACACAGGGAAGGACTAGCACAGGCACTATCCTAATGCTGACACTGCAGGGCAGGACTAGCACGGGTGCTATCCTAATGCTGACACTGCAGGGCAGGACTAGCACAGGCACTATCCTAATGCTGACACTGCAGACTGGACTAGCACAGGCGCTATTCTACTGCTGACACAGGGAAGGACTAGCACAGGCACTATCCTAATGCTGACACTGCAGGGAAGGACTAGCACAGGCACTATCCTAATGCTGACACTGCAGGGCAGGACTAGCACAGGCACTATCCTAATGCTGACACTGCAGGGCAGGACTAGAGCAAGTGATGCACTAGTATTCACTACGCAGGACAAATGTATGGAAGGAGCTGTTCTAATACTCACAGTGTAGAAGTAGACAAGAGCAGGCACTATCCTAATACAATAATGCCCAAAGATATGGCAGGAACTGTGCATATGCTAGTGCTGAACTGCAAAACTGGCAAAGACACTATCCTAATGCTGACACTGCAGGGCAGGACTAGCACAGGCACTATCCTAATACTGACACTGCAGGGCAGGACTAGCACAGGCACTATCCTAATGCTGACACTGCAGGGAAGGACTAGCACAGGCACTATCCTAATGCTGACACTGCAGGGCAGGACTAGCACAGGCACTATCCTAATGCTGACACTGCAGGGCAGGACTAGAGCAAGTGATGCACTAGTATTCACTACGCAGGACAAATGTATGGAAGGAGCTGTTCTAATACTCACAGTGTAGAAGTAGACAAGAGCAGGCACTATCCTAATACAATAATGCCCAAAGATATGGCAGGAACTGTGCATATGCTAGTGCTGAACTGCAAAACTGGCAAAGACACTATCCTAATGCTGACACTGCAGGGCAGGACTAGCACAGGCACTATCCTAATACTGACACTGCAGGGCAGGACTAGCACAGGCACTATCCTAATGCTGACACTGCAGGCAGGACTAGCACAGGCACTATCCTAATGCTGACACTGCAGGGCAGGACTAGAGCAAGTGATGCACTAGTATTCACTACGCAGGACAAATGTATGGAAGGAGCTGTTCTAATACTCACAGTGTAGAAGTAGACAAGAGCAGGCACTATCCTAATACAATAATGCCCAAAGATATGGCAGGAACTGTGCATATGCTAGTGCTGAACTGCAAAACTGGCAAAGACACTATCCTAATGCTGACACTGCAGGGCAGGACTAGCACAGGCACTATCCTAATACTGACACTGCAGGGCAGGACTAGCACAGGCACTATCCTAATGCTGACACTGCAGGCAGGACTAGCACAGGCACTATCCTAATGCTGACACTGCAGGGCAGGACTAGAGCAAGTGATGCACTAGTATTCACTACGCAGGACAAATGTATGGAAGGAGCTGTTCTAATACTCACAGTGTAGAAGTAGACAAGAGCAGGCACTATCCTAATACAATAATGCCCAAAGATATGGCAGGAACTGTGCATATGCTAGTGCTGAACTGCAAAACTGGCAAAGACACTATCCTAATGCTGACACTGCAGGGCAGGACTAGCACAGGCACTATCCTAATACTGACACTGCAGGGCAGGACTAGCACAGGCGCTATCCTAATGCTGACACAGGGCAGGACTAACACAGGCACTATCCTAATGCTGATACTGCAGACTGGACTAGCACAGGCGCTATTCTACTGCTGACACAGGGAAGGACTAGCACAGGCACTATCCTAATGCTGACACTGCAGGGCAGGACTAGCACGGGTGCTATCCTAATGCTGACACAGGGCAGGACTAGCACAGGCACTATCCTAATGCTGATACTGCAGACTGGACTAGCACAGGCGCTATTCTACTGCTGACACAGGGAAGGACTAGCACAGGCACTATCCTAATGCTGACACTGCAGGGCAGGACTAGCACGGGTGCTATTCTACTGCTGACACAGGGAAGGACTAGCACAGGCACTATCCTAATGCTGACACTGCAGGGCAGGACTAGCACGGGTGCTATCCTAATGCTGACACTGCAGGGCAGGACTAGCACAGGCACTATCCTAATGCTGACACTGCAGGGCAGGACTAGCACAGGCACTATCCTAATGCTGACACTGCAGGGCAGGACTAGCACAGGCCCTATCCTAATGCTGACACTGCAGGGCAGGACTAGCACAGGCACTATCCTAATGCTGACACTGCAGGGCAGGACTAGCACGGGTGCTATCCTAATGCTGACACTGCAGGACTTGCACAGGCGCTATTCTAATGCTGACACTGCAGGGCAGGACTAGCACAGGCGCTATTCTAAGGCTGACACTGCAGGCAGGACTAGCACAGGCGCTATCCTAATGCTGACACTGCAGGGCAGGACTAGCACGGGTGCTATCCTAATGCTGACACCGCAGGGCAGGACTAGCACAGGCACTATCCTAATGCTGACACTGCAGGGCAGGACTAGCACAGGCACTATCCTAATGCTGACACTGCAGGGCAGGACTAGCACAGGCCCTATCCTAATGCTGACACTGCAGGGCAGGACTAGCACAGGCACTATCCTAATGCTGACACTGCAGGGCAGGACTAGCACGGGTGCTATCCTAATGCTGACACTGCAGGACTTGCACAGGCGCTATTCTAATGCTGACACTGCAGGGCAGGACTAGCACATGCGCTATCCTAATGCTGACACTGCAGGGCAGGACTAGCACGGGTGCTATTCTAATGCGGACACTGCGGGCAGGACTAGCACAGGTGCTATCCTAATGCTGACACTGCAGGGCAGGACTAGCACAGGCACTATCCTAATGCTGACACTGCAGGGCAGGACTAGCACAGGCACTATCCTAATGCTGACACTGCAGGGCAGGACTAGCACAGGCACTATCCTAATACTGACACTGCAGGGCAGGACTAGCACGGGTGCTATCCTAATGCTGACACTGCAGGACTTGCACAGGCGCTATTCTAATGCTGACACTGCAGGGCAGGACTAGCACATGCGCTATCCTAATGCTGACACTGCAGGGCAGGACTAGCACGGGTGCTATTCTAATGCGGACACTGCAGGGCAGGACTAGCACAGGCGCTATTCTAAGGCTGACACTGCAGGCAGGACTAGCACAGGCGCTATCCTAATGCTGACACTGCAGGGCAGGACTAGCACGGGTGCTATTCTAATGCGGACACTGCAGGGCAGGACTAGCACAGGCGCTATTCTAAGGCTGACACTGCAGGCAGGACTAGCACAGGCGCTATCCTAATGCTGACACTGCAGGGCAGGACTAGCACAGGCGCTATTCTAAGGCTGACACTGCAGGCAGGACTAGCACAGGCGCTATCCTAATGCTGACACTGCAGGGCAGGACTAGCACGGGTGCTATTCTAATGCGGACACTGCAGGGCAGGACTAGCACAGGCGCTATTCTAAGGCTGACACTGCAGGCAGGACTAGCACAGGCGCTATCCTAATGCTGACACTGCAGGGCAGGACTAGCACGGGTGCTATTCTAATGCGGACACTGCAGGGCAGGACTAGCACAGGCGCTATTCTAAGGCTGACACTGCAGGCAGGACTAGCACAGGCGCTATCCTAATGCTGACACTGCAGGGCAGGACTAGCACGGGTGCTATTCTAATGCAGACACTGCAGGGCAGGACTAGCACAGGCGCTATTCTAAGGCTGACACTGCAGGCGGGACTAGCACAGGCGCTATCCTAATGCTGACACTGCAGGGCAGGACTATCACAGGCGCTATTCTAATGCTGACACTGCAGGGCAGGACTAGCACAGGCACTATCCTAATGCTGATACAGCAGACTGGACTAGCACAGGCGCTATCCTAATGCAGGCACTAAGCAGAGGAGCTGCTGCTCGTGTTTTTTTCGTACAGGCTCATACAGTAAAGCAGGATAACGGTGGCTGCTGTTGTGTCAGTGCTGACACCCTAGCGAAGGTGCTGCCTTAATGCTGTGAATGCAGTGTATGGCATGAGGTGGGGATCACACTGTAGGGCAGGCACCGCTCATGCAGAAGGCCGTCAGCTCTCCAGCGACACTCAAGTGAATGGCATAGAGTGTGCGGTCCTACCGTCACTGGCACCATAGGCCAGGCCCTGCATTGCCCCACCCTGACCCTGTAGGCACCCCAAAGACTTCATCTATCCTGCAGGGCTCATGTCCTACCTTGCATCCTTAGTTATTACCTTCTGCATCGCGGCACACATCACGTCATTCCCCTTGTGATACGGAACTTGCACGGAGCCCAAAAACTTCACACGGAACTTCTCGACCCAATCGCTGCTCTTTACTGTCGCTGCAAGAGAGAGGTGAGAAGACCATAGTGTAAAGCAGACGTGCCCATATAGAAACGTGTGCATCACTCATGCTTATCCCAGGATTATTCACTGGATTTTATAAAATTTCCATGAAATGCTGGCAAAGCCCAAACTCTAAACAGTCAAGAACTAAGGCATCCATCAAAAGAATATCAATATATGCAACCGCACAGAGGGCTGGATAATCACAATATTTGGAAGAGTATCTTCAGGGGTTTGTAGAACAGTCCTTGGAATATGAGGTAGCCTATTCCTTCTCTGAAAAAAAACTTTTGCAGGCGAAAATTCATGGGATATATTTACAATAAGGTGGCGGTGCGTGGTGTTACTCCAAAAGGAGAAATGCTGCGCTGTGATAGGTTCAAACCCTAGGGATGCACTGTATTCACAAGAATGCGGTGCACCCCTTCGGTACCCCTAGCGCTGGCGCTAAAAAAGCTGCCTAGAGCCAGCGCGGGCACCCAAGCGCCGTTTTGCAATTGCTTATGTGCAGGAAGGGGCCCCTTCCGGCACATAAACAATCTTAACAGGTGATTTGCTATTTCTATGTATGCAGCAGAGTGCAGCTCACCTGGAAAGAGCAATATATGAGGAGAAATAAAACATCTCTCCGTGTATCTCTTGCTTAAGACCAGGTGTTTCCCAGCCTTCTTTTCGGTGCTACCCCAGACCTTATAAATAGGAGGCAGCTCCAAAAAGCAATGGGTGTTGAGGCAGAACACCTACTGCAATAACCATTACCTGCCCCGTTCACGCGAAGTGGTGCGTGAATATGGGCATTATTTACAAGGTGGCATAAGGTGAAGGACTTAAGGCCAACAGAATGTCCCAAAAAGTAACGTTCTAGTGGCGCTACCTCCTTGTAATTATGCCCCTATGTCTCCCTTCCTAGACTGCTGATCTTCTAGTACATGAACAGCCAACTGTGGGAGCCTCACAATCTGAGTCTGTACCCGCCCACACGACTACGGGTAAAAGGGCGGTACACGAAGGGAGGCATGTGATTGGCCGCTTAGCGTCCTGCACATGAACATCTACTGGAAAATTATCAGCAGTGCTGACTCTGACCAAAACAGCACCACAAATTGCACTGAAGACCACAAACCACAGAGGGGAGCAGGTGCACACTTTAATTTCCAAGACGGATGTACATAAACATTGCCTTTGTTGTGGTTTGCCACAGAATATTCACTTTCTAAGAGAAGACCTCACAGCTCTGCTCATGCACAGTTTGGATGTACAACCTGCCTTGGAAGAGGCTGCTGACATTTTTAGTTGTGGACAAAAAGGTGGCCTGATACCTCCAATAGTTCCAGGAGTAAGAGAGTTTCCTGTACAATGACTGAGTTAGCGGCACTGTCCCGAGTGTACAATGACCCTCCGCAGATCCACACACTTCTGCTGAAAGATCTCTTTCATGTGGCAGAAGCAGCTCTCCAGATGAAGCGTCTTCTCCTTGATATATTTACACTCTACAAAGACGCCTCCTTCACACCACAAATGGCGGTGTTCGCGACACTTGGGACAACCATGGAGGAGTAAACTATACATGTCTACCTCCTAGAAATCCCTATTGGGGGCTCTGAATGGTACTGATCAGTTGCTTGTCTTCAGAGATGCTGGTCAAAGCGTCTCATAGTTGTATACTTAGGGGCCGATTTATTTATGGGACGGCCAGCCCGTGATCCACCAGGGGAACGGAGTGAATTACTCCATCCCCCTGGTGGTGGGACCGGCTGCCACATTTATAAATAAATGACTGCGAAGCAGGCGGTCATTTATAATGCATTGGTAGGAAGCGCCGTCATGGCGGTTACTGCCAATGCAGTTCCCTGGTGCAGGGCTGTGATATGCTGATGAAGCTATGCACACAACAGTTTTCCCTTTTTATTTTCAAAAAGAAAACAAACTGGATTTTTTTTAATGAAAATTAAAAAAATGTATTGCTGCCCATGCCACAGGAGCATTATAAGCATTTCATTGTCCCTCACCGTCAGGGTTTGCCTGACCACGACAGACACTAAAAAAACAGGTATATGTCCGCCCACTGTGATTGGGAGGGCCGACATACATTAATTTTTCCGACAGCCCTTACGAGCCGGTTTGGCTATGGGGGTGACGGAGTAGAAGCCACCATGGCCAAACCTATGGTCCTCCCACATCTGAATTGGGCTGGCAGACCATTACATCAGCCGCGAGGATGCTCCGTCATAGTTGTGGTGGAGTATCCTTACCACCAACATATAAATCAGCCCCTTCGTTGTTAAGTGGTTTATAAATGATTTTACAAATACCCTAAATTCTTGTGGAGGGGCCATATTGGGTTAGAACACTCTTCAATTTAATGCAATGGGGGACATCAGAAGGGGGAAATGTTTATTCAGTACCATTAAGACAATCAAGTGAATTGTATTAATGCCACCAGTATCATCCATGTTAAGGTTTCTGACAAAATATGTGATTAATTATAGGGATATTTGTCGAATATGTGACGAAACCTCTTCTCCTTGTTTACTATTCTCAAAAATATGCACTTCACTTGGGCTTCTCGTGAAGAATATCCCAGTGTAAGATGGACGGCCGGCTTCTAATGGAAAGGTGTGGTTCCATAAGCAAGCTTGCTAGTTTTGTACATCTTATATTTCTGTGGACAGCAATTCATGGAAAGCAGCTCAGTACCTGTCATTTGATCTTGCTCCTTGGTGACTTCAATGGCGTAGTATGCAGGAAAGATGCCCCGGTTGCCCGTCCTCATGTTGAAGGCTTCGTACCAAAAGTCTTCAGCCTGCACCTCCACCAGAAGTGGGTCGTCCACCTCCAACTCCAACTCGTCATCGTGGCGGGGGATGAACCTGGAGAGTGTGGGCGAGAGCAGCAGTGAGAGAATCAGGCAGGGTACCAGCGGGTGGACACTGTGGTCCACGTCACAAGTCGTCTCTTGATACCAACAGAAGCTAAGACATGATGCTACGAGACATGGGTCCTTTTGCATGGGGTTTCACCACAAACGTCCCTGGTGGTTGTACCATACTGCTATCATGGCTAGGGGACATGGCGATGGACGCCTGATCGATGAGAGGACCCTACTCTGCCAGGCCGTTGACGGATCCACCAGCCCAGTCCAGCCTACGAGTGGGACCATCAATCTTTCTACATAGTGGCGGCCATGTTGTCAGTCACTGTGTGGGGAAAGTCTAGCCTGTGCAGAGAGCAGATCAGGCTACATTCCACCTACACCTCACAAACACTCATCAGACCCTACACCTCACAAATGCTCATCAGAGCCTACACCTCACGAATGCTCATCAGAGCCTACACCTCACGAATACTCATCAGAGCCTACACCTCACGAATACTCATCAGAGCCTACACCTCACGAATACTCATCAGAGCCTACACCTCACGAATGCTCATCAGAGCCTACACCTCACGAATGCTCATCAGAGCCTACACCTCACGAATGCTCATCAGAGCCTACACCTCACAAACACTCATCAGACCCTACACCTCACAAACGCTCATCAGAGCCTACACCTTACGAATGCTCATCAGAGCCTACACCTCACGAATACTCATCAGAGCCTACACCTCACGAATGCTCATCAGAGCCTACACCTCACAAACACTCATCAGACCCTACACCTCACAAACGCTCATCAGAGCCTACACCTTACGAATGCTCATCAGAGCCTACACCTCACGAATACTCATCAGAGCCTACACCTCATGAATGCTCATCAGAGCCTACACCTTACGAATGCTCATCAGAGCCTACACCTCACGAATACTCATCAGAGCCTACACCTCACGAATGCTCATCAGAGCCTACACCTTACGAATGCTCATCAGAGCCTACACCTCACGAATACTCATCAGAGCCTACACCTTACGAATGCTCATCAGAGCCTACACCTCACGAATGCTCAAGGATGCCTCACACAAAACTAAAGAACTAGAAATGCTCTAGTTAGATCTCAGGAAACCGTTTGCTATGAAACTTTTATTGTAACATATATAATTTTGCAGATACTATGAAGTCTATTTTTGTTGTTCTTGTTATTCTTATGTGTTCCTCTTTGTAACTGTGTTTATGTAAACTGCTAGTATGCAGTGTGAATTTGTGCATTTCCAGAGTACTCAGCTGGGTCATGTTTGTGCTGAGAAAAACGGCAAAGATAAATAACTACCTAGTCAAGACTCTACATCTATGTGCTTTTGAGAAGAGGAACCTTCTGCAGGATTTCAAGAATTGTTCCTCTGATGCAAAGGGTCTACAAAAATGGTATAGAACATCAAGACATGTTCCCATTTTGATCCATTGTTGACATCTGCTGGGATCCTTCATGTGAAGCAGAAGGCTTGGCGGAAGCAGGGGTACGTGTAGTAGTACATTCTTCCTTAGTGAGTGTAAAGTGTGCCCTGAATCAATCTAGTGAACGAGTGACCGAGTGCAGCAGGCTCCAGCCCGGGAATCATTATTTACAAGCGATGGTTCTTCCCAGAGCTGAGGTTCCAGGCCATGGTCATCTTCCAGGGCTTTGCTTGTCTCAGATTCATGACATGGTTCTCATACTGGGTGAAGACCTGAGCAATAACCGGGCACTCACCTGAAGACTGCGCGGTGAGTTTGTTCTCTCTCTTCCCCATTAATGATGCAAGAGAAGAGGCCGAAGGACTCTGCACCTGGATTGGTCAAAGAAGGAAACGTTAGCAACATTCAAAGTTGTAAATGAGGGGTCTGTATGGAAAGGAAACTGGGAGAGAGCAAATGTAGTGTTAGCAGAAAGACTTAACACAATCTTTTCCAGCAGTATACCAAGATGTGAGTACAATGGTGTTCAGAGAACACACGTTCACCCGTGGTTTGCACAAAAACCCAATTCCAGTACAGTACATAGACAACATTTTGTGCCATAGTTTGCTCAAAGATCACATTCTAAGTGTGTCAAAAGAGCACACAAACTCACCCCCAGTTTTCCCACTAGGTATATCCTTCACTACTCTGGCCAACTGCCCTAACCACGTGGTTTATGTAGACAAAACTCATTGCTTTAACCCCTTAAGTGCTGCTGACGGCCAATGGTCGTCAGCAGCGCTACCTCCCCAGTGCTGCGCACGACCATTGAACGTCCATTCAGCACTAGTTCTAATAGACAGCGCAGCACTGGGGAGAAATGTTTACACGCAGCTAAGGTGTTAAATACCCAAAATGCCATTCAGTTGTGCACACAAGGTAATCACTGCAACAAACATTTGCAGTGCACTAAACACTCCACAGGATCACCTGCTGTGCCCCCACTCAATTTGCTCAAAGGAGTCAGACCACCAGTACAACCTGTCTGATCACAGATTCACCCACTACTAATCCACACACCTCTAACTAGTTGTGTATGCCAGGATGCCTGCCACTCCATTCTCATTAATGTATCGTGAGTGCATTCACTGGCAAAACGTTCAACTGCTCCATCCATATATAATAGTGTGCCCAAGTTTATCCAGCGCATGCACAACAACCCTATCCACATGAACACAGCCCAGTTATTCACTCAGACACCAACTGAATATGTTTAATGACTCACACATTCATGCTATTACCAAACACATGCTTCACCAAAATGTTCACAAAATACAGTCCCGTCTGTATCTGTCCCAATATTCTATAAATAAACAACACACTGATCTTCAACAAGTCCACAAATGCCAAAAAATTATGCATGTGCACACGCCCTTGGTCCTATTATGGCACATCCGATAGTGTGGATAAAACACATATATGCATCTGTTTTATTCACAGCAGTCGCAACTAAGGTTGCACACACAGAAACAAAGGGATAGGCACAAACCCAAATATGGAAGAAATCCCATTCAATTGGTTACACCGTTCACATGCCTACCCCTACTATTCCCAACACATCCATTTAGTGTTGGCAGCGACCTACTCTGGATTTATCCACAGGTACCATCCAGTGGAGTACATGGAACACACACTTGTGTCTTTCTCATAGTGTACGTAGACCTCGCGCTCACCAGTAATAATCCAAACACATCCATTGAGCGTACCTGCTCTAGACGTATTCAAAGGTACCATCCAGTAGAGTACTTGGAACACACATTCGTGTCTTACCCGTAGTGTACGTAGACCATACGCTCACCCGTAGTAATCCAAACACACCCATTGAGTAAAGGCCCAACACCTGCTCTAGACGTAGCCAAAGGTAACATTCGGTAGAGTATGTGGTACACACACTTGTGTATTCCTCATATTGTGAGTAGACCACGAACTCACCTCTACTGTTCCCCACATATCCATTTTGCATTGGTCCCACACTTGCTCTAGACGTATCCAAAGGTACCATCCAGTAGAGTACGTGGATCACACATGCGTCTTTCTCATAGTGTACAAAGATCACGCACTCACCACTAATATTCCAAACACATCCACCTGCTCTGACAGTATCTAAAGGTACCATCCAGTGGAATAAGTAGATGAGCAATACCCAATGAGCAATACCCAATGAGCAACACCCAACGAGCAACACCCAAAGAGCAACACCCAACGAGCAACACCCAACGAGCAACACCCAACGAGCAACGCCCATCGAGCAATGCCTATTGAGCAATACCCACTGAGCAACACCCAACGAGCAACACCCAAAGAGCAATGCCCATCGAGCAATGCCCATAGAGCAATGCCCATCGAGCAATGCCCATCGAGCAAAGCCCATCGAGCAAAGCCCATTGAGCAATGCCCATCGAGCAATGCCCATCGAGCAATGCCCATCGAGCAATGCCCATCGAGCAATGCCCAATGAGCAACACCCAAAGAGCAACACCCAAAGAGCAACACCCAACGAGCAATGCCTATTGAGCAATACCCAATGTGCAATAACCAATGAGCAACACCCAACAAGCAAAGCCCAATGAGCAATACCCAATGAGTGCACCTATCACAATCTCAGGCTGGAAAATATGGGTCTTTTTACCCTAGCGATGAGACACCTTCATTGCAAAAAGTTACTTGGGGCAGGTTACGCTGCGCACCAGAACAAGGGATGTCCTGGTGTTGGCTATTCCGCATTCCTCCTGGTAGTAGAGATTTGAACTACCCCTGGTGTCAGCCCTTACACAGTGGAAATACCTGTGGTATGCCTTGAATTCCGTTACACCTCCAACGCTTGTAACTCTAAGCGACAGAGATTAGGCATGTTTGGATGAACACACAGTTTACAAGTAATATTAGAACACCACACTAGACCCTCATGAAGATTTGCGCAGAAGTCAATGAGTTGGCAAAGTCTGTACTCTCGAATCCAGAGACCCCGGACCCGTACAATCATGCGGGGCTGTGGACAGCTGATGCATCCAGGTCGCACCCCACCTTCTTTGAAACGTGGAGGGCAGAATATTCCCCTTTGCGTTCGCTTGCCTGCTCTTTCGTCCTCCTCCCTACCAGCACCATGGCACCAAGGATAGGCAACACTCTATTTTCCCATCTACTTCAAGCACCATTGGCCAATAACGCTGTGCTCTTGGAGGCTGGTAACCGTCTATCTGACGGTGCAACAGAGCTGTAGACACTGCACTCTCCAGCAATCTACAGTTGGTAATCACCACTCTCTACAAACACACTCCAAGGCACAAAATAGTTAGATTTTCTTTCTGAAATGGTTATTCTTATCTGGGTGCACTTCAGTAGACCTACTACATAAAGTGACTACAAAATCTTCTTAGGATAAGCCTAAACTTCTTGCCAAATCTGGAACTTCTGTACTCTCATTACAAGACACACCACCGTAGACCTGAATCTTCGGTGTCTTCATAGAAACACATTCTACAAGGGGACCTGTACGAAGATTCACGGGCTGGTACCACACGTAGTTCTCTAACTGTTCTGCGGTGTGTGATTGGCGCTACAGAGGCATCCCTTTAAAAAGTCCTATAGTGATTGGTTTATTCGGTGGGCTCATACGTGTCAAACACTACAAACCCTTGTACTCGGGCAGGTGCCCTGGTTGGGTGAAGGATCCTCTTCAGATCTTCAAATGCCTGGATCACCCATTCTGTGAGAAGTGATCCATTCCGCACCACCCTCTTGGTGAACATATGCACCCCCAACCACTAGAGGCCGGATCAATGCACAGCAGGTGAATCTACAATGGATTCACACTCCAGAGTCTCTTTGTCTCTGGGTTTATAGATTCCTTTGAGTTATAAGTAAGGCTCCGTGTTTTCAGTTTTTACTGATTTTTACAGATGAAAACAGACAGAAATTCATCTATTTTCCTGACTGTACTTAATTTTTAATATGGATAAATATGGAAAATAGGTTTTATTTTGGACGATTCTCATTACTGTCGATCATGAGTCCTAGGCCAACAGCTGTGCAGATTGACAGGCAGGAAAGCTACAAAAATTACAAAGATTTGTTAATGCAGCTGAAATAACTGCAGCAGTTCAGTGGTTTAAATGTCTGCAATACAAATGATTTCCTAAGACTGTATTATACTTAGGGCTCCCTGTTTTCCGTTTTTACTGATTTTTACAGATACATACAGACAGAAAACATTTATTTTCCTGTCTGTATTTATTTTAAAATGTGGATAAAAACGGATATTTGGGTTATTTTTTGAGCGATTCTAAATGCTATCAATCATGACTACCAGGCCAATAGCTCTGTCGATCTAAAAGAAAGAGGGTTAAAACAATAAGAGAATTTTAGTGAAGAGCCTTAAACAGCAATATATATATGCTTGTATAAGAAAGCATGCACATTTTAATATCACGTCTGTGCATATTTTATCATCTAAGTGTGTTTATATCACTGAAAACGGTCAGTCCTTCAGGCATGAGAGCATATTTATCAGACAAATAAATGTGGAAATATACTCATTTCAGATTCATTTTTTCACCAAACCCAAAATATATATGTTTAAATACAGATAAAATTAGCAAAAAAATAAATATGGATAAATACTGAAGGAAATGCCCAAAAAATAAATACCATAAAACCGGGAGCCCTAATTATACTGTGATTGGCTAAAACCCATTGGACATTCAAGCAAGATAAAACGTTTGTCGATTAAATACATTTGGAACTATACCCACTGCAGCTTCATTTTTTACACTAAGTGCAAACTAAATATGGATAAATACAGATAAAATTGGCAACAAAAAAAATGTACCATCTTCATGTGGGTGCAGTGGACACGTGTCATTTTTAATTTTACAAAAACAGTCTTCCAAAAAAAGGCAACTGTTGCAGGTTTCCGTTAGTTGAGATATCTTGACTGAAAGGGGGGGGGGGGGGATTTGAGAGGGGGGCATGCGACGGCTAAACCGAAAATCGGCCTTCTTGACAGGGTGTCCCCTGCCTGAAAGAAATGCAAACAATTGTAATTGGTTCATCTGCAAATGTAAAGGCTGCTTGGAAGCCGGGGTTGGCTTGAATTGATGGAGCCAGTGCAGCTTTGTACGACAAAGATATATTCTTTTTCAGAGGTATTGTACCAGCTGAGTTCTGGAGTGTGTGCTGTTCATGGACAGCTACAAAAAATGTTTGCTCTCGGTACAGTCTGATTGCCTATTACTAAAATCTATATTTTGAAAACAGTTTTGTCTTTAAACTAAATCTTTTTGACCAATTTGGATCAGCTTAATTTATTCTGTGCTATAATGCCGCACACAGAGGGGCATATTTGCAATGAAATGTCAGAGTGCAGAGCTGCGCCAAATTTGGCAGCGCTGCGCTCCGACATTTCCAAAACGCAGGCATGCGCCACAATTTCAACAATACAACGCACCCCTGTGTTTTCCCTAGCGCTAGCACTAAAATGAGCTCCCTAGTGCCAATGCAGGCACACTTGCACCATAGTGCAAGACACGTGCAAGGGTGCCTGCGTTGCAGAAATAAATGTTTATATGCAGGAAGGTGTCCCTTCCTGCACCAGATCGTGGTTGCCTTAGTCGCCTCACGACTAGACTATTGCAACGCGCTCTACGCGGGCATCAATAAAGACCTGATACAACGCCTGCAGACTGTCCAAAATGCGGCAGCCAGGTTTGTGCTTGATGCACCCAGCTTTTCCTCTGCCACAGCAGCTAGGAAGAGCCTGCCTTGGCTCCCGATTCAGGCCAGGATCTCTTTTAAGATCCTGTGCCTTGTCTATGGGGCCCTGTCTGGCGAAAGCTCTGAAGGCATAAAATCTCTGCTGGTTCCATACGCTCTCAGCAGAAACCTTTGCTCCGCCAGCAAGAATCTTCTGTTTGTCCCTCGGGTTCGCAGAGCCAGGTGGGGAGGAAGGGCCTTTTCCTCCCTAGCCCCTAAACTGTGGAACACCCTCCCCCCTGAACTGAAAGCACAACCCTCTATCTTGCTTTTCAGGAAAGCATTAAAGACGTGGCTCTTCGCCGAGGCATATCTGTAATCTGGCACTTGCCTCCTATATTATAATTATTCTTTGTTAGGCGCCTTGATGGCCGCTGGGCTAAGTTGCGCAATGTAAGATGTCTTTCATTCATTCATTCATTCACTTAAACAATCCAGAATGGCGATTTGCTCCTTCTATGTGAGCGGCATTCTGCAGCACGCATGGAAGTAGTAAATCATCATCATTTAATGATTGTTTATGTGCAGGAGGGGACACCTTCTTGCACATCAACACTCAGTAATGACGTTTTGCACTGTCTAAGGTTACTGCGGAATGCAGCACATATAGAAAAAGCAAAAAAGAGGAGAAATAAAATAATTTCTCCTCGTTTTGCTACTTTAACACCTGCTCTTGCGTGGCGTTAGTTTTTGCAGCTGGCTCAGATTTACACCTTGTTGTAAATCTGGGGCAGTGGGTGTTGTTGTGGAACTCCCACAGCTACACCCATTGCACGCCCCTTTTACGTTAAGGGATGCATGTAAAGGCGCCGTATTTACAAGGCGGCAGTAAGCCACAAAATGTGACTTAACGCCGCTCTGTAAATATGGAGAAGGGCATAGCGCTACCAGAACATCGCTAAAAGTGACGTTATGGTGGTGCCATCACCTTGTAAATATATCCCATAGTGTTTTAAGTCACTTTGTGGGACCTCACAGCTCTAAAATGCAATAGTCCGTATTTCCCACTTAATCAACCAGGAGCTATTAACCAATGGAGGTTTCCTAATTAAAAATACTGCATTTCCTACAGCTGATTAGTTTAGATTGCATTTATTTTTCATTTGCGTTTGCCTTCCTTTATATGCAGTTACCTGAAAGTTACCAGAAAGTGAACATTTTTTTACTTTTTAGTGACTCCTTTGACACATGCCCCCAGGCTTACAGACCCCACCCCCATTTCACAAATCATCACAATTCCACCTGCCATAATGCTATGTATCTTAGGGAGGCCCTCATAGAACCAACGCCATACCAGAAACGAACTTCACTTCCAGTGAATTCACGAAGGTCAGCGCTCTAGTTGCTGATCTACCCCTATAAAATCCTCATGCCGATTCCCGACGCGCAGCGCGCGTGATTAAACTCAGACTATCTGTGTGGCTGAATCTGTAAGCAGGAGCACCTGGTAAAGGGCTCCGTTGATTTCCTATTTGTCTTCTTGAATACCATTTGTTTTTAGACCAGCGCAAAGTATTAGGAGTGTAATTTACGTAGGAGTGCCTGGCAAAGGGCTCCGAGGTTACCACTCTTTGCTTATTTTATTATGCGGTTTAACTCTGTTATTTCACTTGCACAAAGAACTGTTTCAAGTCACTCACCAGTCAACTGCGCTCTTTCCCCAGTCCACCACTGAATATTCAGCTTGAGGGGAGGGAAGCTTACGCGCATACCGGAAACAAACTCCACTTTCGGTGAATTTACGAAGGTTAGCGCTCTAGTTACTGATCTCCTCCTGTATAATACTCATGCCTATCCCGATACGTAGCGGGCGCGCCAAAGGCGTGCCAAAGGCAAGTCCATCTGCGCCCGTCCGCGCCGGGACCGGGCCTAGGGCCACCCCACCTGGCTCTACCACCTCAGCCCTGCCCAACAAGAGAATATAAGCAACTTCAGAACTATCACCTTGCAATAGATGCACACGCCTGCTCTTGCATACAGTTAGGCTCGCTAAAGAATCGCACTTCCACCGTCTGCCCCAATTGTGCATTCAAACTGGAACCCCAGATTATATCTGCCCCTTCTCAGGTTCTCCCCTCGAATTCCTGTCAGGAACACATTCAGGCAGCACTCATAAACGCGCGCTCTTTAGTATAGAATAAATATGAGATATCTGATCTTCTAAAAGACCATGATCTGGATTTACTCTTCATCACGGAAACATGGACCGATCCCTCGTCCGGACCCGACCTTAGCGCTGCTACCCCTAATGGTTACGTAGCTTACAGACAAGACAGACCCATTAAAAAAGGAGGTGGACTAGCGATAATCTATCGCAACAAATACACAGTTAGGATAGAGACCATCCCCGCTCTGGCCTGTGAAGCCCTGAACTTCCTTATCATGCTCACCCACTCCCTACCCTTCAATGGCATCCTGCTTTACCGCCCACCGGGCACCCGGGCAGTTTTTCTCTCCACTCTGAGCATAATGCTTGAGCCCTTAGCAGGCGAACCTTCGTTCACTATCCTAGGTGATTTCAATTTTCACCTAGAAAACCACCTAGATAATGACACTAACTCTCCGATATCAGAACACAAGCAGTAGGCCTCACGCAACTGGTGACAAGCCCCACGCACTCAGCGGGTCATATACTAGACGGCCTGTTCTCCAGTAATCAATCCATCTCCTTAAAGAGCATTCTACCATTGGTCTGGACTGACCACTGTGCTATTCTATTTAATATACAATGAAATAAAAAATATACTTTAATTACCACACCGCACTCACCCACATTTTTTAAGGCTTGGAACAGCATAGATCCTCATCTCCTTAAATCACACTTGCTCTCCACGCAACTAGACCATACACTTGACCCTGACCCCGCCTCATCGAATTACTTAGAATGGTTTCACAACACTTTTAATTTCCTGGTCCCACTAAAAAAAGCTTCCAAAAATCGTCTTTCTCCTTCTGCTCCTTGGTTCTCGGAGGCGCTCAGAATGGAGTAGCAACGATGTAGAAACCTTGAGACACTGGCGGAAAGACTATGGTAATGACGAAAAAATCCGCTACAAAGATGCGCTCTGCAAATATAAATCCATCATAGTGAAGGAGAAAAGTAAATTTTACATTGGACAAATAGAATCCACTCAAGACTCCAACAAACAACTATATCAGGTAGTAGCCAAACTCTCAGGGCAGTTATCCAATCTCTCCATAACCCCCTCGCAATCTCTATGCGGCTCACTGGCTAGCCACTTCTTTGAAAGGTCAACAACATCTATACCAACTTCTCCTCTCGACCCAAGAAAAATGATCAGCTTTCAAATCCTGTCTTCTCTGAACCTTCTCACTCTTTCTTAGAATTTGACAGCATCTCACCAGACCAGATTTCAAACCTTATCTCCACTGTTAAATCAGGATTGGCCAGCGACCCCTGCCCACTCGCAATTTTGAAACCCATCACTGATCTTATAGCACATAGCGTCTCCAACATCTGCAATGCAATGTTCAAAATAGGCCTCTACCCGCTGACATGGAAAAAAGCCATCATCAAGCCTTTGCTCCAAAAACACAGTCTTGACCCTACCGACACAAAAAATTAAAGACCCATCGCCAGCCTCCCATTCCCAGCAAAAATCTTCGAAAAAGTCATGAACTCCCAACTATTTACCTACATCGAGGATAATAACCTCCTGGATGAGACGCAATTCGGTTTCCAGAAGGACAATGGAACCGAGACAGCGCTTATTAAGGCATCAGAGGAGATTAGAGTCATACTGGATCGGGGGGTGCAGCTGTCCTTATTCTGCTGGACCTCTCAGCTGCATTTGACAGGGTCGACCATGCCACCCTGATCGATCGTGTCACAAACATAGGTATCAGACACACAGCCAGAGCCCTCCTGACCTCCTTCCTTACCAACCGCACCCAATCAATGAGTCTTGGGATTTTTAACTCCCTACAATTTGCCCTCCCGTGTGGCGTGCCACAAGAATCATCTTTGAGTCAGACATTGTTTAATATTTATGTGTCGGACCTGGCCAGAATCATCAAAGCTCACGGGATGGGGCTTACGTCCTACGCTGATGACACACAGTTGGTGCTCGCAGTAACGATGGAGGGGCAGTAGCAGCCAATTTCTAGGAAGGCATGTTGGCCATCAGCAGATGGATGGCCCATAACTATGTCCCCACTCGGTCTCTACGCTCATCTGACTGTAATTTCTTGAGAGTGCCCCGCTTTCAGCGAGTTTGTCTGGGAGGCCAGTCGCTTGCTGTTGTCGCAGCTCGGACTTGGAACACCCTACCTCTACCCTTGAGATCGATTGAAAATGTCGTTCCTTTTAAGAAGGCACTCAAAACTTATCTTTTTAGAATTGCCTATTAGCTTTTATAATTCTTTTCCGATGGCCACTTGCTTGTTTTCTTTTTCGCGCCAGGATACTTTGGTAGTAATAGAGCGCGCTATAAAACAGCTAAATAAAATAACTGCCTACAACTCAACTCTGGAAAAACAGAAGTCATGATTTTTGGCAAACTGTCGCCAGGCTGGTCCCCCTCCAGGTGGCCACCAAAATTAGGACCCCCTCCACTACCGGTATCCAAGGTCAGAAACGTGGGCGTTATCTTCGACGACAAGCTGTCCTTTGTACCTCATGTCAACTCAGTGGTCTCTTCATCCTTCCAGAAACTGAGAATGATAAAAAAAGCTCCTACCATTCCTCCCACTCAGCGCTGGAAAGACACTGGTGAGCACTTTAGTCATGTCAACCACAGATTACAGTAATGGTCTCCTCATGAATGCACAGAGCAAAATTCTCAAAAAAACTACAACTAGTCCAGAACTCAGTGGCCAGATTCTTATCAGGAACCCCGAAATACAAACCAATTTTAAAAGTGATCAGACAGTATCACTGGCTTTAAATAAAAAAAACACATTAAATTCAAGGCCCTCTGTATTGCGTACAAGACATCGCGTCACCTCGGACCTCGCTTCTTGAAGGATGCCTTGGGTGCTTACATCCCTAACAGGACTTTACGGTCTTCCACAGCCAACCTACTAAGGGTCCCCCGCACAGAGACAGTCGCATAGGGTGACAGACGATTCACTGTTGCCAGTGCCAAGCTATGGAACTCCCTTCCTATACACATCAAATCTACCCCAACTCTACTTACCTTCAGGAAACTGACAGAAACATGGCTATTCAGCTAATAGTCCATTGTCTCTGGTTTTTTTGCTCGCAGTCCACAGCGCCAAGACACCCACAGGTATTTGCGCGCTTTACAAATCGCCCCAAATTTGTTTTTCACCATGAACTCATTTTCTTAAATTGCCTTCCCTTTCACACAGTAACCTTTTACACACACTTGTGTGCGTGTCAATGTTGGGTTAGTTTTTCTGTAACTGCTTTGCTTACAGATTTGGCTACGCCCAACATTATTACGATTCCTTGTAAAACCCGCACAAGGCCTTGAAACACATTGTGCAAATGTTGTTCTATTTTTCATCGATGGGGCCACATGGCTATCTATAGACCAAAACAATGCTGGCATGCACAGAACTCGCAAGCATGCTTTTCATTATAAATAAACTTGCATTTCCGGCTTTTAGCTAGAAAGCACTTTTGCTGACATTGGCAAGGACTCTCTCCACGCTGACGCTTTGGCCGAGCAGCTTGCTGATTCTCTCTGCGGGGTTGTCCAGTTTGTGACCACGGTGGAGACTTCCAATCTTTCCCATCAGGTAACAGGGGTTGGATCATCAAGTACTGGCATTATAGGCAGCGCACACACACACGCCCTAGACACTTAGGTTAGGGACTGCATAGTAGGAGCACGCCTACATTTCTAGACTGTTTTATGTGCCTGCGTATATCCACTGCATTAGCACGATGGTGGAGCTTTATATTCTGTTCACTGTCTTCATGTTTCTAATCACTTTCATATGTTTCTATTGATTATTGCAGCACATATAATATATAAAAGAATCCTGTTGGTTCAATAAAACATTGAAAACATCCCACTGTGAATTCCTTGTATAATTCTCTGAGAAAAAGAGAGCACAAGTGACTGAGCAAAAGGGTTCTAGATCTGTTATCATGATTCCTGGGGGATCAGGGTTGTCAGGTTCAGTGGTTGCCAGATCCATTCGCTCCCCGTTTAAGTTTAGAGGTGCCTATGGTGGCCCTGTGAGCTGGCTGACCTATAGGACAACACAGGGGGGCACAGAATCAGTCTGGCACCATTCCGACGATAATAATGTACAAAACGCACAGTTCCTACCGTAGGGCGGAAACTGCATGACATGGAACCGCCAACACGTGTTCAGTTCTTATTTGTATGGATTGTCTGAGTAATTCAATCATACCTTCTCAGAGGCCCCTACTTACTTCTAAACTGGAAACGTCCGTGGTGGTAGGTAACATCCTCCTCAGCTGAGTAGGTATCGCTGTAGGCTGTTCAAGCTTGAACTCTTAAAGGATCTAAATCCTTTTGTGTTACCATCTCTGTTATTTATTTCATACATTTTAAATAATGGCTGATAAAGATGAAGGAGCACTTAGCAGAGAACTGCAGACATGCAGTTACTCAGAAGCTATTACAACACGGTCTCGCAGTTGCAGGCGGGCATGTTGTCTTCCTGGTAGAGACTCACAAAGCTTTTAGGACAGAGATGTTCTATTCCTGGGTTACATTCCCGGCTGCACATGCAGCCACACGATTATTTCACACTTACAAAGAAGGTGAAGTTCCAAATAATTATACACAAAGGAAGAAATTAATGTACCTCTCACTTACCAAGAGCATATAAATAGTTTTAATGGTGCCCTCCCAAACACTCCAGAAAACGGTAGACTCGGTCCTCTCAGCAATCAGGGAGAAACATGGCCAGTCTCATACGGACACACACTGCATACTAATGTTGATAACTTAACAGCATCACAGGGGCAAACACTATACAAAGACCTACTAATAATGTACAGATGTCTTACACAGTTCGTTATGTGAACACTAACACTTAATCCTGCTCAAACTGCACCACCATCATTGGTTATCCCGGGCATCAGCAAAACAAACTTTAAATGCTGTCATGGGAAAACTTCCCACCAGACAGAGGAGATTCCGCTCTGGATTGCACAAAGAAAAAGTTAGCTTGGAGCAGAATTTTCCCATTAGGGCCCGCATGAGAAAGACAGCATATTGACAATATGCTTGACAATGGGGATGGCTCCCCCTGCGGAACACTGTGCAAATTGGGGTACAGTCTTCACTGCAGTATATACCATAACACATGATACCCCCTCCCTGGCTGTTTTGCCTGAATTGCTGAAACAGCCCAAGAATGACCAAGAGGCAGCACATGCCCAGGACTTGGGGATGAAACTGATTAACAATTTTGCTGCATTTTTCGCAGTTATGTTAAGGAACATAAAAAGGGAAGCAGCAGCATTGGCTATATGCCAGCGACTACAGGATTTGACTCCTGCACAGCAGGACTACAAATTACCATTTTTTTCAAAGAAACCTATGCTACGCTACGAAGAGATAATTTGGGGGCCAGACCTGGAAAACCACAATTGCAGAGTAATTCTGAAAAGGACGCGACTCTTCAACAAACAAGAAGTGGGACAATAAACAAAAAAACAAAGATAAGACAAAAACACTGGGTGGATCTCCTCAACAGGAAGCCATTATAAAACAATATAATCTCTGAAACCATGATAATATTAGACCACCAGACAGGTATCAGGATACTGATTTACGTTCATCTCATTCCTTTCAGGAGTCATCCGATAAAAGTTCGAAGAAAGGTGGACGTCAGAGAGCAAATTCGAAGAGCACATGAAACAGAAAAAAGGACTCACAATTCCCGTGTCACTTCATAGTTAAACAGGAAGACAAACAGAAACCTTCCAAACCTCAATTCAAAACTAAAGGTAAGACATGCCCCGGATATCGAGGACTCTGCTTCTGAGCGGGGAATGGGCAGTAACAATGGTAGACAGCACAACAGAAGTCACAATAGTTTCCAGGAACATGATGGACTGTCTGGTGGGAGCAGTGCTGAGTGAACACATCACGTGACACTCGGTATCGTTGTGCTGCTTTTGCTCTTGAAATCTGCCTAATTCCAATTGCCTGCTGTGTGCCTCCTTGCCGAGTAGTTCTATTTGCCATTTAATGAATTATATCAGCCGCTTTCACTGTTTGTGCGCGTTTTGACTAGCGCCGAGTTGTTCTATTTGCCATTTAATTAATTATATCAGCCGCTTTCACTGTTTGTGCGCGTTTTGACTAGCGCCGAGTTGTTCTATTTGCCATTTAATTAATTATATCAGCCGCTTTCACTGTTTGTGCGCGTTTTGACTAGCGCGACGCTGTGCTCCCCCCTCCGCCTCCATTTTGTTGTTGTTGTGATCCCTGGAGCCCGCCCCGCCTCCCAGCTGAGCCGCCCTCGCCCCTCCCCCTCCACTATCCATATATGACAGTTCTTCCCGCGCGCAGCGTTCACGCGCAGCGACCGCGCCCAATCCACGCCGAAGGTGCGCCAAAGGTAAGCCCGTCTACGCCCGTCCACGCCTGGCCCGCGCCCAGCGCCAGACCCCCTGGCTCTCGCGCTGCCCAGCCCTCCCGCATTACCTACGATGCCGCCACCCTCCTAGCCCTGAACCCCGGTCGCGCCCCCAACTGCGTCCAAGCCGCTCCTGGACACACCCATGGACCTTTCTCTTGCTACTCCTGCAAATTCATCGGCACCGACAACTCCTCCGCTACAATCACACCACAGATCCACGACCCCAATCACCTACAATGCATCCTTCTCAACACCCGATCGGTCCACAGGCACGCCATTGACCTATGGAATCTACTAGACACCATCTCTCCAGACCTCGCCTTCCTAACGGAAACATGGATGAACGCTTCCTCCGCCCCAGACATCACCATTGCCATCCCTGAAGATTATAAGATCACACGCAAGGACCGTACCGGCCACACAGGAGGAGGAATCGCTATCGTCCATAAAAAATCAATCCGCATCTCAACCAGCTCTGACGCCAACCTCGCCAACTCCGAACACCTTCACTTCCAGATCCACATCGACCCCAAGACCACACTCAGAGGCACCCTCCTCTACAGACCACCAGGACCCCGCGCAAAATTCAGTGAAGACATCACGGACTTCATCACTCCACACGCGCTCCCCTCCAAAGACTACATCCTTCTGGGAGACCTCAACTTTCACCTTGAAAAGATCAACAACCGCAACACCACCACCCTCTTGGACAACCTCGCCAACCTCGGACTTAAACAACTGTTCACTTCCCCCACCCACATCGCAGGTCACACACTCGACCCCATCTTCACCTCCAGCAATCATGTCTCCTTCAGCCACACTACGGATCTCCTCTGGACTGACCACAGCTGCGTTCACTTCACCTACAACAAGCCAAAACACATCAACCACCTCCAACCAACTCTGCAAAGAAACTGGAACAAAATCACCATCGACCAGATCTCCTCATCGCTCCTTCTAAACACCCCAGCACACTCTTCTAACCCAGACCAAGCCGCCGCCAACTTCACCCTATGGTTATCCAACACCGCCGACACCTTAGCACCATTGAAAAAACGCCAAAGCAAACCTGGCAACAAGAAGGCCTCATGGTTCAACGATGATCTTAAGAAGTCCAAGAAACACTGCCGCTCCCTTGAAAAGGCCTGGAAAAAAGACCCAACCACTAGCACCAAGGACGCCTTCAAAAACGCCACCCGCACTCACCACCAACTTATCCGAAAGGCTAAGAAAACAGCATTCAAAGATCGTCTTGACAACAACGCCAACAACAGCAAGGAACTTTTCAACATCGTCAAGGAATTTTCCAATCCCTCGGCCAACTCCAACGACATCACCCCCTCTCAAGCCCTCTGCGACTCCCTAGCCTCATTCTTCCACAACAAGATTGCAGATATCCACAACAGCTTCGACAACCAACCCGGAGACCAACCCACCCAACCATCTGCTGAACACTCTCCCCCCGAGAACACCCTTAATGACTGGAACCCAATCTCCGCTGAGGACACCATCCGCCTGATGAACTCCATCCACTCAGGATCCCCCACAGACCCATGTCCTCACCACATCTTCAACAAAGCAGACTCCGTCATAGCACCGCACCTCCGAGACGTCATCAACTGCTCCTTCAACTCCGCCACCTTCCCGGAAAACTGGAAACACGCGGAACTCACCGCCCTTCTAAAAAAAACCACAGCGGACCCCACCGAACTCAAAAATTACCGCCCCATTTCACTCCTTCCATTCCCGGCCAAAGTCATCGAGAAAGCTGTCAACAACCAACTCGCCGCTTTCCTCGAAGCCAACAAATCCCTCGACTCCTCACAATCTGGCTTCCGAGCAAAACACAGCACTGAGACCGCCCTCATCGCAGCAACAGACGACATTCGAACTCTACTGGACAATGGAGACACAGTCGCCCTCATCCTCCTCGACCTATCTGCAGCTTTCGACACAGTCTGCCACAACATCCTTTTACAACGCCTCAGTAACATCGGAATACAAGGAAAAGCACTTGAATGGATCACCTCGTTCCTCACCGGAAGAACCCAGAGAGTCCGCCTTCCACCATTCAAGTCCGAGGCCACTGAAGTCATCTGTGGCGTACCCCAAGGGTCCTCACTCAGCCCCACCCTCTTCAACGTATACATGAGCCCCCTCGCGGCCATCGCCCGCCAACACAATCTCAACATCATCTCTTACGCGGATGACACTCAACTAATCCTTTCTCTCACCAATGACCCCAACACCGCCAAAACTAACCTACACGAAGGAATGAAAGAAGTTGCCGAATGGATGAAACACAGCCGTCTGAAACTGAACTCAGATAAAACAGAAGTCCTCATCTTAGGCACATCCCCCTCTGCATGGGATGACTCTTGGTGGCCGGAAGCCCTTGGAAAAGCACCCATCCCGACAGACCACGCACGGAACCTAGGCGTCATCCTGGATTCTTCACTCTCAATGAACAGACAAGTCAGCGCTGTATCGTCATCCTGCTTCAACATTCTTCGCATGCTCAAAAAAACATTTCGCTGGATCCCCACCGAAACCAGGAAAACTGTCACCCATGCTCTGGTCACGAGCCGACTGGACTACGGAAACACCCTCTACGCAGGTACCACCGCTAAACTCCAGAAGAAACTCCAACGAATCCAAAACGCCTCAGCCAGAATCATATTAGACATCCCACGCAACGAACACATCTCTGGTCACCTGAAAGACCTCCACTGGCTACCCGTCAATAAGAGAATCACTTTCCGACTACTAACCCACGCACACAAATCACTCTACGACATCGGACCAGAATGCCTCAACTCTCGACTGTCCTTCTACACCCCCTCCCGCCAACTACGCTCTTCCAGCCAAGCCCTCGCCACTGTACCTCGCATCAACAAGACCACCATGGGAGGCAGATCCTTCTCATACCTGGCCGCTAGAACGTGGAACTCACTCCCCACTCACCTTCGCCTTACCCAGAACCACCTAGCATTCAGAAAGCAACTTAAAACGTGGATATTTGACAAGTAATCCTCCTCCCCTTCTTAAGCGCCTTGAGACCCTCTGGGTATGTAGTGCGCTATATAAATTCTTTACTTGACTACTTGACTTGACTTGACCTGATACCAGGGTGTGTCCCACATCGTTTATACGAAATACTACCCCAATAGGAGGGGGACATACTCAGAAACATCAATGTTCTCTTTTGGGAGGACTTAACCTATGGTTGTAATATTCTTTTGGCTGAAAAGGATTGGCAACCTTATTTTGTAAGAGACTGTCCACGCGGGGAACTGGTAAGTTTACCTGCCTTCTCCAACCTTGTTCCAGAATCAGTAAAACATTCATACGCCCGGCATTGGCCATTAGCACTGACTCTAGAGTTATACCGCAACCATGTGGGGTGAGATGACGGTTTCCCTCATCATGAGAGCCCATTGAGGATGACTCCACAGTCTCAGTGAAAGAACCCAATTAAAAATTAAGCTAAAAAACAAATTTGGGAAATCCTCGAACAACTTGAATACTAAGGTGTAATAGAAACGTTCACCTCGTCTATGAGCAACCCTTTGTTTCCAGTAATGAAACTGCACCATTCGTATCATCTACTATTAGATTACAGACACTTAAACACAGCTACTCGCACATTTGCAGTACAAAATGCACAGAGAACAACATTGTGCAGAAGAAATACAAAACAACAATAGATATTGTGAATTGTTTTTTTCTGCCAAACCATAGCACCTGGAAGTAGATGTTTGGCCGTCTTCTGTGCTCTAGGCTCAAAGAGGCAATTCTGCTGATTGCTCCAGGGTTTTAAGAATAGCTTCAGGCTGTTCGCAACCCGAGTAAGAGAACTACTACAAACTTTTATCTGATGGATGAGGACCTTTTTGAACACTTAATCGCATAATTAATGGATTTGCCCACGTGGACTAAAAAAAATTGATACTTGTATAGCGCACTACTCACCCGCAAGGGTCCCAAGGCGCTTGTACGAATACCGCTGTGGAACCCATCCTGGCTTTCCCTGTGAGGCGTCCACTCCTGGGCACCCCCAAGGTGGAGGCCAGGCATCCTTAGCGTTGTGGGGGCCGTTGTGGAGATTAAGCAAGCTATTGCCCAGAGTTGCAGAGTGGGACTCCATGATTGGAAAAGGCACTGAGGCGAGAATTATCAGGTCCGTGGAATTTTGAGCCCAAGACCCGCCGAGGCGGGGAATTGAACCCTGGTCCCGGGCTAGACCTCTGTATCAGGGTCTGCCGCTCTAACCATTGAGCCACACTTCTCCACTCCACAAATTCAATTTAAAAAAATTAAAAAATGCCCATCACAATGTCTTTTTTCTGGGATACAAGCTGTCAAGTGAGGGCAAAAGCCTAGTGATACACTTCCCAGAGAAATGTGCATTGCTTCAACCACCAACTGCATTGAAAATACTACCATCCATAAGAGGATTCCTAAATCTTGGCAGAACATACATCACAGATTACGCAGAATGGGTCAAACCATTCTACGACTTGATAAGTCCATATTTTTTTTGTTTGTACATAATGGACACAGGAACATACAAACATTTTACGTTCCGTACAAGCTGACATGCTAGCTTCCAAACATCTACACACACGTTTGAACACTGCGAACCTAGTGATCCGAGTTATTGCGGGAACATCAGGATCAACGAAGGTGACACGGTACCGAAAGCATATAAGTCACATTTATACACCAATGATGAAATGCTTTTGCATCTGCTGAAAAAATACTCCCAACACTACAGACTGCTGTAGTGAGAGAGTGAGCCTTGACTCAGGGTAAACCCACAATTGCCGTGACCCTGGTGCCGGCCTTAATGGCAGTCACCAAAGCGAGCATTCCAAACGCTAAACCACAAAGCAGACATCAACGATGAATAAAATAGGCTAACTCACTCACTGTAACCGATGTAGACTACAGATTTGATTCTACACTACCAATGCAAGCCTTTCAGCGTTATGAATAAGAATATCCTCTGCCTAATGAAAAATGCCTCTAGATCGCTAAAATTACATCATATATACTGATGAGTCTGCCCAGCCTGCTGTAGGGACAAAGCAACAATACCCAGCTGCATTTCAATCGTAAAAGGCGCATGAGCGACGGAGAACTCCATTCTTAGAAAATCTACACGCAGTAGCTTGTTGAATGCACAGCGCAGCTGGCAGAACCAAAGGCTCTAATACCGGCACTAAGAAATATGGATCATGGATTCCCCACACGTATAGTGTGTGATTCGTATTACTGTATCCAGTCCTACAATGACTACCTACACGATTGTAGCCAGAATGAATTCAGTGATTCAAAGGGTTGCATAATAAAGCACAAGCTGCTTTGGGAGAAGGTGGCAAAGCTCAAAGATTGCTTGCCACTGACTCATGTCACTCATAAATTGAGTCATCAACGAGTTGACGTTCACGTTGCAGGGAATTCCACGGCTGATGAAGCCGCAAAAGCAACAGTTCGTACTGCTGCAGTTGCTGCAATCACTTGTTCTAATACGAGGAAAGACAGAGACATCATGGTGGGTGTCAAAGCTGAAAGCGACGGCACACACCTGCCGAAAGGCTTTCCACTCAAGTACTCCTACAAGTTAAATGCACAAAACATACTCTATGCTCACATTCCTGTAGAGGGGGATAGAGTAATAGCAAACACTGATCGCAGACTGGGGTTGATACTAGCTGCCCATGAGAGTCTGGCCTCTGCACATGCGAGGGTGAAGGCTACAATTTCATTATTGGAGCTGTGCTATTGGTGGCCAGGACTTTACAAACAGACCGTGGACTTTATCCTTAAATGCGACATCTGCCAGCAGATGACGGGTTCCACGGTAGCGTGTCCCCCCCACAGACACCTCTACTGATTTCAAACAAGCTGTCAGTTGTGTTTATTTGGACCACTGCTGCCCCCTACAATCAGATGAGGCTTACCAGTCCATCTTGGTGGCAGTGGATTCCTGCTCTCGATTCCTGTGGGTTTGGCCACAGCGGTTGGCTGACGCCTGAACTGTTATAAAGGATCTGCAAGTCTTTATTGGGACATACGCAATTGGCACATTACATTCCGACCAGCGTCCAGTGTTTATCTCTCTGGCTTACAAAGAGGACATGGGAAGTTTGGGTGTGTCCTTGAGTTATTCCTCACTCTATCATTCTGATGAGAATTCGGTAGTGGAGAGGAAAAAACGTGACTTAACACAGTCGTTAACAGCTAGGGTACTAGGCTCAGGTCACAGTTGGGTCCATTCCCTATATGGACACCAGACAGCACTCTACAACATGCCGAGAACATGCCTAGGTAGTCGGACCCCTCTGAAATCCTCTTTTGGCTAAAGATGTGGGTCTCTGACCTCGACAATACCAGCACAGTGGTGGCAGAAACACCATTTGAAATCAATTAACGTTAGGCTCTTATGCTGTCGTTGTTGAGGTCTCTACAAGCTACAGCTACAGCTTGCTGATATCTCAGCAGGGGTGTCCAGCTCGAGACCAAGACGGGGACTTATATTCATTCCCTTCAAATAACCCGGTTGGATCATTCAGTGTGGGTATTCCTGCCAGTGCACACAAACACACGCCCTAGACAACTTGGGTTAGGGACTACATGGGAAGAGTATGTCCAACTTTTTAAATAGTTTTAAATGCCTGCATATATTCACTGTATTAGCACGATAGTGTAGATTTTTATTCTGTTCACTGTCTTGGTGCTTATAACCACTTTCATCTGCTTCTGCCTATTGATCATCGCAGCTCATGTACTCCATACAAGAATAACATTGGTTCAATAAATATATTGAAGAATGTCCCATTGTGTATTCTCTGTATATTTCTCTGACCAAGAGTGCATGAGTGACTGAGCAAAAGGGTTCTAGACCTGTTACCACAATACCTGAGGGGTCAGGGTTATCATGATCAGTGGTTGCAGAAACCATTTGCTACCCAACAACGTCTAAGGGGGCGTATGGTGGCACTGGGAGCTAGCGGGCCTATAGGACAACATATCCTGAGGAGGTGCATAGAATCAGTCTGGTACCATCCCAAAGGTTATGCTGTCGACAAACAGGCCGTTCCTACCATACGGTGGAAACTACATAACAATAAATATGGCCCTGGTCACTACAGACATACTAGGTCAACCACCACACTTTGAAAAGCTTTGAGAAAAGTAAAGCAATCCTTGCGCCTAAACCACATCTATGCATTGTTAATATACACTCTCATTGCAAGAGTACGAGAGACATAGCCCAGACACACAGCCATCAATGACAGGCCACAGGTCCTTGTTGGTGTGAATGAGTTGTGAACCTGTGCATTTCATTCAGGAGTACCAGGGCACACCTCAGGCAGAATGGCAGGGCTCTTTGGTGTTGTCACTCCATATATTACAGTGTCATCCTTTTGCAAAGTTTGTTTGCAATATCAATGCATAGCACCTTAAAGTAGTTACAGCATATTGTAAATTACATTAATTCTACAAATAATGTCTTGTTTGCTCTCACTTCTCCACTTTTGAGTAGACATTACTTCATCACTGCTAAGCCTTTGCATGGGAGTGGTGTGTTGAAACCGGATTTTACGTGACATGGTGTTTTTAACTACTGGTGGCGCTGAGACGATGCACCTTCTCAGGATGGGAGGTTGTGCATTAAAGTCCCACCTTGGTGTATTCTGAATAAAGAGTTGGGACAGACAGTGAACTTATAACATGACAAGAGTCTTCATAATATGCATCTGTAATATGACTGCTTCATTTGACTGCTCTTTAACTAAAAAAAACATTTCCTGTAGTGCATTTTAGTCAAAACAATGCTATAAAAAGACCCGAAATCACTGCCTTTTTCTTTCTTCTTGCTGCTAAGACATCTGAGCATTTACAACCTAATCAAATTCCTTTTTGCAACATTCTCAGTGCTATTTTCTGTGTGTGTGGTACTTTCAGGACATCGAGGATTGATATTCACGGAGTCTCTTGGACAGCAGTGGATTGAAACTGGATGTAAACATTTTCAGAGCCCCACCCCTTTTGGGTTGCTATGTTAGCGCCTCTCTGCCTCATATGGTAGCGCCTCTCCGCCTCACGGTTAACACGAAAGCTACCCAGGTTTTTCAGCTGAAGGCCGGATCCAGAAGAGCATTCTTCAGCTGCTTTTCTTCAGGACTGGCCGGGGACTCATGATGCTTTCCCCCATTCCTTAATAATCCAGATGTCTTGCACACATCTACAGGCAACATGCAAAGGTGGTTGAGGTGATTCCCTGTTGGAGATCTCAACCCAGGTTCCCTCTGTCACTGGAGCTTCAGTGGACCGTCCGGTGATACTTCCGATGTCTCCTCGCATTTTCCTGAGTCCATGGGGCCTGATGCACGGTCTAGTAGTAGCCGGAAGGTCGAGGTTGGTGGCCCGGAATCTCTCAGGGCATTTGTTGATTTGTCTGGCATTTAAGAAGTTGCTTCCAGGTTTATTGAGGCCTCTTGCGCTAGGGACCTCTAGATCTTATAGATCGGCCTGGCATTGTTGGTACAGCTGCTGTTTGGAAAGGAATCATGAACCTGTTTCAGGGGTATGTAACTGTTACCACGGATTTTTTACAACGCATACCATTACCACGCATACATTTACAACGCAGGTCATTTTACAACGCATACCTTTACAACGCAATACACTACAACGCACATACTATTACAACGCATACCATTACAACGTAAGTATTATTATAGGTAAGTTTATCTTTTTTTAAAACATTTTTTAGTGGTATTTGGTTATGGGGTACAGGGGTATTTTTAGGTTTTAGGGCTGGGTTTGGGTTTTGGGGTACAGGGGTATTTTTAGGTTTTAGGGCTGGGTTTGGGTTTTGGGGTACAGGGGTATTTTTAGGTTTTAGGGCTGGGTTTGGGTTTTGGGGTACAGGGGTATGTTTAGGTTTTAGGGCTGGGTTTGGATTTTGGGGTACAGGAGTATTTTGAGGTTTTAGGGCTGGGTTTGGGTTTTGGGGTACAGGGGTATTTTGAGGTTTTAGGGCTGGGTTTGGGTTTTGGGGTACAGGGGTATTTTTAGGTTTTAGGGCTGGGTTTGGGTTTTGGGGTACAGGGGTATTTTTAATATATATTTACAAATAATAAAATTAAAATTAATTTCATTAATATAATTATTTAATAATTAAATAATGAATAATTTTATTTAAAATATATATCAATATTATATACTTACCTATACTTACGTTGTAATGGTATGCGTTGTAATAGTATCTGCGTTGTAGTGTATTGCGTTGTAAAGGTTTCCGTTGTAAAATGACCTGCGTTGTAAAAAATCCGTGGTAATGGTATGCGTGCTAAAATGCGCGTTGTAACATCATATATCCGTTTCCGGAGATGTGGTGACAGTTCCTACCTTTCTGTCCTCTTTGGTGGCCACCTCCAAGTCTTACAGAACAGTCAACTGCTATTTCATCAGGGCATATTTGGGTAAATGGGAAACCAGTTGGGGAACATCTACTGGTTTGTAGACTCCCGAGAGACATTAGGTTTACTCACCCACCAAAACCTAGATATTCAACGACGTGGCAGGTTAACAAAGTTGTCGCTTTGTTTGAGTCTTGGCCAGATAATAATTATTTGTCCTTCAAACGCTTGTGCTAAGTTGGTTGCACCTTTGTGTCTGGCGTCTTCCAGAAGGGTCTCAGATGTTAGAGCCTTAGATATGCATGAAGTGAGTTTTACACCGGATGGTGTCTAGTACAATATAGCTTGACACACTAAGTGTTCCGTGAAACACATTCATTTTCCTAGGTTTTCCCCACACTCTAAGCTTTTGGAGTATTGTGAGATCCTTTCTGCATATATATATTGCACTAAAGACCTCAGAACAGGGAGGCTGCAGCTTTTGATTTCTTTGCTTAAACCTATTCTTCTGTCTTCCCAAGTAGATGGGTTAAGTATGTTTCGGTTCTCGCTGGAATTGAGATAGATAGTTATGGTGCGCACTCTGTTAGCAGGGCAAGGGCATCTAAAGATTTTTGGGCTGGCTCTAGGTTGGAGGATACCCTGAGGGCTGCAGATTGGCCAAGGGTATCTACATTCTATACTCTTTATTGCAAACCATTCAAGCATGCATCCGCAAAGGTTATTGATTACTTTGAACATGCATAATATGAAGACTCTTGTCCTGTTATAATTGCAGACTCTCCTAGCCAGCTGTGAAGGAGAATCCTGATTTTATTAACGCCAAGAGGCACACATTATCCCTTCCTCTCTTCCCGCCCTGATATATCTTGTGTCTTCATGCGTTAGCTCCACCACCAAGCCAACCCTCGGCGGACTGGGATTGGATGTGACTTTTAGGATTTTCCATGAACTTCTCAAACCGATCATCTTGCCTCGAGGGATGACGCACTTTGGCTGGGACTGGGGATACTTTTGTTCTTTGAGGTGCTCCGGTACATTCATGGACTTTAATACTTTCCTTCTCGTATAAAAAACAAGCATTTGCAATGCAATCAGTCTCGCCTTTGGGGCCTTAAATGTATTTAGCTATGCAGCGCATTAGCCCGGGTGCTGAAAAATCGACTGTTTTTTAACATGGAGGGAAAGTAAGCACCAAACTGCGTGACACGCCAGTTATGGGAATGCATGGAGAGAAATATTGTCATTCAGCGGGAAATGGTATAGTCCAAAGCGCTGTTTTTAATATAAAATCAACGCCTTCAGTGGTCATATCACTGAAAATGCAATATTGAAAAAATATATACTTGTCTACGGGTGCTCGTGGAAGACAATTTCTATGGACTGGAATCTAGAGAATGTTGGAGTGATTCTGGTATTTTACTGACCTCTGCTGGTCATTTTCTATCAGGAAAGTTAAATAGAGGCAATTGCCAGAAAAATTAAAAAAACAAAGTCCCTCAGCAGAAAGCAATTCTGGTATTTAACTGTCCTCTACTAGTCGTTTTCTATCAAGACAGATAAATAGAGGCAGTTGAACAAGCAGAAAGCAATTCTGGTATTTTACTGACCTCTACTGGTCTTTTTCTATCAAGATAGTTGAACAGAACAAAAAGCCCCTAAGCTAACGCAGACAAGTCCTAGGGCTGATCTCCAGAGCCCGCAAAGTACATACACATATAAGTATATACTAAAGTATATACAAGAGGTCTCGAATGCGCAACATAAAAATGGAAGAGGCTGTGATTTTATATCTTCATATTTTTTTGATTTCCTGTTTTACTGAAATGCATTATGGGAAATGTAGGTTTTTTTTTGGTAAAGAGCTGTCCAATAAAGCAGTAAGAGTAGAAATGCAAAATATGCTCCTCTTGTCCATAATAAAATCAGGTCTCTGCTTCACAACTGGCTTGGAGACTCAGCCCTGGTCTGTTGAAGATTGTTACACATCCCAGCAGGGTGTGCTAATAGCCCTGGCATGAAAAGATTCAAGATGTGTTTCTGTTCGGGTTGGTTGTTATTGTTCACATTGATTTACCCTGTTGAAGTAACGCATGTGGTGCAAAATGCTTTGGCTAAAGTGACTTGGATGCCAGATATATGGGGAGTTCTATCATGTGGTTTTACGAAATATTCGACAAAAATGTTTTGTAATATGAAAATAAACATATGTGATATGGATGAATACATAGAACCAACTTTGTAAAACAAATAATATTTTGAAATGATTACTTAAAATTTATTTTATTATACAAAAAACTCAATTTTGCAATAAGTGTGCACAGATCCTCCTGTATCAAATATATAGATTCACAATGCACGTGTGATGCCTGGTGCCAAGGCCTAGTGTCAAGTCCTAGTGTCAAGATTCAGTGCCAGGCCTCGTATCATTGTCTAATGCCAAGGTCTGTGCCAAGGTCTACTGCCAAGGTCTAGTGCAAAGACCTAGTGTCAAGATTTAGTGCCAAGGCCTTGTGACAAAGTCTTGTGTCAAGGCCTCGTGTCAAGGCCTTGTGTCATTGTCTAATGCCAAGGTCTACTGCCAAGGTCTAGTGCAAAGGCCTAGTGTCAAGTCCTCGTGGCAAGGTTTGTGCCAAGGCCTAGTGCCAAGGTCTTCCCAGCGCACCCACGTGAACACTGGAATGATAAATGACACAGTAAATGATCAAAGGAAGATAACTCTAAAAATCAAGAGTGCTCCGCCAAACCCTAGTGGGTCCTTGTAACATCAATACGGTGCATTTCACAGTAGCGATGTGCGGAACACCCACCTTTACATACATCGACTTCACAACACGAACAAATTTAGCATTTAAAGGGGAGTGTAGGTTTACTATTCTTAACTCCCCCAGAGTGCATGCTTACGGGGAAGTGTAGATTTACTATTCTTAACTCCACATCTATTTGCCTTAATAGTTCTTTGGTCGCCAACATTGTGGAGTAATATTAAGCACAGTTTGATATTTACATTTCGATTATATAGTAAAACACTGTCATTCCTTCTCAGTTTTGACAAGGTTAGAGATTCGCAGTGGGTCGCACATGCACCCACCTCATCAATATTCATGAGGTAAGTCACAATTTGCGACGCATTGTGAATGGTTACAATCACAGGGATGGTGGCCTGCTGGGTTCAGCAGACCACCATGTCTGTGATTGCTTTTTAAATAACTCAATATTTTTTTAGTAATGCAGCCCATTTTCCTTAAAGAAAAATGGGATGCATTTCATAAATAAAAATGAAATTCTACTGTGGAATGTAGAGCTGACAATGAGGAAGGTGACAATGCTGTGGAGCGGAGTGGTGAAGGGAGTTCTAGGTGTGAGACATTCTGTTGAATCTGCTGGAGGTTATTGTTCATGACGTCAACTGAGAAGAAACCTGTCAAGAAAACCCAGAGGGATTGCGCCTATTTACTAAAATGTTTGGCGACGAGTTGGTCCTGCGCAGAGGGCAGTAAGGGCAACATAACCGCCACCTCTGGAACGCTGCTATTCACCTTAAAATAGCGCGACAACGTTTTATGACAAGATCCATAATATTTTACATCGTGAACATCAAACTGTACATTTTTATTGCTGTTTCTTGGAAAATTGCAGTAAATAGGCACAATCGTAGCGGGTTTTCTTGACAAGTTTATTCTTAGCTGAAGTCATGAACAGTAACCTACAGCAGATTCTACAGAATGACTCAAACCTCGAACTCCCCTCACCACAGCTTCACCACCTACCTCATTGTCAGTTCTACATTCCACACATCTCCTTCCTTTTAATATTTAGGCAAATAAGACCTAATCAACATCCCATACATAGGTAAATAGTTTCACAGGTAAGAAAAAATTGCATAAGAAATGGAAAACAACATATCAAGAAATCTAAGAACATACCACAAACATAAACAGTAGTGATAAAAACCTCTCAACGTTATCATTTGTAAGAAAGTGTGAACATAAAATAACAAGCATACAACACAGCCTAAATAGTGTCTAGCCTTACTCCTCCTGAGCTACTGACCTTGCACAAATTTCCAAAACTCCATTCTCTCCCATCATCCAGCTTTGCAATTGATCCCTTCACTTGCATCACCTTCTGTGGTTGAAAAAACAGGCTCTCGCCCTTTCTCACAAAACCAGTCTTTCTTTCTACCACCCAATCTCAACTTTTCACATCCAAATTCTTCACACCCTTCTGATTGTCATAATTGAGCTTGTTACAACTCTGAGAATCAGAAACCTTCAATCTCATTTCCCCAGGGTCAGATCAAAACACCTGATCTTTCCCTTGTAGCCACATTGGAGATTTCTTAGTTTCAGGTTCCCTGCCCTTCAAGGCTATGAATGGAGACACACCCGTAACCGAATGAGGCTTCACCCTACAGGCCCACACCATCTTTTGCAATTTAATCTTCCATGTCAATCCATTTGCCAAGGACAATTGGATATTTTCCATAATAACACAATTTACTCTTTCCACTAACCCATTGGCCTGTGGTTGGAACAATGCCACCCTGCCATGTCTGATACCTACATTTGCAAGAAAGTTTGCCATTTCCTACCTAACTGAACCCCATTATCTGTAACTAATACTCTAAGTATTCCTTGTTCTAAGAACACCTCTTTCGAAAACTTCACAAAATGCTAGTAGTAATCTGTCCCATGGAGCTAGGGTCTACAGACAAACAATTTGCTATGGAAATCTGCGGACACAGCCACAAAGTGATCACCCCTTCCAATGTTTTTCTATAGATTCCAAAAAATCTATAGCCACGTTTTCCCTTGGCCGAGCTGGGAGTTCCACACATCCAAAGGTGGTTGTCTAACCACTTTAAATTTATCGCTATTGCTTCAGGCATGGCAATCCCGAACTGCATCGTCCACGGCTCTATCCATTTCTGTCCACCGGAAAGACTGCCTCAACCTCCTTTTTGTAAAACTCCTTCCCAAATGCCCCTCATGGACTATCCTAATCAACCTTGCTCTTAACACACTGGGTGGGACTATGCGATTTCGCCTCAGTAGCTTATCACCTTGGATACTAAACTCATCCTTCACCATAGCATAAGGTTTGACATTATCATTTGATTGATCAAGATCTTTCAAGTCACCTATATTCAGATTCACCAAATCCTCATACTCTTTGTCATTCTCAACAGCCTCTTTCCACTCATCTTGTCCAAGTACAAATTCACCATCAACACAAACTACTTGATCTACCATTACTTGCATAAAGGAAATATTGTCTACTGGCATTCTTGACAAACAGTCAGCAATCATTTTCCTTTTGCCTCGCACATATTCCACCACAAAATTGTAGTCCATAACAGATAACGACCTCCTCGAAATACGAGGTGTCACTTCCTTCCAAACCCCGACCCCACATAAGAATATGTAGAAGGGGTTTATGCTCGTTTTGAGCACAAACGGCAAACCCCACAAATAATACGTGAAGTGATTCATCCCCCAACAACAAGCTAAAGCCTCTTTTTCAATAACAGAATATGACTGTTCTGTACACTGTAGCTGTTGTGACGCAAACCCAATAATCCTCTCCCCTTCCTCAGCAACATTGCTAGCATCAGTTGTCACAATAGTTTTCCTGCAAGGTTCAAAATTACCCAATTTTGGTGCATGAGCATGGGATTGCTTCACCTTAGCAAATGCATCATCACACTCCGGCACCCATTCAAATACAATTCTTTCCTTTAGCAGCACCCTCATAGGTTCTACCACACCTTCAACGTTTGACACAGGAAAGGCCCAGTGCCATGGCTCTCATGAGCACGAGAAGGAAACAATACCATCCAGAGAAGGACAGCTGGACTAGCGGAGAACTTACAAGTGTCTAGCCAAACATTCCCTTTGAAACAGAAATGATTAGGATACCAAATTCTGTTAGAATAAAAAGCTTTCGGATCTGTATATTAAATGGACCCATGTACTATTCTGAATTACTTTGGATTATACTGTAAACTAAGATGATGTATATTTCAATGGAATTGCTTTATCTGGAATGAGATGTCTGAGACATCTCGTAAATCACCATGAATGGGAATCTAGATCTTTCTGTAGCCCTCTTCTATCACCCATGAGGACCAGGGAAACCAAACACTCAGAGGCACGTGTGATGAGGGAGGCTGTGTGTGAGGTACATCACTGTCCCATACATCGAGTCCTCCCACCACCCACCACATCGCCCTGGCAGGCGGTAACTCACTGGATGAACGCGACCGTCCACTCATGAAGACATTAAGGAACTTCTTTGAGAAGGGGATGTCGGCCTCAGGGGATGAGTCCTCCGACGGGCAGACTGAGTCCCTCTTCAGTACGTCCTCCTCATACTCCTCGCCAATGGCCGACTCGTAAGGCGAGGAGACGCAGTTGTCATAGACGGTGCCAGAGTCGCTCTCGTCACTGTAACCTGTGTAGCATTGTTTCAAACTGACCAGCTCCAACTGGACATTTTCATCTACCACAAGAGTGTACTTGACTGAGTCATAGGACAGGGCACTGGTGTCAGAGCTGACCGAGGCCCGCTGGGTGCCGTAGGAGGAACGGTGCCCGTGGCCACCATTGCAAGACACCTTGGCCATGTGGCCCTTTTCCGGCGAGGACAGGTAGTCCAGGACCTCGTCCTCCTCGCTGATGGAAGAGTTGGGTTTCCCTGACATGGACTGATAGTTCGACGTGTCAATGTCCGAGCTGGTGGACATGCGGTTCTCACTAGACTGTGATGGGAAGCGACGTTCCAGCTCCAGGGGGTCAGAGTTCTTTTGCACCGGTGTCAGGTAGATTTCTTCTGTGGCCTCCAGTCGGACATCGGCCTGGTACCGGATGCGGTCGCGATGGGCTTCCGGCACTCTGGTGGGACAGCTTGCACCAGGGTGGTGGTGTGGCTGCTGCTGGGTGTGGTGTTGTTGGTGGTACGTTGGGTGAGGCGGCCGGATGGGCGCTTGGTGCTTCTCGGGGGCTCTGGAAGTTGCGTTGGTTGTGGCCACGGCACTCTGTGTAGCTGCACTGCGGCGGCAGGGGCTGTCTGTGGATGTTCCCCGGTCTTTGGTGGATGCTGCACTGCTCCGGATGTTCCCTTCATCACTTAGGCAAATGTGCTCATGAGGTGAGGACTGCTCCCCTAAAAAGAGGCAAGAAAATAAATTAACTCACTAGTTAAGTCAAGTCTATCCTATATAATTCCTCCTGTTTAGTAGGCACATTTATCAAACTCTCCTTCAGACCAGACACAAAAATACAGAACTAGATGTGGTTGGACTGCTTTCCCTGGAGCGTTGACAAAGGCCGTCGTTAAGAGTTAGGGAATGGAAGAGTTAGTAATGAGAGGGGAAACATTATATGAAAAATAAAAGAGTAGAAAAACCGTAGGCTGGGTGCCTTATTCACAGTGTTTAATTTGAGCCAGTGGTTTCCAGTGTTCGGCACCGGCAATTGATTGTCAACACCGGCACTTATGACAGTCTGCCACATGGTGACGCTGTTTGTTATATTTAAAATAGACCACAATACCAGTTGTTCATTAATTCAAAATACATTGAAAATGACGCCCAAGACATTCTTAAAGCTTTGGGGGCCTGGGATAGTTTTAATTGTCACCCTTGTAGGATTGTGAGGTTAGTAGTTAGGTACTGTCATTAGCAGCGCTAGATAGGGGGCATTGGGCATGCAAGCGGTAGTGATCTCCTGACAAGGGCCCCATCACTTATTGTTTTACAAATTAAGCACTGCTTATTCCCTGGTATTTCCTGGGCTTCAGGATGTTTGTTGCACTGTCTCTGTAGTTTAACTACTTTTGAGGGGATCTCTGTGCAACGGTGGTTGTATCTGTGCCCGGGATGCTCAGTGTAAGAGTCGTTGTGCTAGGGTACCATTTCTGGGGGTACCATTTCATGGGATATTAGTGTAGTACGTAAAGGTGGCTTATGGGGACTCGCAGCCGGGGAATGCTGATTATACATTTTGGGGGGCTCTTTTATTGGTTCCTCTGGGTCCCACATATGCATGGACTGTAAAAGTAAAGAGGGACCACAGATAACGAGCATTTGAGCGCGAGAGGAAGGGGCGACTCAAGAGTGCCCCAGAGGGGGTCTCTCTTCTGGAGGAGCAGCATATGTTTTACTTTGTCTTGTTAAGATGCTTCTTGAAGGCTTGAGGGCCATTTTTGGGAGGGTCCTGTAAGAAATGGTCCAATGGCCTGATTTCTATTGGTCCTGGGGGCTGTGCTTGTGGAGTTCAATGGGTTCCTGAAGTCAATGGCCCTGGGTAATGAGGGGTTACAAGGAAAGTTTGTGGGTATCTCTCGGGCTCTGAGCGATATCAGTGGATGCGGAGTCTTGTTCATGGGGGTGGCGCAGGTTGGATGTTTTGTTTGAAAGGTGTATCTTGGTTCATAAGTGTTGCTTTTCAGTGTGTTCCACTGCCTGGTACTGCGGCCTCTGTGGCCTGTGTGTTATTTTTTGGTATTGAGTGGTGCCTGGATGCCTCTCTGGTCAGAGACCTGCAAAGGCTAAACTTGTGGGTTCCAGGGATTGTTCCTTGAAAGGGTACCATGGGCTGCAAGTGTTGTTAGTGGCGGTCGACTAGTCTGTGAGTGTTTGATGGGGTAGCCTGCCCTATGCTTGCTGTCAGCTGGTTTGTGAGGGCTGTAAGTGTTGTTTGAAGTGTTGCATGGGACACAAATGTTGTTAGTGGAGGTTGACTGGTCTGTGAGTGTTTGATGGGGGTTGCCTGGCCTGTGAGAGCTGTGAGCTGGTTTGTGAGGGCTGTAAGTGTTGTTTGACGTGTTGCATGGGACACAAGTGTTGTTAGCGGAGGTTGACTGGTCTGTGAGTGTTTGATGGGGTTGCCTGGCCTGTGAGAGCAGTGAGCTGGTTTGTGAGGGTTGTAAGTATTGTTTGACGTGTTGCATGGGATACAAGTGTTGTTAGTGGAGGTTGACTGGTCTGTGAGTGTTTGATGGGGTTGCCTGGCCTGCGCATGTTGTGAGCTGGTTTGTGAGGGCAGTAAGTGTTTTGTGACGTGCTACATGGGATACAAGTGTTGTTAGTGGAAGTTGACTGGTCTGTGAGTGTTGAATGCGGTTGCCTGGGCTGCACATGTTGTGAGCTGGTTTGTGAGGGTTGTTTGACTTGTTGCATGGAATGCAAGTGTTGTTAGTGGAAGTCGACTGGTCTGTGAGTGTTTGATGGAGTAGCCTGTTCTGCTTGTGCTGTCAGCTGGTTTGTGAGGGTTATAAGTGTTGTTTGGGATACAAGTGTTGTTAGCGGAGGTTGACTGGTCTGTGAGTGTTTGATGGGGTTGCCTGGCCTGCGCGTGCTGTCAGCTGGTTTGTGAGGGTTGTTTGACGTGTTGCATGGGATACAAGTGTTGTTAGCGGAAGTCAACTGGTCTGTGAGTGTTTGATGGGGTTGCCTGGCCTGCAAATGTTGTGAGCTGGTTTGTGGGGGCTGCAAGTGTTGTTTGACGTGTTGCATGGGATACAAGTGTTGTTAGTGGAAGTCGACTGGTATGTGAGTGTTTTATGGAGTTGCCTGTCCTGCGCGTGCTGTCAGCTGGTTTGTGAGGGGTATAAGTGTTGTTTTACATGTTGTATGATAATGGGATACAAGTGTTGTAAGTGGAAGTCGACTGGTCTGTGAGTGTTTGATGGGGTTGCCTGGCCTGCACATGTTGTGAGCTAGTTTGTGGGGGCAGTAAGTGTTGTGTGACGTGTTGCATGGGATACAAGTGTTGTTAGTGGAAGTCGACTGGTCTGTGAGTGTTTGATGGAGTAGCCTGTCCGGCGTGTGCTGTCAGCTGGTTTGTGGGGGCTGTAAGTGCTGTTTTACGTGTTGTATGATAATGGGATACAAGCGTTGTTAGTGGAAGTCGACTGGTCTGTGAGTGTTTGATGGAGTAGCCTGTCCTGTGTGTGCTGTCAGCTGGTTTGTGAGGGTTGTTTACGTGTCGCATGGAATACAAGTGTTGTTAGTGGAGGTTGACTGGTCTGTGAGTGTTTGATGGGGGTTGCCTGGCCTGTGAGAGCTGTCAGCTGGTTTGTGGGGGCTGTAAGTGTTGTTTGACGTGTTGCATGGGATATAAGTGTTGTTAGTGGAAGTCGACTGGTCTGTGAGTGTTTGATGGAGTAGCCTGCCCTGCGCGTGCTGTCAGCTGGTTTGTGAGGGTTATAAGTGTTGTTTGACGTGTTGCATGGAATACAAGTGTTGTTAGCGGAGTTCGACTGGTCTGTGAGTGTTTGATGGAGTAGCCTGTCCTGCGTGTGCTGTCAGCTGGTTTGTGAGGGTTATAAGTGTTGTTTGGGATACAAGTGTTGTTAGCGGAGGTTGACTTGTCTGTGAGTGTTTGATGGGGTTGCCTGGCCTGCGCGTGCTGTCAGCTGGTTTGTGAGGGTTGTTTGACGTGTTGCATGGGATACAAGTGTTGTTAGCGGAAGTCAACTGGTCTGTGAGTGTTTGATGGGGTTGCCTGGCCTGCAAATGTTGTGAGCTGGTTTGTGGGGGCTGCAAGTGTTGTTTGACGTGTTGCATGGGATACAAGTGTTGTTAGTGGAAGTCGACTGGTATGTGAGTGTTTTATGGAGTTGCCTGTCCTGCGCGTGCTGTCAGCTGGTTTGTGAGGGTTATAAGTGTTGTTTTACATGTTGTATGATAATGGGATACAAGTGTTGTAAGTGGAAGTCGACTGGTCTGTGAGTGTTTGATGGGGTTGCCTGGCCTGCACATGTTGTGAGCTAGTTTGTGGGGGCAGTAAGTGTTGTGTGACGTGTTGCATGGGATACAAGTGTTGTTAGTGGAAGTCGACTGGTCTGTGAGTGTTTGATGGAGTAGCCTGTCCGGCGTGTGCTGTCAGCTGGTTTGTGGGGGCTGTAAGTGCTGTTTTACGTGTTGTATGATAATGGGATACAAGCGTTGTTAGTGGAAGTCGACTGGTCTGTGAGTGTTTGATGGAGTAGCCTGTCCTGTGTGTGCTGTCAGCTGGTTTGTGAGGGTTGTTTACGTGTCGCATGGAATACAAGTGTTGTTAGTGGAGGTTGACTGGTCTGTGAGTGTTTGATGGGGGTTGCCTGGCCTGTGAGAGCTGTCAGCTGGTTTGTGGGGGCTGTAAGTGTTGTTTGACGTGTTGCATGGGATATAAGTGTTGTTAGTGGAAGTCGACTGGTCTGTGAGTGTTTGATGGAGTAGCCTGCCCTGCGCGTGCTGTCAGCTGGTTTGTGAGGGTTATAAGTGTTGTTTGACGTGTTGCATGGAATACAAGTGTTGTTAGCGGAGTTCGACTGGTCTGTGAGTGTTTGATGGAGTAGCCTGTCCTGCGTGTGCTGTCAGCTTGTTTGTGAAGGTTGTTTGACGTGTTGCATAGGATACAAGTGGTGTTAGTGGAGGTCGACTGGTCTGTGAGTGTTTGATGGAGTAGCCTGTCCTGCGTGTGCTGTCAGCTGGTTTGTGAGGGTTATAAGTGTTGTTTTACGTGTTGTATGATAATGGGATACAAGTGTTGTTAGTGGAGGTCGACTCGTCTGTGAGTGTTTGATGGAGTAGCCTGTCCTGTGTGTGCTGTCAGCTGGTTTGTGAGGGATGTTTGACGTGTTGCATGGAATACAAGTGTTGTTAGCGGAGGTTGACTGGTCTGTGAGTGTTTGATGGGGTTGCCTGGCCTGCACATGTTGTGAGCTGGTTTATGGGGGCTGTAAGTGTTGTTTGACGTGGTGCATGGGATACAAGTGTTGTTAGTGGAAGTCGACTGGTCTGTGAGTGTTTGATGGAGTAGCCTGTCCTGCGCGTGCTGTCAGCTGGTTTGTGAGGGTTATAAGTGTTGTTTTACATGTTGTATGATAATGGGATACAAGTGTTGTTAGTAGAAGTCGACTGGTCTGTGAGTGTTTGATGGGGTTGCCTGGCCTGCACATGTTGTGAGCTGGTTTGTGAGGACTGTAAGTGTTGTTTGACGTGTTGCATGGGATACGAGTGTTGTTAGTGGAAGTCGACTGGTCTGTGAGTGTTTGATGGGGTTGCCTGTCCTGCGCGTGCTGTCAGCTGCATTGTGAGGGCTGTACGTGTTGTTTGACGTGTTGTATGATAATGGGATACAAGTGTTGTTAGTGGAAGTCGACTTGTCTGTGAGTGTTTGATGGGGTTGCCTGTCCTGCGCGTGCTGTCAGCTGGTTTGTGAGGGTTGTTTGACGTGTTGCATGGAATACAAGTGTTGTTAGCGTAGGTTGACTGGTCTGTGAGTGTTTGATGGGGTTGCCTGGTCTGCACATGTTGGGAGCTGGTTTGTGAGGACTGTAAGTATTGTTTGACGTGTTGCATGGGATACAAGTGTTATTAGTGGAAGTCAGCTGGTCTGTGAGTGTTGGATGGGGTTGCCTGGCCTGCCTGTGCTGTTGGCTGATTCATGAGGGCTGTTTGACGTGTTGCATGGGATACAAGTGTTTTTAGTAGGAGTCTTGAGGGAATTGGATGTTGTTTTAGGGGATAAAGCTTTATGTGTTGTGTGCAAGAGTTGTGCTGCCTGTGAGCTTTATTTGAGGGGGGCCCAGGGTGGAAGGTGTTGTTAGTGGGGGCATGCATGCTGCCAAGGGCATTAGAAGTGTTCTTTGTGATACATGTGTTGTTGGTTAGAGCCATGTGCACTGTTAGCTTTGTTTTTAGGGGTTCCCAACTCTGCTTGTGTAGCTAGTGAGGGTGTTGTGGGCTGGGAATCCTGTTTGAGGGGTTCCCAGGGCTGCATCTGTTGTTAGTGGAGGGTTTGCATGCTGTGAGTGTTGTTTGAGGGGCTCCCATGGCTGTATATGTTGTAAATGGGGGGTTTGTAGGCTGTGAGTGTTGCATGAGGGGCTTCCAGGGCTGTATCTGTTGTAAGTGGGGGACTTGTAGGCATTGGGTGTGTTTGAGGGGCTCCCAGGGCATTATCTGTTGTTAGTGGGGGGGTTGTAGGCTGTGAGTGGTGCTTAAGGGGCTCCCAGGGCAGTATCTGGTATTAGTGGGGGGTTTGTTGGCTGTGAGTGTTGCTTGAGAGGCTCCCAGGATTGTATCTGTTACTAGTGGGTGGGTTTGTAGGCTGTGGGTGTTGTTTGAGAGGCTCCCAGGGCTGTATCTGTTATTAGTGGTGGGTTTGTAAGCTGTGAGTGTTGCGTGAGGGGCTTCCAGGGCTGTATCTGTTGTAAGTGGGGGACTTGTAGGCATTGGGTGTGTTTGAGGGGCTCCCAGGGCATTATCTGTTGTTAGTGGGGGGGGGGGAGTGTAGGCTGTGAGTAGTGCTTAAGGGGCTCCCAGGGCAGTATCTGTTATTAGTGGGGGGTTTGTTGGCTGTGAGTGTTGCTTGAGGGGCTCCCAGGGCGGCATCTGTTGTTAGTGGGGGGTTTGTGGGCTTTGGGTGTGTTTGAGGGGCTCCCAGGGCGGCATCTGTTATTAGTTGGGGGTTTGTAGGCTGTGAGTGTTGCTTGAGGGGCACCCAGGGCTGCATCTGTTATTAGTGGGGGGTTTGTAGGCCGTGAGTGTTGTTTGAGAGGCTCCTAGGGCTGCATCTGTTATTAGTGGGAGGGTGTGTAGGCTGTGGGTGTTGTTTGAGGGGCTCCCAGGGCAGTATCTGTTGTTCGTGGGGGGTTTGTAAGCTGTGAGTGTTGTTTGAGAGGCTCCCAGGGTTGTATTTGTTATTAGTGGGTGGGTTTGTAGGCTGTGGGTGTTGCTTGAGGGGCTCCCAGGTCTGCATCTGTTATTAGTGGGTGGGGGGGTTGTAGGCTGTGAGTGTTGCTTGAGGGGCTCCCAGGACAGTATCTGTTGTTAGTGGGGGGGGGGGGGGATTGTAGGCTGTGAGTGTTGCTTGAGGGGCTCCCAGGGCGGCATCTGTTATTAGTGGGGGGTTTGTAGGCTGTGGGTGTTGTTTGAGGGGCTCCCAGGGCAGTATCTGTTGTTCGTGGGGGGTTTGCAGGCTGTGGGTGTATTTGAGGGACTTTCAGGGCTGCATCTGTTATTAGTGGGGGGTTTGTAGGCCGTGAGTGTTGTTTGAGAGGCTCCTAGGGCTGCATCTGTTATTAGTGGGAGGGTGTGTAGGCTGTGGGTGTTGTTTGAGGGGCTCCCAGGGCAGTATCTGTTGTTCGTGGGGGGTTTGTAAGCTGTGAGTGTTGTTTGAGAGGCTCCCAGGGTTGTATTTGTTATTAGTGGGTGGGTTTGTAGGCTGTGGGTGTTGCTTGAGGGGCTCCCAGGTCTGCATCTGTTATTAGTGGGTGGGGGGGTTGTAGGCTGTGAGTGTTGCTTGAGGGGCTCCCAGGACAGTATCTGTTGTTAGTGGGGGGGGGGGGGGATTGTAGGCTGTGAGTGTTGCTTGAGGGGCTCCCAGGGCGGCATCTGTTATTAGTGGGGGGTTTGTAGGCTGTGGGTGTTGTTTGAGGGGCTCCCAGGGCAGTATCTGTTGTTCGTGGGGGGTTTGCAGGCTGTGGGTGTATTTGAGGGGCTCCCAGGGCAGTATCTGTTATTAGTGGGGGGTTTGTTGGCTGTGAGTGTTGCTTGAGGGGCTCCCAGGGCGGCATCTGTTGTTAGTGGGGGGTTTGTGGGCTTTGGGTGTGTTTGAGGGGCTCCCAGGGCGGCATCTGTTATTAGTGGGTGGGTTTGTAGGCTGTGAGTGTTGCTTGAGGGGCTCCCAGGGCTGCATCTGTTGTTAGTGGGGGGTTTGTAGGTTGTGGGTGTTGTTTGAGAGGCTCCTAGGGCTGCATTTGTTATTAGTGGGTGGGTGTGTAGGCTGTGGGTGTTGTTTGAGAGGCTCCCAGGGCGGCATCTGTTATTAGTGGGTGGGTTTGTAGGCTGTGAGTGTTGCTTGAGGGGCTCCCAGGGCTGCATCTGTTGTTAGTGGGGGGTTTGTAGGTTGTGGGTGTTGCTTGAGTGAGTTCCATGGGAATCTTGAGTCGTTACAAGGGGGTCTTGTGAGCAGTACGTTTGGATGAAGGGGATTCGAAGGGCTGCATGTGTTGTTAGTGGTGATCGTATGGATTTGAGTGTTCGAGTGGGTACCCACGAACCCATGTGTTATTAGTAGGGGTTATGTTTGGTGCAAGTGTTATTTGAGGCGTCTTCCAAGGATACATGTGATGTTAGCGGGGGTTGCGTGGGCAGTGGCTGTTGTATGAGGGGGGTGCATGATGTGTGAGTGGGGTTGTGCACTATTTGAGGGGGTTATCAGGGGTGTAGGTGTGTTTATAGGGTCAATGGAGCAGTGATAGTTGCTTGTGGCCTTTATAAGGGCTCAGTGTTTTATTAGAGGGACTCTTATGGGCAGTGAGCGCTATTTGCAGGAGCCCAGACTGGCTCTTGCTGTCTTCTCGAGGGGTCCTTTGGTCTGTGACTGGGGGTTTGATTACAAGCATGCTGTCGGCTATGATTGATAGATAGATTTAAGTTTCGGTCATGCTCCTCAGCAACTGGCGGAGAGGGTCTCATAACACACTCTTTTGTTTAAAGATTTTTAGAAGATTTAGACAAACATCAACAATTCTGAACGTGTGAAAAGAATACAGGGCAGAACCCTGAGTCCCAAATCTGGGCATAAAATAATGCTACAATACTACTACAACAGCAGCTTGTACAGCAATGTGAATAATTATACAATCGTAGGAAACAAATAGAAGTGCAAAACACAAGCATGGGGTCAAACTTCACGTCTTGTGTCGCACGTCACATGTGGTTTTCTGGTATTGTTCAGACCACCTATAAGTGAACCTATAACCAATCTTAACAATGCACATAGGATAAGAAGCCAGAAGGATAAAGCGACTGTTGACGACCGCACAATGTGAAGTGGGGAAGCTGGGATTAGAAACGCAGTGATGAATCGCAATTCAGCAAACATGCTGTGCCCTTGAGGAAAGGACATAAAATAGCGGGAGAGCATAGGTTGCTGCCCTCGGTACAGAGATGCCACTCTGCACCCACTCACCAGTCTTGAGTGGCGACGAGGACCGCGACACCCGCTCCTGCCAGCTGTTCTTTTTGCCCAGAGAGTTGTTGTTCAATGTGTCCTGTGGGAAAGAAGAAAGAAGCATTGTCACTAGTCACAGACGAGAAGGAGTCAACAGGCTCATTGTGCCAAGAAGCAATCTCTGTGCTCAGCTTCTCTTCTGTGCGGCTTCCCCAGTGCCATCTCTCTCGTACCAGGCACCATCTTCACCGGCAGGCCTTGCTCCCTCTGCCCACATCACCACAGCCCTACCCTTGTTAACTCTTTGCTACCTCTCCTCACCACAACAAGATGTCTGCTTCAGACTCCAACAACCAGACCACTACTCGTCCCAGCACTTTCACCCAAATCTCTTCTCGCTCCTTCTCACTCAACGAGGTCTCAGGTCAGTCGAGTTGCCTCAAAAATCTCTGCTCATGCCAGCTCCATCAAAGAGACCTTTGACTTGTCAAGAAGGTCTTTGCTGAGCCCATTCATTCTAGAGGACCTCTGCTACCCCAAGTCCAGCAAGATCACTGCTTTGCACTGGCTGCCAGTGACCAGCAGAATAAAATTCAAAGCACTTACGCTAGCGTTCAGATCTCTGCATGGCTCCTGCCCAGAGTATTTGAAAAAACGCCTCCCAAGATATGCCCAAACACGTGCACTTCGGTCCAACTGCCGTGTTCAGCTGGTCGTCCCACGATCGAGAAAGGCTCGACTAGGCGGTCGGACTTTCTCTGCAAACGTCACCTCTCTTTGGAACACTTTACCTCAAGAAATTCAGCAGGCTCCTTCTGAACCTTGCTTCAAGAAGCTGCTGAAAACGTGGCTCTTCACCCAACCCAGCTAGCTTCCTTTTTTCTGCCTCTAGGTCAACTATGCTCCTCTAGCGCCGGGACACCTCCAAGCGAGGTAGCTGTTCGCGCTCTATAAAATGCAGTATTATTATTATTATTATTATTATTATTATCTCTGCTCAGTACAGAATCCCCAATAAGATCTATGCTCAGTTCAGATTCCACAATAGGATCTCTGCTCAGTTCAGATTCCACAATAGGATCTCTGCTCAGTTCAGATTCCACAATAAGATCTCTGCTCAGTACAGAATCCCCAATAAGATCTCTGCTCAGTTCAGATTCCACACTAGGATCTCTGCTCAGTACAGAATCCCCAATAAGATCTCTGCTCAGTTCAGATTCCACAATAGGATCTCTGCTCAGTTCAGATTCCACAATAGGATCTCTGCACGGTTCAGATTCCATAATAAGATCTCTGCTCAGTACAGATTCCACAATAAGATCTCTGCTCAGTACAGATTCCACAATAAGATCTCTGCTCAGTACAGAATCCCCAATAAGATCTCTGCTCAGTTCAGATTCCACAATAGGATCTCTGCTCAGTTCAGATTCCACAATAAGATCTCTGCTCAGTACAGATTCCACAATAAGATCTCTGCTCAGTACAGATTCCACAATAAGATCTCTGCTCAGTTCAGATTCCACAATAGGATCTCTGCTCAGTAAAGATTCCCCAATAAGATCTCTGCTCAGTACAGATTCCCCAATAAGATCTCTGTTCAGTTCAGATTCCCCAATAAGATCTCTGCTCAGTTCAGATTCCACAATAAGATCTCTGTTCAGTTCAGATTCCACAATAAGATCTCTGCTCAGTACAGATTCCACAGTAAGATCTCTGCTCAGTACCGATTCCCCAATAAGATCTCTGTTCAGTTCAGATTCCCCAATAAGATCTCTGCTCAGTTCAGATTCCACAATAAGATCTCTGTTCAGTTCAGATTCCACAATAAGATCTCTGCTCAGTACAGATTCCACAATAAGATCTCTGCTCAGTACAGAATCCCCAATAGGATCTCTGCTCAGTTCAGATTCCACAATAGGATCTCTGCTCAGTACAGATTCCACAATAAGATCTCTGCTCAGTACAGATTCCCCAATAAGATCTCTGTTCAGTTCAGATTCCCCAATAAGATCTCTGCTCAGTTCAGATTCCACAATAGGATCTCTGCTCAGTTCAGATTCCACAATAAGATCTCTGCTCAGTAAAGATTCCACAATAAGATCTCTGCTCAGTACAGATTCCACAATAAGATCTCTGCTCAGTACAGAATCCCCAATAGGATCTCTGCTCAGTTCAGATTCCACAATAGGATCTCTGCTCAGTACAGATTCCCCAATAAGATCTCTGTTCAGTTCAGATTCCCCAATAAGATCTCTACTCAGTTCAGATTCCACAATAAGATCTCTGCTCAGTTCAGATTCCACAATAAGATCTCTGTTCAGTTCAGATTCCCCAATAAGATCTCTGCTCAGTTCAGATTCCCAAATAGGATCTCTGCATGGTTCAGATTCCACAATACGTTCTCTGCTCAGTACAGATTCCACAATAAGATATCTGCTCAGTACAGATTCTATAATAAGATCTCTGCTCAGTACAGATTCCCCAATAAGATCTCTGCTCAGTCAAGATTCCACAATAGGATCTCTGCTCAGTTCAGATTCCACAATAAGATCTCTGCTCAGTACAGATTCCACAATAAGATCTCTGCTCAGTACAGAATCCCCAATAAGATCTCTGCTCAGTTCAGATTCCACAATAGGATCTCTGCTCAGTACAGATTCCACAATAAGATCTCTGTTCAGTTCAGATTCCACAATAAGATCTCTTCTCAGTTCAGAATCCCCAATAAGATCTCTGCTCAGTTCAGATTCCACAATAGGATCTCTGCTCAGTTCAGATTCCCCAATAAGATCTCTGCTCAGTACAGATTCCACAATAAGATCTCTGCTCAGTACAGATTCCACAATAAGATCTCTGCTCAGTTCAGATTCCACAATAAGATCTCTGCTCAGTACAGAATCCCCAATAAGATCTCTGCTCAGTTCAGATTCCACAATAGGATCTCTGCTCAGTACAGATTCCACAATAAGATCTCTGTTCAGTTCAGATTCCACAATAAGATCTCTGCTCAGTACAGAATCCCCAATAAGATCTCTGCTCAGTACAGATTCCACAATAAGATCTCTGCTCAGTACAGATTCCCCAATAAGATCTCTGTTCAGTTCAGATTCCCCAATAAGATCTCTGCTCAGTTCAGATTCCACAATAGGATCTCTGCTCAGTTCAGATTCCACAATAAGATCTCTGCTCAGTAAAGATTCCACAATAAGATCTCTGCTCAGTACAGATTCCACAATAAGATCTCTGCTCAGTTCAGATTCCCCAATAAGATCTCTGCTCAGTACAGATTCCACAATAAGATCTCTGCTCAGTTCAGATTCCACAATAAGATCTCTGCTCAGTACAGAATCCCCAATAAGATCTCTGCTCAGTTCAGACTCCACAATAGGATCTCTGCTCAGTACAGATTCCACATTAAGATCTCTGTTCAGTTCAGATTCCACAATAAGATCTCTGCTCAGTACAGAATCCCCAATAAGATCTCTGCTCAGTTCAGATTCCACAATAGGATCTCTGCTCAGTTCAGATTCCCCAATAAGATCTCTGCCCAGTACAGATTCCACAATAAGATCTCTGCTCAGTACAGATTCCACAATAAGATCTCTGCTCAGTACAGAATCCCCAATAAGATCTCTGCTCAGTTCAGATTCCACAATAGGATCTCTGCTCAGTACAGATTCCACAATAAGATCTCTGCTCAGTTCAGATTCCACAATAAGATCTCTGCTCAGTTCAGATTCCACAATAAGATCTCTGCTCAGTACAGATTCCACAATAAGATCTCTGCTCAGTACAGAATCCCCAACAAGATCTCTGCTCAGTTCAGATTCCACAATAGGATCTCTGCTCAGTACAGATTCCACAATAAGATCTCTGTTCAGTTCAGATTCCCCAATAAGATCTCTGCTCAGTTCAGATTCCACAATAGGATCTCTGCACGGTTCAGATTCCACAATAAGTTCTCTGCTCAGTACAGATTCCACAATAAGATCTCTGCTCAGTTCAGATTCCACAATAGGATCTCTGCATGGTTCAGATTCCACAATACGTTCTCTGCTCAGTACAGATTCCACAATAAGATATCTGCTCAGTACAGATTCTATAATAAGATCTCTGCTCAGTACGGATTCCACAATAAGATCCCTGCCCAGTTCAGATTCCACTATAAGATCTCTACCTCATTTGATAGGACCTCTGCTCCCCCAGGTCCCTCAGCGAGATCTCTGCTCAGCTCAGATTCCACTATAAGATTTATGCTGACACCAACGCACTCAGGGAGATCTCTGATGGATCCCCTTCTCAACACTAGCTCTGCAAGTTGAAGTCTTACAACAAGATCTTTGTTCATCTCAACTCCCTCTTGAGATCTGCCAGGGCAAACGCCCTCCACAACATCTCCGCCATGGCCGGCATCCCTAGAAATCTCATTATTCGAACGCCTGCACAAGAGCTCTACTCACTGGAAATTACTCTTGTCATCTCCTAATTGCAAACACGTTCACATGGTGCCTGCTCAATCCTAACCCTTACGGCCTTCATTGCGTGTAGACCATCAACAAGCCTTGCCCTCACTGCAAAGCCCTACAAGGCCTTTCCTCATTATAATCTCTCACTCCAAGCACATCAAGGGCTCTCTTTAACCCGCACATCCACAAGGCCGGTCCTCGCTCCAAAGCCCTCATGCCCTCTCCTTCCAAACACCATCTTCTTTCACTCAGTGGGAGCCTCACAGAAAGTGCTTGAAATATGCGAAGTTTGAAAGATAAATGGAAGTTGGTGCCAAGAGACCAGGGAAGTACAAAGTAGAGGACGAGGACACCTGAGGATATGATGGTAGAAGGGCAGGATGGAGAAGAGGAAAAACCTGAAATGAGAGGAGGAGAATACTTAAGAATATGAAGGATGGATCATTGAAGGAGGGCAACCTACAATCAGAAAGGGTGGGACACCTGAGAGAAGAAAGGAGGAAAGGCGATAAAGAGGGCGGGAGTGGAGGGCTCAGCAGAGATAAGGAGGGAAGGTGAAGTGGGCACTCTAGGGGAAAAGAAGGGGTAAAGAAGGAGTACACAAAGAGATAAGTGGGAGGATGGGGAGGGCATACCTGAGATAATGAGGGGATAGGTGAAGGGCACATAAGAGAGAAAAAGGGCGAGAGTGAAAGGTAAAATTGAGATACTACAGGTGGAGTCAAGGTTCAAGAGGCGCATACCTAAGAAAATTAAGGAGGGAAAACTTATGAGACATAAGGAGCGTGTAGAGTGCACACGTGAGATAAGGAGGGAGGGTGAAAGAAAGACACCCCCAGGAGGACAAAGGAGGGATACAAGGGAAGAAGACACACATGAGGGAAGAGGGGAAAGAAGGAATACCTGGGAGGAGAGAGGAAAGGTGAGCAGGGCAAAACTGAGGAGGGCAAGACGGATAGAAAGGAGAGTATATCTGAGTAAATGTAAATGTGTTTGTATTTATATAGCGCCTTCTACCCAGAGGTCTCGTAGCGCTGTATTCATACCGCTGTGGAACCCTTCCTGGCTTTCCCCTGAGATGTCCACTCCTGGCCACCCCCAAGGTGAAGCCAGGCATCCAAGCGCTGCTGGGGCCGTTGTGGAGATTAAGCAAGCTATTGCCCAGAGTCACAGAGTGGGACCCATGATTAGAGTGGGCACCGAGGTGAGAATGATCAGGTCCGGGAAATTGAGTCCAAGACCCGCCGAGGCGGGGAATTGAACCCTGGTCCCGGGCCAGACCTCTGCATCAGGGTCTGCCGCCCTAACCATTGAGCCACACTTCTCTGAGTGACGGCGCAAGGATGATCAGGAGGGCCCACCTGAAAGGAAGAGGAAGGTAGGGTGAGGAAAACACATCTGGGATAAGAAAAGAGATGGATGAGAGCCCACCTGAGAGGTTGAATGAATAAGGATAGAAGGTCTGATAGAAGAAGGAACCATTAGGACACACATATGAGGAGGAACTAGGGATGAAGGCGCAGAAGGAAGTTGGAGAGTCAACATCTAAGAATGAACGGAAAGTAGGAAAGAGCTGGAAGAAGAAGTGAGAGGAAGGTAGTCCTGGGAGAGGGGATTTGTGCAGAGATGCATTGCTGCTTGGCATAGTCAGACCAGAGTCAGAGGGAATAAACACCCAGTGCACTCCCGTTCCCTGACAGTGGCTTCCACCCCGTATCAGACCCAGGCCTTCATGGTGCCCCTAGTGGGCCAGTGGGCCAGGCTGCATTGCAGGCAACAGAGTGCCCTCTGGTGTCTGTGGAGCAAGGGCTCCCTTCCTTGCTAGGGGGTGAATGATAAATGAATCAGGAGAATGCTGGTGCTCTGGGATACAGGACTTTTTCACAGTGACATCAACAAAGCTAGCTTTTCTGGAACCCTGCTAGAATTATATACAGCCATGCCTTAAAACCTCCTTTCCTGAAGATATAAGTTCTCTGAATGCAACTTTACACAAATGTAAGAATTAGATGACCTGCAACCACCTCACACTAAACATTCTTAAAATAAACCCCTCTTAATTTCACCCCCCCCCCCCCAAACATTCACTCAACTTTGCAGAGTGGTTGAAACATGTAACATCCCTCAATTGCATCCCTCAGGCCATTAACTCCATGAAATCACTAGGGATAACACTTGACAAGAATTTGAACATGCGGGGACACATCAGCACTGCTACCAGAGTAGCTAATTTCCAAATGAGAATCCTCAGGAAAATGAAACCCTTCCTCCCCTTCGAGGTTCACGCCCTAGTTATCTCCAGGCTGGACTATAAAAATGCATCCCTCTTGGTCCTGCCAAGATCAAAGTTGGCCCCCCTGACGGCTTCACTTAAGTCAGCTGCGAGGCTTATTACCTGATCCAAACCCTACAACCGCATCACACCAGATTTGGGATCTCTACAGCGGCTCCCTCTTGAGGCAAGAATTCAACTAGAAATTGCTATGTACACACTTGAGGGAGGGACCCAAGGTGGATTCTGATATATAAATACATTTTCAAACTAGCTATTGAAGATTATTTTAAAGTTTCCCCAATATAAATTAACTGCCCTTGAAAATCCGAAAGCTCATTGGACAGAGCTCTAATGAACGAGGATGAGACCGTTTTGGGGCATAAACTTTAACCAACACAATTGTTACATTTTCATTAAAAGGTCCCACAATGATCAGTCTGCCTCATTATCTATAAGAGATGGTCCCCAAAGAATATTCCACATTTGGCCTCCATTGCTGATCTTTACCATACAGCGCGTGGAGGAATTGGTTTGTCACGGAAATCAGTGTCTACCGGACCCATGGGCAGGGGGGTCCTCACAGCACAGAATCAGGTCTGAGTTGATAGGTGAGCTGCCAGGCCCAGCCAACAACGCTCCTGTGGACCCCCCGACCACGTGTTTGACTGAACTCTCAGCCAACAGGAAAATGAGTTCTCAAAGACAGAAGCTGCGTCCTTCCAGGGGTCCATCTTGCCCTGAGACGCCAGCAAATTAACAAAAGCAGAAAGTGCAAACAAAAGAGCGCCACCGCATTTAAAAATGGACACTTCAGCGACTCGCTCAAACTCAGACTCACACCTTGCCGATGACCGGCGAAAGACCTACCTTTAATAACTGACCACCAGCTCACCATAAGAGGGCAACTGAGCCTCTGCATCCTGTTTCCAAACACTCAAGATGCTCAAAAAGATTTTCAAATTACATCCTGCAAACACTCACAGCGGCATCACTCAAGCTCTCATCACCAGCAAGGGGACAACGGCAACACACTCTGTGCTGGAAGCAACGTTCAATTGACCAGAGGGCTCCAGACCATACAAAGCTCAGCGGCCAGGCTCACCCTTAGCCTCTCACCCCACACTCACATCACTCGCACCTCAAGGACGTCCACTGGCTCACAATCCACAAACGAGCAGTCTACAAATGACTCACACACACACACACAAAGCTTAGGAAACCGAAACGTTGCCGTGAGGCCCACAAACTTGTTCTCACAGATGCCCTGGCAGGCACTCCACAAACTCTGGATATAGCGGGGTCTATTTACGAGCCAGTTTGCGTCGCTCTTGCACCCACACACCATGGTGCAGGAGCGACGCGGACCGAACATGTGTTTTATGAAGCCACGCAAGGTCACTTTGTGAGGCCCTGAGTGGCTCCATAAATCTGGAGTGAGGCAACGCAGCACAAATCGGTGCGTTGCCTCACTCTGCCCTGCTAAGGTGTTCCATTGCCGTTGCGTGGGTGTTCCCACACAATGCCCATGGTTTTTGACACATGCCCAGATTAACAAGAACTAGTAAACGTGGACAGGTGTCAAAAACATACGCCTTTCCAGGAGAGGCGTCACAGGGAGAAATATCTTTATTTCTCCTTGTAGGAAGCTGGCTCTGATATACTATACCAAAGTAAGGTGTAGTGTGCACAGAGTCCAGGGGATCCCCAGAGGTACAGCGGAGGCTAAATCTGATAATCACTAACAGCTCTCTTTGTGGTAGTGTGAGTGAGCAGTTAGGCTTATCGGGGGGCTGGGTGTTAAGGATTTACTGTATTCACTCAATCAAGGACTGATTACACACAGAATCCAGACCAATTACGTATGAATAAAAATGGTATGCTTGTGTTTTATTTGTAGAACCAAGCAGGACTTGGTACAGGTAGGTAAAATATACTTTTAATTGTAAAACGTCACACAGAAATGCAATTGGGAATAGCTTTGCAATCTTTACAGGTTTGTATATGCTTTAAAAACAGTTTCAATTACATAGAAATTACTTGGATTACTTTTGCATTACTTTTGGATTACATCGACTACTCAGTGATATGCATAGATATCACACAGTGGATCCTACAAAACAAGGTAAGTAAGACTTTTTCATGTATAAGTTACAGTTACTTTTCCCTCATACAAACCACAGGTCAACACAGACAATTTTAGGAACAGAAAACTTGTAACATTGGTTCCTATGAGAAAAAGAGTGTTAAAGGTTTACAGGTAAGTAACCGACTTATAAGTATGAGTTTTGGGGGTTAGGGCTAGACTTCCCCAAGGTCCAGTTAGACACTCAAATTGCACCATCAGCGGTACTGGTGCGGCCGGGTGCAGAGTGCAGAGGCCCAGTGTTAGCCAATGGGGCTAAGTTGGCCTTTGGTTAGGAGCTGTTTACGAGCAGGTCACTTGGGTGTGGGAGCTAAGCTCCTGGGGCTAGGATCAGCACTGCAGAGGCAAACAATAAGCACAGGAGCTGCAGCGGCATGGAGGCGCCCGGGTGCAGAGTGCCAACCGGACGTCGGGAGGCCTGTGGATTTCAATGGAGATCTCCGGTTTGGAAAAGATGCTGCAGACTCAGTCAGAGAGGTGTCCTGGAGGCGGCCACCAGCAGGAGAGGTACTTTGGGATATTGACGGATGCATGGACACCATTGGCTGGGCCACCCAAGGGCGTAGGGCATCGGGCAGGGATGTTTTTTGGCGTTGGGTCTTCTTACCAACTTCGGTCGCGGGCAGGGGGACCCTTCAGGTTGAGGCTACAGGTGTCGGTTTGAGGTTTGAGGGGGGCCGGGAATCACCAGATGCCAGGTCAGGATCGCTGGTAAGACCTCCTCGGGGTGTTGGGCCACTCGAACTAGGGCTGTGGGCGTCCGGTGCAGAGTGATGCAAAATCGCAGAACCATCTAGATCCGGATTCTGTGAGTGAGACTTTGTTGAGCAAATCCGGTGCTCACAGGAGCCACAGTCTTTAAGACGGGTGCAGGGCTGGTCCTCCGGGATCTGGGGGCTGCTGGCTGCAGGACACGCTGGGGTTTCCACTGTAGGCAGGTCGAAGTTGGGACAGGCCATTAGAGCTGGGGCCAAAGAAGTTGGCGTCCTCTTCTTCCTAGGCCAGCATGGCTCTTTGATCCTTCTTTTTTCGTCCTACAATCTAAGCAGGCAAGGTTTGGGGTTTCCCCTAAATACTAAATGTAGGGGTGTTAAAGGGATGTGCAGGTCAGGATCAATTGGTCTCGTCTTTGGGGTGGGTACACACCCTCTAATGCCACCCACCAGTGGGAGGGTTCATGAGCCTATCCCTAATTTGTTTGGTCCCCTCATCTTCAAGATGTATTTGTAAAGTGCACGTTCACCCCTAACGGTATCTTGGCGCTGAATAACAGATGCTTATTTTTACACAACTCAATGGAACTCAGATGTGTGCTTTACCTCGCCTCCCCCACCTGAAGAGTGTTCTCCTCTCCTCCTAACTTGGTTTTCAGGTCGATTTGCCCACACAAAATGGGGGTCAGAACCGGTGGGAACCAGTTGATGGGGGCAGCAAAAGGCAGGAATGGATTACTAAGGCGGCAGGCCTTTGAAGCTTCCCTTTCTTGGACGCAGCCCATCCTGGGGGAGGAGGCATGACACCCCTGGCCAGAATGGGCTTTGCTTCTGGACCCAGAGAGTGGAGGCCCTCTACCTAGGGGTCCAGAAACCTGTCTGGTGGTGGCAAATAGCGGGCAGTAATTCAGGAACCACACCAGGGCTCGTCGCTTTCATGGCGCCATCTCTGAGATGCCCTCTTAGTGAATTTCACATTAAATCCCACACTGGCATCAGTGTGGGGTTACTGTACTGAGAAATGTACTACCAAACTTCCCAGGTTTCAGTAAAGCCATTATGCCACTGTACCCTCATCTGAGGGCTAGTGCACCCCGTTAGAGGGGTGACTTAAATAGGCCTCAGGCAGTGGGGTTGCAGGCATGGCACACAGGGATGTGTGCCATGTCGCCTCTTCACTTTTCTCTACACCAAAACATGCAGCCTGTAATAGCAGTGTGTGGGTGTTAAGGTACAAGACCTCTAAGGGTGGCACAATACGTGCTGCAGCCCTTGGAGGACTTACCTGGTCACAGTGCCATTGATACCCATGCTACCTTTTACAAGGGGCTTACCTGTGGCCAGAGATGTGCCAATTGTGCGTACAAAGGTACAGTTTTGAGGAAAGAACACAGACCCTGGGAACCTGATTGGAAGGGACTCAGGGCACATCTGCAGCCCGCATTGAAAGTGGAATATTCATCTTAGGATTGTTTTTGTGCAGGAAGATGTCCCTTCCTGCACTAAAACAATCCTGCATGCAGCCAAGGCACCTTTGCACCGTGACGCAAGGATCCCTGCATTGGCTGTAAGCTGCCAAAAGGGCCCCAGCGCAGGGGAAAAAGCTGGAATGCGCCATACTGTCTTAAAATGGCACACTCCTGCCCTTTCCCTGTCCTGCATTTCAGAGCAGCAAGGGGACTTGCTGTGCTGCACTGCGTGACAAGTCGGTAAATAGATCCCCACGTGTCATACTGTCCCCCTGTGCGGCCAATCATTTAATTAATCAAACAGGATTTACAAAGCGCGGCTAATCTCCCGCGAGGGTATCCGGGCGCCGAGAACAGAGCTGCGCAGGAGTCCAGTTGGACAGCCAGGTCCCGAGTCCTGTCCTGAATTCCAGAAGAGAGGATTAGGCCAGACGGACTACTTCCTTAGCAAGAGCTTCACAGCGCTTCACTGCAGAGCTGCACCTCACTCTAAACTCACCATGTGGGTGTCAGACTTCCTGCATGCAGATAGGCACTTTGTAAGCAACTGTGACAGCCACTACCTATATATAATAGGGGGTGTTACCTTCTTTCATAACTTACAGCACAAAGAGCCACAATAATGACTATCACATGATAGCCAATCGCTGATATGTTTATTTAGTTTACAGAAATAATTACACATGTGAAAAATTGCAAAACTGAGTACGCAACTGTATGTTGTGTAGTGCTTAAAATATAAGCACATTCACATTTTTAGGTCTCGCCTATCCCATTCCGCAAGGAATGGATAGTCGAGAATTATAGGAGGCAAAAAACGTTCGGAATGGATAGTCGAGAATTATAGGAGGCAAAAAAGTTCTCAAACAATCGGGCGGATTTCAAACAGTTCACGTGAACACAAGCACGCGCATTTCCCCACATCAAAGCCATCAGCCTCCCTCCCACAGGCTTCCCCAGCATGCGCAGTGCGTGCTGGCCTCAATTCTCCTCCCCCCTGATTGCTTTCACTTTCACAGCCACTTCAAAGGGATCCTTCCCGGCCGCTTTTATTTTCTTTCGGCGATGTTCTTGTTCTTTATTGTTGCTACCTTTGTTGCCCCTAGATGGAGGAGTGTCCACTCAACCATATTTCTTGATGCCGCCCTTCAACTGCTTGGCGGATTTATCAACCCGGCGTTGGACCGACATTCATCATAGCTGTCTGTCTCTCCAACAAGTGAGCTTTCCAACTTTAGGGATTTCTGCCGTCCTTCCCCTGTGTAGCGCTTTCCCTGCACCATTGTTGCATACTGCACGTAGAAGTAGAAGCACTGTTTTCATGTATAATGAGCGCTCTTCTTCTTATCTTTCTTCATAGACACCTTGTGACTCTGTGGAGCTGTTGTTTAGATTTTTTATGTGCATCGTATCCATTTCTTCAGTATTGCTGTGTTAATTACTATCTCCTGTCCTTTTTTACCAAACGAACATTACCTGCACCTTGCGGTAAGATGTTGTTTGCATGCACCTTTTTTCTCATGATTCCCCTTATTGTTGAATCCTTTCTTAAGTATTTGCAATCATTCTTTTAGTAGGCCCCTGCCTGGATCTCTTCTTCCATTAGGAAAGCTGTTTGATTGTTTGTTGTGTGATTCCCATCCCCTACCCCCCAACTCCTTCCTCAGCTCTTAATTTGCCTTTCACGCGGCCGCCTAACCCCGCCCCCTCTCCATCATGCAGCATGAGAGCCCGCTCTGCCAAGGCTCCCCTAAAGGGTGGGCCCCCGTCCGTCCTCAGATAACTCCCCTTGCTTATTCAGTCACTGTTTCTGGGCATCTCGCCATCCCCCCCCCCCACACTCCCTGCAATATCCCCTAGGGGGACGCAAAGAATTAGCCTCACTGGGAGTGCCAGTTAGGGTGTCCGTAGCTGTGGTCCTTGGAGCGGGGTTTTTGAGTTTAATCTCGCAATAACTCCTGGGACCTGAAATCAATAGTGCTTTTCTTGTAAGAATACCTCCAGCGGTGCTAAAGGACGATCTCTGAATAACGCCTGACTCAGCACAAGTGTTCCCATGACGGTTCTTTAACACCATGGCCTTGATAACGGGTGGAAAGTGAAATCGGAACTCAAAGTAATGCAGAGTTTACTGCGTTTGATTATCGGGTGTGATAAAACTCTCCAGTGTTGTTATATTCCGTAAAACATACTAGGGTAAAAAAAGCCTGGTGATTGCTCGTCCAAGTGGCATTTGGCGTGCAGGCATCGAGTTATGCATGTTCTGTACTATTTCTGAGATGGAACTCGGAATAGAAGGCATTTACCGGACCCAGCAAATACCTCAAGCCACGGAGTCAGGTTACCTCACAGAAGCACGACTGATGTCACCTCAAGGTGCTGCGCGACCTCAGAGTCAGGTGACACAGGGACCAGTGTGCAGCATCTCTAGCCTGAAGGCAGGGTCGGGCTGGGCTAGAGGGCAATCAGACTGTGCCTGATGGGCTGGTGTGTGGACCTGTTTTATGGCCAGGTGGACCTTTTTTTTGTTGATTTCCCTGATATGGCTTCAAACATTGCCCGCAGCAGGTACAAATGAATGCTGTCTCACAAACCTTGTTTGATGAGTTACCAAAGCGTGCTTGGGAGAGAGCCTACATCATGGTCCCTGGCTTTGTTTCTTAAATCTGTGAAGATTGAGTGTTATAGAGAGACCACTCCAGATCTATTTATTAACTGCAATATCTTTATTGATGCAGGGGAGTGAAAGCTGTTTCTCCCAAAAGTTTATGCAGTGCAGATTACCGGAGGGCACAAGGCGCCAGTGAAACCAATCGTGCTAAAGTCTGGCCAGTCACACCCTCACCACGACTCACTAACCTTCCAGTATTCACCACACCCTCGCTACAATGCCCTACCACTCACTAACACCCCCTCTCACTGCAACACACTCCACTCAAGTACTCACTAAAACGTCACTGAAACACTCCTGAACTCGCTACAATCCTCACTGCAACAAGCTCCCACTCCACCACTCACTAAGACACATAACCGCTGCAGCACTCACTGCAACACTTTCTCCAACTCACTGAATCCTTTACTGCAACCTCTGGTCGAACCTCACCCGCTTCAGTTCCTTTCCAACCCTCATTGCACTCTCCTGGCCTTCCCTCTGCCTGCATCGATCGTCCTACTCCAGCTCACTGCACACTCTTTCCTTATTAAAGCTTGTTACAAATTGTTTAAGTGACCTGGTAACTGACTGTGATGTGATTAGTTATGTACCATTTTATTCTCGCCTCCTCGAATAATAAACAGGGCGGCATGCATGAACACAGCCAATGTTCAGCTCGCTGCTGTCAACGCTGCTCCTTAACAACATAAGAATATATATATAGACTCATGGGTGGGAACGGTTTATTCCATTATGAAGAACAATCAAAAGATGTTCCCCGTTCTCTGTAGTAATATTGAAATTGCCTAGTTTACTTTAATATTTGTTATTATTAAAGATTAGGAGTTCCAAATAAATGCACTGTATCTCACGAGCTATGAACTGGGACAGCTAACCTGTTTGTTTTAGGGACCAACCAGATCTTTATTGAATCTGAATTGTTGGTACTTGCCTTTTTTTTCTGTAGATTGATCTAAAGATTCCGATTCCTCTGTAGCATACGTGGATGTTTAGTGTGACACACCACAATTCCCATCACATAATTACACTCCACATAATACCACTCAACGCAACATAATTCAACTGTACATAACAACACTGTACTCAATAACATGCATGTACCCACCTCACAAACCACTGTCGCATAGCAACAATCCACTTGAATACACTCCAGACTATGCCACATGATTCCAATCTGCATAATTCCATTTAAACACCAGTTTCACATCATACAATTCCACTCCGCATAATTCCATTCCACATAATTCAACACCAAACCAGATCATTCAAAACAATTAGACAATGCCACATGGTCCATTCCACATCATGCCACAAAATTCATCCGCACACCACAAAGAACCATTCCACATAATTACACTTCATGACAGTCCCACTCCACATCATTTCAAAACTCTACCACATAATTACTACCCACATAGTTCCACTCCACACCATGTCATGATTCCACTACACAAATCCACAACTAACCATTCTAATCCAACCCACATTTTCACTCCATATATATCCACTCATAACACATGGGTAAAATGCATTGTCTATTTACAATGCCAGTAGCCTAAACTCTAACAAGGATTTGCAATGCAATAGGTCTCGCATTTGCGAGAGTTTGAGCTGTTGGCATTGTAAATGACAATGCCTTTTATTCACTTGTTTTGAAAACCTGCAACAAGTGCGTAAACAAGCACTTTGTACTTATAGCTCTTGCTTATGAGAAGCAAAGCTGGAAGTCTCTTTTACTGACAGCCTTGCTTCTCGTAAGCAAGGACTATACGTACAAAGTGCATGTGCATGCACCGCTTGCAGGTTTTCAAAACAAATTAATAAAAGGCATTGTCATTTACAATGCCAACAGCTCCAACTCTAGCAAATGCGAGACCTATTGCATTGCAAATGCTTGTTACATTAGTCAATTCCCCTTTCAAACAATTATTGGCAAAGCCAATGGTTCTGGGGTTGACTGACTGTTTGCATTTACCAATGCTTATTTTGTTTCTAAATCGTCCAAGACGTTCTATGACGTATGATAAGAAGCTCTTCAGTTTAACTTTAATCTGAGCTGCAGTCCATCGGCTGAGCTGGGCTCCCTTCTCTGTGCTTCTATAGTGCCGATGGACGCAGACAGACAGCATTTGTGTCTGGCCGTGTTTTCATGAGAAAGCATATTGAGCCCTGACCTCCTTGGCTTTGCCAATGCTTGTTTGGATGCCTGCCCCTCCCCTCCAGCTCTTGCTGCCATCTTGAATGACGTATGAACACCAGATTGCTCTAATAATCAGAAACAGAGCTCCCAAATTGAAAATGACGCATCCTTTCTTCCCGAGACCGAGTGATCTGCGGGAGCCTGGCTGACTCGCTGCTGCCCCCTGCAGGCATGTCGAGGCTTGACCCCGCTGACTCCTCCTTTTGAGGATGGTGAACTAAGCATCTTTGACTTTGGTTCAAAGAAAAACTCAAATTATTAAAATGGTATTCAGTGCTGCTGCCTGCTACATTAAAGCCTGGATTGGCATAATTGTATAGAATGAAAGATACTGGGCAAATGAATATGACACCCGACTCCTTCCCTGCCCCCCCCCCCCCCCCCCTCCCCTCTGCTGAAAGCAATAGCAGTGCAGGAGAAATTAATGCAATATCTGTGCATGGAGCTGTCTGAACCCTTACAGGGGCACACATATTGTTGTGAGGCAGTTTTATAATCGTATAAGACAAGCATTTGCAATGCAATAGGTCTCGCATTAGGAAAGTTTGAGCTATTGGTATTGTAAATGAATTTTTTTAAATTTATGTGTTGGTTTTGAAAATAGCTAAATAAATAGCTTTGTCATTTACAATGCCAATAGTTATAACTTTCGCAAATTTGATGCCTATAGCATTTGTAATGCAACATATGTTCTATTTACGTGACTTAGATGTATTGATATTACAAATAACAATGGCATTTAATTTTTTTAAAGTAATTAATACTTTAATAAAAGTGATTGTAATTTATAATGGCAATAGCTTAAACTTTTGTAAATAACTTTTGCGAAGATTACGCTCAGTGTATTTTATTGTGACGAAAATCCAAGAACAGAAGTGAAATATTAACATCTTTTTGTGACATTTGTAATAAAGCTTGCACCATTGAGAGAACATATTTGAACCAGTTGTTGTTGAATGGTTGCACAGATTGATGCTGGGGTGGTGTTGAGTTGTGCTGTGGTGGTGCTGAGTGATGCTGTAATGGTGCTGAGTGGTGCTGTGGTGGTGCTGAGTGGTGCTGTGGTGGTGCTGAGTGGTGCTGGGATGGTGCTGAGTGGTGCTGTGGTGGTGCTGAGTGATAATGTGGTGGTGCTGAGTGATAATGTGGTGGTGCTGAGTGATGCTGGGATGGTGCTGAGTAATGCTGGGGTGGTGCTGAGCGATGCTGGAGGGGGGCTGAGTGGTGCTGTGGTGGTGCTGAGTGGTGCTGTGGTGGTGCTGAGTGATAATGTGGTGGTGCTGAGTGATGCTGGGGTAGCTCTGAGTGATGATGTGGCGATGCAGAGGGTAGAAAGGCACAAAAAGCAGTCTAACAGAGGGAAGAAGGGCAGAAAAACAAGGTGCCAGTCCAAGGTTCACTTATCACAGACATTTGCTCTGACAGTCACCATGAATTTACACTGCCCTCTGGTGCTGCATGCATTACATATTCAGCTACGGACCATCACCTGCCTTTTTTAGCGTTCATGACATAGCGTCATACATGGGGGTGTTTATATATGTTATAGATATAGCGATCTGAAAAGGCAGTACGTAATATGTTGGCACTTTACAAAATAAACGTAGCAATGAAAGAGAGAGTGTGAGGAGTAAACAGAGCTAAATAGACTGGGACGGAACAGAGAGATGCCGAGAGAAAATAACGAGATGCAGAGAGAGTGTCTGTGTGAATGTGTGATAGAGGGAGGGAGAGAAAAAGAAAAAAACTAAAGACGAGAAAGGTAGAAGGAGAGAGAGACAGGAGAGTACAGAATAGGTAGTGGAAGAGAGAGATGTCAACGGGCAATATGCCGCTTGTAAATAGAGAGGGAAATACATGTGTGATATGCAGGACTGTTCTTTGTCACAAACACATGCTGACAGTGCACACTGCGCAGTTGCTGGTGGAACTCAACCGCTGTATCACGACATCCTGAGGATGTGGATGGACATTAGAAGATGACTAAGAACATTATAAGGCCCTCGGCTGGCTGAGGTGCACACTGTAAGCAAGGAGAGGGCTGGTACCAGTCCAACAGGATGTGAACAAACGTGGCTCACACAAACAACGCTTACTCTAAAGGCGCCAAGATAGTTTCCCGCTGCTCGAGGGTGCTGCTTGCCAGATTGGACAACACCAGTAAAATGACAACAGACTAAGTGCATCTGTGAGCCGAGGCTTCGCTAGTGCAGCTCGCCCATTTTAATAATGCATTATCCTTTAAAGAAAGCAGGTTTGGGCTCAGGGTTATTTTCATTGCAAAACGTGAATACTTTCCGCATAACTATAAACCCGCGCAAGATCATCGAAGAGGAGATGCAAATGAGAAGGCACGGACAACAGGCGGGAGGGCGGGGTAGAGATGGCACGGACAACGGGAGACAGGGCGGGGGAAAAAAAGGCATGGGCAACGGGAGGGAGAGCGGGTGTGGGGTAAAGAAGGCATGGACAAATGCAAACAAGTACCATGTGAGGGAGCAGAGAAACCAAACCGGAAGAGCAGGAAGAGAAGGTGCACCTGGGCATGGTAACAGCAGCAACAAAACACAGAACACGCTTTCAAAACAAGCATTCGTACCATCACTTGCCCTTTTTAGCCTTCATGACATAGCGTCATACATGGTGGTGTTTATATATGTTATAGATATAGAGATCTGAAAAGGCAGTACGTAATATGTTGGCACTTTATAAAATAAACGTAGCTATCATCCAATCATGGGCAAAGAATTCTGTCATCTTTACGCCGGCTGTAATGTTCCAACTGCACATGAGAGGGAGCAATAGCATTATACATACTTCTCAACCCTCTGCGACCTTGATAAGTGACTGTGTTGATCCACAGTGAACGCGCTGTTTTCGTTTCTCATATGAGTTCTTGCTTATCGGATTTACAAGCTGTGTAATGATTCCGTGCAAGGGAACGCTCGAAGCAGCAAAGAACTCGACCTTGAGCCATCGGGACGCCACTTTAGGAAATAGCCGATGACGTACTATCTCCGGAGAACATGATCTGTAATCCTCAACACCACACCAAGCTTTCACAGAGCTGGCTCGGCTCCAGTACTGTTTAAAATGTAATCTGTTCATAGCGACGAGTTTTCAGGTACTCCTGACCCCAGACTACTGTAATACCAATCACAGGTTGTGTAATACCCAGTTCAACTGCGAGCAGGATGAACAAACAACAAGCTCTTGGCATTGCTGTGGGGATGGGTGGAGGAGAAATGCGAGACACGGCCTGGCGGCCGTGAAGTGTGAAGCAGTGGGCGGGGGGAGGAGAAATGCGAGACACGGCCTGGTGAAGCAGTGGGCGGGGGAGCCCTTTGAAGTGAAGCTCTCCGAGGGAAAAGCGCGTGCTTGTGTTCACGTGAACTTTCGGAAATCCGCACGATGGTTTGAGAACGATTTTGCAAACTAAAATTCTCCCCTATCCATTCCTTGCGGAATGGGATAGGCAAGCCCTAATAAACCAGGTACCCCTGAGAAAAGTGAAAATTAAAACCATGAAATAATTTCGTCCCTCTGCCCAGGGCACCTAAGTTGCTTGTGGCGAAGTGTCAATGGATTCCCAGACCAGTGGGGTGTTTCTAATTGGAGAATCACTGGGTCCAGAGCACAGGGGTCTTTGCAGAGTAAGGCTCAAGCACCTGGACACCCTAGCGCATGATTAGAGCGCTATACAAATAGACATGACATAATATAATGGGTGTAAGGGGCTCACAGCCATCCAATGAGGCCAATGAGGTGATTGAAATTGAAGTTACAGGGGGCCCACAGGATCAAATGGTCTTTGGATGGAAGATACATTTATTTATTTATTATGCAATTTGTATCGCGCAAACTAAACCCGAAGGTGTCAAGGCGCCTATCAAAAACAGATCAAAAAGTTTGCAGAGCACCACTACAGGTATACATAGGATAATGAACCCCTTAAGGTGTCTGCGAAGGAACATACATAGCATAAAGAACCCCTCAGGGTGTTTGAATGGAAAATACATAGGATAAAGAGCACCTCAGGGTGTTTGGATGTAAGATACACAGAATAAAGAGCACCTCAGAGTGTTTGGATGGAAGATACAAAGGATAAAGAGCACCTCAGGGTGTTTAGATGGAAGATACACATGATAAAGAGCCTCTCAGGGTGTTTGGATGGAAGATACACAGGATAAGGAGCACCTCAGGGTGTCTGGATGGAAGATACACAGGATAAAGAGTACCTCAGGGCATTTGGACGGAAGATACATAGTATAAAGAGCACCTCAGGGTGTTTGGATGGAAGATACACAGGATAAAGAGCATATCAGGGTGTCTGCGATGGAAGATACATAGGATAAAGTGCACTTCAGGGTGTTTGAAATGGAAGATACATAGGATAAAGAGCACCTCATTCTGTTTGTGATGGAAGATACAAAGGATAAAGAACACCTCAGGGTGTTTGGATGGAAGATAAACAGGATAAAGAGCACCTCAGGGTGTTTGGATAAAAGATACATAGGATAAAGAGCACCTCATTCTGTTTGCGATGGAAGATACAAAGGAGAAAGAGCACCTCAGGGTGTTTGGATGAAATATACACAGGATAAAGAGCACCTCATTCTGTTTGCGTTGGAAGATACAAAGGATAAAGAGCACCTCATTCAGTGTCCGATGGAAGATACATAGGATAAAGAGCACCTCTGGGTGTTTGGGATGAAAGATACATAGGATAAAGAGCACCTCAGGGTGTTTGGATGGAAGATACACAGGATAAAGAGCACCTCAGGGTGTCTGCGATGGAAGACACATAGGATAAAGAGCACCTCAGGGGGTTTTCAAATGGGAGATACATAGGATAAAGAGCACCTCATTCTGTTTGTGATGGAAGATACAAAGAATAACGAGCACCTCAGGGTGTTTGGATGGAAGATACAAAGGATAAAGAGCACCTCATTCTGTTTGCGATGGAAGATACAAAGGATAAAGAGCACCTCAGGGTGTTTGGATGGAAGATACACAGGATAAAGAGCACCTCATTCTGTTTGTGATGGAAGATACAAAGGATAAAGAGCACCTCATTCAGTTTGCGATGGAAGATACATAGAATAAACAGCACCTCTGGGTGTTTGGGATGTAAGATACATAGGATGAAGAGCACCTCAGGGTGTTTGCAGTGGAAGGTACATAGGATAAGGAGCACCTCAGGGTGTCTGCGATGGAAGATACATAGGATAAAGAGCACCTCAGGGTGTTTGCATTGAAGCTACTTAGGATGAAGAGCAACTCAGGGTGTTTGTGATGGAAGATACTATGTATCCTATGTATAAAGTGAATCCATGATTATTTTTTGTGACTGAAGATGGACTATGAAGCAGGCAGTTGGGTTTGGCAGTCGGGGTCCATGTAGCGGAATACGGTCAGCCTTGTGTAGTGAAGCCGGTGGCTGATTGGGCTACCCTGGAAGCCTTTGTAAAAACTTGGTATTGGCTTTATTGGTCCTTCCCAGGCCCTATTAAAACGGGAAACGTATGTAATTGTGGTTGTCAATCGGTATGCCAAGTGGCCAGAAATAAAAGTGGTTGAAAGTATCAAGACAGATGTTTTTGGAAGATGTTTTCTGTGTTTTCTGTAGGGAAGACCTGCCCAAGTATTTGGTTTCAATTAATGGTCTGAACTTCAACCATGAAAACTCTTCTGATTACCTAACTATGTGTGGTGTAGTACACAAAATTAACTCTGTTTATCATCCTGAAGCTAATGGGCAGGTGGAGCGTTTCAATCAACTAATAAAAGAAGTCATTTATTTTGCTATGAGTGGAAAAATTAATTGGACTAAGGTGCTTCAAGGCACTCAATTGGCTTCTAGAACAACACAACACAACACATGACTCGGTGACGTTGTTCTCCATTTAAGTTGAGTGGGTGTTAGCTTGGATCTCTACTGCAGGGCTCGAAAAATCCCTAAAATGGTACTAGTCCTGCAGGACTAGTACCTTGAAAAATCTCGACCTAACTGCAACCTACATGACCTTTGCCTCTAAAAATGTGACAAGATAATAAGATTTAAAGGCATCTTTATTCCTCATTAACTTTATGAGCAATAAAAATGTGTTTAAATCTTGTTATCTTGTCACATTTTCTCAGTTTTCACAGAGGGCAAAAGTTAGTTTGTCTTCCTACTCGCCAGAAAGGGCGAGTAGGACCTAAAAACAGCTTGCCCTCGTTAAATTGAGCTCGCATATGCGAGCGGTCGAGTGGATTTTTCGAGCCCTGTACTGACATGGTTGTTGAAGGAGAAAGTGAAGGGTTTGGATGCGTCTTAAATGGAGAAAGTGTGTGTGAGACGGAAGCTAGAAGAGTACAAGGAGATGGAGTATTACATGGATAGTAGAAGACTTAAATTGTCCTTATCTCTCTCTGCTGAGAGAGAAATTGTTAGTATTAAACATCCTGAAAGGAAAAGGTCTTACTCATCACGGTATGTAGGTTAGTATGACAAAAGTTCTAAACTGAGCAGGTAAGGTGGAAGGTGGAGTGGTATGGAATCTGAATAGAGTAACTGTGTTCACGAGGCAGACCAGGCATGAATTTGGGGGATAAGTCTCCATCTAGGGTGTTTTCTAGTGTGCTTCTTCTGATGGTGTTATTGGTCCTGAGAATGGCTCTAACCTTGCCCGGGTAGTGAGACTATGGAAGATTATTACTCAGAGTGGTTTGGAGTGTGAGATAGTCGCAGTAGTAGGAACAGTTCAGATCCTGTTAAGTTCAATGATTTTGTTATCTCCCATTTAAACTTGTTGTTCTCGATTTATATGCTTAGTTAAGTTTCTGTGTTCCCCAGTGCCACTTACTTGGGTGAATGTGTGTCAGGATTGTGTTATGTTTTGTCTGTTCTGTAAAGCGTGTTGTGTGCTAAGGATGAACTGTTTTATCAGGGAAGGTGTGTGATATGTGTGTTTAAGGAAGAGGAATGTGGAGTGAGAGATGTGTGTTTGAAAGCTGAACAGTTCTTCTAAGGGATAGGAGTCATGTGAGCTGCATTGTCATTTTGTTCTTTTACATTACCTGAATCTGGAAATAAATCATACATGTGCGGTACACCTCATCTTTCCTTTCCCCACATCCGGCAAGAGCCATTTCTCCCCGCCCTGTTGTGCCAAAGGCTCTTATTATTATTATTATTAAGGAGTTTTATATAGCGCTGGCCAGACCCGTGGGTATCAGAGCGCTTTACAACAGATTCAAGGCAGGAATCACACAAAAAGGCATAAGTATACATATTGGTTCATAGGGCCCGGCGTGCTGTGCAACATTGAGGTAAGGAAGTCCTGAGATAACCTCGATGAGTGCAAAATGTCTTGGGCTGATCTCTTGTGCTTTGTTACCAACATGCCTCCTAACTGAGACAGCGAAGAACAAAAGGCAGACTTGGGCACATGAGGATGTGTCAACACAAAGACCGCCCAGATGGCCAGCTCCATTTATTTTAAGCACCTGATTCAGTTATCAAAGGTATTCTCCACATTACTTTCCAAATGAAGAACGCCATAGAATCCTTTCAGAACTGAAGTGAACAACTTGTGTTTTCGGACAGACCATGTTAAACACTCCATCCACATTCTGGCCGTGGGCACAAGGACATTGACCAAAACGGTATCATAGGAAGAGGACCAGTGTAGCGGCTTGAGGCTGTTTTGCCCCAGTTTAATTCACTTAAATGGGTGTGGTCTCTTTAGAGTGACCCTTTTGCCAAAGGGGTATAGTTGAAGATTGTGAAGTGCCCACACTGTAGATAAATACGCACAATAGTGACTTTACACTCCAGGGGCTCAGGGCTCAAGCTCACAACTGTGGCATCCTACCACCTACCAGCCCTGGTACTCGCCAATAACCACACCACACATGGAGTCTAGTTGTACACGTCTTTATTCTGCTGCGCGCTAGTCCGAACTCAACCATCTAAGCCGGTCTTCAACTCATCCCTCCAAAGCTTACATCACAGGCCTACAGTCTACAGCGGGAACCAAAGTGCTCCAGAGTTTCTTTTTTCACAAAACACTACAACAATGAGATGTCTCGCAGCCAGAGAGCTTAGCATGACACCTTCACATGTGCTGTCCTACACCTGTCCCTGCTGTCCTAGGGTAGGGTGGGAGCGGTCAAGTGAAGAGGCACCGCGGCACCTGTTTAAGCTGCGTGAGTGCATTCTTGCAGGATGCTGGTGAGATGGCCACTGGAGACTGACCAGTCTCAGTTGTCCTAAAAAAAGATGCTGCGATGGCTTTGAAGGGAAAGAGACAGTTTCTGATCTCTCCTCTCAAGTTTAACCAATGAACAATTGTCTCTATGTTGTCTCTTAGGAATTCCAGTGTATCTCCACCCAGGAGACATTAGGAGACTCAAAAAGAAAAGATACAAATGCATTTTTTGCAGACTAAGCAATAAGGGCAGTGATGGAGACCCCTTGGAGGGAATAGGCCGAGTGTTCTGAATTTAAGAATTAGTTGAGTCACCATGTAGATGTCTTCAGTTTCATCAGAAACTTGCCGATCAGGTTCCGGGTGGTTGCTGAGCCTTTCTTGACCCTAACAGGGCATCCCCCGTGTCACCCTGTTCAATTTCCTACATTAAGAATAAGTGCACGACCAGTCCTGGCTCATTTGGGACGATCGCTAAGAGGGTAGACCCCAAAATGTTGTGATAACATAACATGTGTATTTGTAAAGCGCATGTTTGCCCGTGGGCACCTTGGTGCTGAATAACAGATGTTTATTGTTACCAAACTCAATAGTACTCATTTGATCAACTTCAGAAGGATGAAAGGCTGAGTGGACCAGCTGGGATATGAACTTGTGGCCCGTAGAGTGGACGCATTAGTGGGGAGAGGTGTGGTGCAGCGGCCAGGGCAGCTGACTTTGGAGCACAGGGTTCATGGTTCGATCCCCGGCTCCGGCGGCAGATCAGCACCATGTGACTCTGGGCAATAGCTCACTTAATTTCCACGACGGCCCCTAGTGCCTTGAGACCCGTAAGGGTGAGTAGTTTGCGCTTTACATATACGAATTTTATTTGTCCACTGAGGCGCCAGACCCGCCCTCACAACGGATGGGTGGCCCTCAGAGCCAGCCTCTCGAGTCCTGCGGCTTGCAGCAGCCTCGGTTATGGGGGGATCTGATAGGTGTCTGCAAAGTCTGAAGTTGTTCAGCCACTGTTGGTTGAAAAGGTACACACTAAGGCCAGTTCTTCGGTTAATCAGGCGGACCGAAACCCTTCAGTGTGGACCTGCAACAAAGTGCTTTAGAGCAGCCAACTTTCAGTAGAGGACGGTTGTTCCCCTGGGTTGACAGGAAGTCCTATTTGCGATGCCAGGTCATCAACAAGAGATGTGTCATTGGATGCTGACGAGGAGAGAACAGAGAGGGAGCCGAGGAGGACGCAGATTTAGACAGATGCCAACATCTGCTGCATGAAACGTCATCACTTCTCGAATCCCGCAGGACTGCGCCAGGGAGGAGCATCCACAGAAGGACCATTCGATGCCCAAGAATGGACAACAGGCGGAGCTGAGGGGACAGGATCGACAAGGGCGCACCACTCTGCTTTTCAAGAGACACATCCGGATGGGTCTGGGGTCATTGGCATCCATGTCGAACCCATGTGTAGAGGTCATGGGAAGGTCAGTCTGAAGCCCAACTTAAGATCACTTAGTGGTGACTAATGTCATCTCTAGGCAAACAATCAGTAGCCTGTCTTGGGATCACAATGTGAGTGCAGGTGACCAGTTGAACAGGCGAGCTTTATGTTCTGCATGTTTTATGTTCTGAGGGTTCGCTGAAGACCCCGCTGAAAAGTGCTGGTACTGCTATTAGTAGTCTAACACCGCTGTGAAGTGTTGGTACTATAGGATTAAGAGTATGGCAGTGCTGCAGAGAAGTTGTAACACTGAGAATAAGTGAAGATGATACACTGGGACCACGCCAACAAACATGGAGGGGCCATCACCATTATCCACAAACAATCAATCCGCTGCACCACCAGCGAAGACGGCACCACATCGATCATGGAATCCCTCAATTTCCAACTCCAATCTGCCGACAATACAACCGTCAAAGGCTAATTAACCCCCAGGACCCCACACCAGCATTTGCAACACCATCACAGACTTCACTGCTCCATTTGCCATTGAATCCGAGCACTACACCTTCCTCAGAGACCTCAATTACCACCTGGATGACCCCACAAGACACAAACTCCGCCAGCCTCCTGGAACGAATGGACAAGATTTGCTTCTCCCAGTTGGTTACAGACCCCACTCACAGAGCAGGACACGCTCTGGAACCTATCTTTATGTATATTCACGTCCAGTAACAATGTCAACATCAAGCCACAACACAGAACTCACCTGGACCAACCACTCCTTTATCTACTTCACAATCACAGGATCACCCGCACCTCCCACAACTCTCCCAGCGTCTCCTTCCACAGCTGGAGCAAAGTGACACAAGCCCAATGGATGAATGTCCTCAACACCTCCCAGCCCCGCATCACAACCAACCTGGTTGTGGTTCCCGGCTGGGAACAGGCAGTCGAGATCTTCAACACTTGGATCACCAAGGCTTCCGAATGAGTTATCCCCATCAAACCAGCCAAAACCTGCAGTTCCACCGAACAAGGCAGCTGGTACACACCAGAACTCAGCACAATGAAAAGCAACTGAGAAGAAGGCACACTAGCAGAAACAATACGAACCAAGCCACCTTCATGTCTGCCCTCAACAAATGCCACCAACGACTCATAGACGCAAAAAAGATGCCCTTGCAGACCGCATTGAGGCAAGTGCCAACCACGCCAAGGAGCTCTTCACCATTGCCCAACAGCCACCATGAACAGGATTCCTCCGGAAGAAGCTGGCACTAAAATGAAGTACATTGTGCAGAGAGTCCAGTCGATCTCTTACTGGTACACAGAGGCAAAAAGTAGATAATGCTAACGCTCTTTTTGTGGTAGTGTGGACGAGCAGTTAAGCTTATCAGAGGGTAGTGCTAAGCATTTGTTGTACTCACAAGAGGCAATAAATGAGACAAACGCTCAAATAAATTAGAGACAAATTTGTAAAAATAACACTGATTTGTAAATAATTTTTCAGAACTTAGTTCTATGGTAAGTATGCTTTAAGTTAGAATTTTTAAAAGTTCACAAATAAGTCACTGTTATGTGCAATTATGCACAATCGAAGTCAATGGGAAAAACTAGAAAAAAGCATATAAAATCACAAAGCGAGTTCTGGCGGCTCACCTTCTGGATTTAGGTAAGTAGCCAGGGCAGGCCCAATGTTCCCGTAGTGGAAGATCCAGAGCATCCTGGATTTGGCTGGGAGCAGGGCGCTGAGGTTATTGGTAGCTGGAGTGCTACAAAGAAGGGGCCACCTGAAAACAAAGAGGGACTTAAAGGTAAGCCCCGGGGGTCCTACTTGACGGAGCGGGTCGCAAGGGCCACAGGACCATGGGAGCATAGCTGGCTCATCGTTACCCAGGCCGAGCGTGCTGGGTGAAGAGTAGATAGGGCAGTCAAACGCCGTGTGTCGAGATGGTCCACGCAGGCAGAGGCAGGCGGGTTGCAGGAATGAATCCGTGAAAGCTGGGTGACTCACAGAGCAGGTCTCAAAGTCCCTCGAAGGATGTCTGCATCCAGGGAAGTTGGAGTTCGGATTGGACTCTTTCTTCTCAGTCTTTGGTGTACATGGTCTGGTTCCCTGGGTATTGGGATGGCTCCGGTAGGTCCTGGTGTCCTCTCACTTGCTGGAGGACAGAACTGACCATCCTGAATTGCTGTACCTCTTCTGGCTTGGGTGCTGCATCTGAGTCACCGGGGAGCAGCAAGGCGATAAACCGGACTTCACGCTTTGGTGGCTGCAGGGGAGTAGCCCCTCTACTCCAAGGGAGGTTCTCTGTAATTGGTCGAAGACTGAAGGTGCTCTAGGGATCTTGGAGGCCTCACGGTTGCAGGACAGGACAGCACACCATGATTGTTGACATATGAAAGCAGCTGGTCCGTCGAAGGGACTGTGGTTCAGTCAAAGAGCCAGGTCTTGAGGTCCTTCCTGAATTGAGGCAGTGACGCTGATTTGCTGAAGTGGAGAGGGAGGGTGTTCCAGGTCTTTGCTGTTAGGTAGGAGAAGGATCTTCCTCCTTCAATGGTCTTGCAGATATGTGGGATGGTAGCCAGGGCCAGTTGGGCGAAGCAGAGGTGGCTGCGTGGAATGTGAGGCGATGGTTAAGGTATGAAGGTCCCGGTTCGTGTAGGGCTTTTTTGGCGTGTGTGAGGAGCTTGAAGGTGGTCCTTTTGCTGACTGGGAGCCAGTGGAGGTCTCACAGGTGTCCGGTGATGTGGCTGCTATGGGGGATGTTGAAGATAAGTCTGGTGGAGGCTTTCTGAATGTTCTGCAGTTATTGAGGAGTTTCTGGGTGATGCAGACGCAGAGTGAATTTCCGTAGTCAATTCTATTGCTGAAGAGTGCATCGGTGACCGTCTTTATGGACTTGGTGGGGATCCACTAGAATATCTTTCGGAGCAGGCGTAGCGTGTGAAAACAGGATGATGAGACGGCGTTGATTAGGCGGCTCACGGTGAGCGGGTGTACAAAATGATGCAGAGGTCTCACTTGTGGTCTGTTGGTGTTGGAGGGTCAAGTGCTGCGGGCCACCAGGAGTCGTCCCAGGTGAAGGAGGTGGAGCCCCTGATGAGGACTATGCTCTTCTCTGAGTTGAGCTCGAGGCAGCTGTTCTTCATATCCAGGTGCAACAGCCTTCAATCCGTTGTTGAAGTTGTTCTTGGCGACTGTGGGTTCATTGGTGAGGGAGAGAATCAACTGGGTGTCATCGAGGTAGGAGACAATGCTGAAGAGAGTCAGGCTCAGGGAAGAGCCATGGGGCACTCCGCAGCTGATCTGTGTGAGGGACGGTGTAGAATACTGCCGAGAGGTCCAGGAGGATGAGGATCTGCAGTTTCGCCTCAGTAGAGGAGGGTGCGGATGTCGTCTGTGGCGGGGAGGAGGGTGGTCTTGGTGCTGTTGTTTCTTCAGAAGATAGATTGGGAGAAGTCCAGGATGTGGTTCACTTTGATGAACTCAGAGAGTTGGGCGTTGGATTTACTCAATGACCTTGGCTGGGAAGGGAAGAAGAGAGATGGATATGAATGGTCTGTCAGGTCGGCAGATGGGTTCTTCAGCAAGGGGATGATATGCGTGTTTCTAGTCTTCCTGGAAGGTTGCAGACGTGATGGAGCAGTTGATGGCGAGGCAGAGTTCGGGGGCGATAGTGGTGCCGGCTGTGTTGAAGATGTGGTGAGGGCAGGGGTCTGAGGGTGCTCAGGAGTGGATGCTCTTCATGACCTTGAGGGTGTAGTCAGTGGTGAGGGGAGTCCAGCACAGCAGGGTCTGTTGGGGTCCATTGTTCAGTGCGATGGTTGCAGGTGGGGTGGGAAGGTCTTGGGTATTGAGGCTGTAAAAGCCGTTGTAGATCTCCTTAATCTTGTGGTGGAAGAAGGTGCTGAGGTTGTTGCAGAGGTCTGGGCAGGGTGGGATGTCTGCTGTCTCTGCTGGGTCTGGCAAATGTTTTGACCACGGCGAGAGATGGTTTACTATTGAGTGGGTTGGTGTTGATCCCTTCTTGTAGGGCTGCTTTCTTTGTTGTTCTAATGAGGTAGAGATGTGTCGTGATAGGGGTCTTGAAGGCTGACTGGTCTTGCTGCTCCTCCATCTCTTCTCGAACCATCTATAGGTGTGCCTAGACTCATGAAGGGTGGGAGCAAAGCAGCTGGCTTTCTTGGGGTGTTGTTTGCCTGGGGCTCTCTTCAGAGGAGCCAGAGTGTTGGCGCAGTTGGAGGTCCATTGGTGGAGGACCAAATATCTTAGGGTACAGGGAAGCCATCATGGTGCTGGGGAACTCGTAATGACAAGTAGCTAGCCCATGTACTCTCTATGGCTTCCCTTTGCACTTACAATATAAAAAATGGCTTAGATATTGTAAGGCATGCTGATATGTCTACACATGGGATATAGTGCACCCTGCCTTAGGGCTTTAAGGCCTGCAGTAGGGGCAACTTACCAATACCTCATGCTGTGTATAAGGGCATGGCACACAGGGCTGTGCCTAAATACATGATAGAATGTACACCCACTTTCTTTCCAAGGTTCATGATTGCTCCAGGCATAACTAATAACCTCCGGCATGCAGACTGGGTTCATTCTCTGCCGCACGGCCATGTGCGTATAAATCCAAGAAGAGTGGAGAGCAATTGCACCCCATTTCCAACCACACAGCGACATCATTCAGTACTCAACAGACTCCATTTTAAATTTGCTCATAGAGAAAGTTAATAAACATTTGAAGAAAACATGGAGTAAAATCGAATAAAATGGATAATCAAATTTAAAATGGAGTATGTTGAGTACTGAAGGTTGTAGCTGTGCAATTGGAATTGGGGCACATTTGCTCTCCACTCTTCTTGGATTTACACATGGCTGTGTGCCATGTTGATTCTTCGGTTTTCACCAAGACACGCAGCCTGCAGTGGCAGTGTGCATTTTCTTGGTGAGGGGTCACTAAGGTGGCACAATTCTTGCAGCAGCCATAGAGGACCCTCTTCAGTACCCAGGCACCACGGGTACCATTCACTAGGGACTTACAGGGGATGCTGAAGTGGTGCCAATCATGGTACAGTTTTTAGGGGAAGAACACTGGTACTAGGAACCTGGCAGCAGGGACGAAGTGCACCTACATTTGAAATCACATCATGCATCAGGCAAAAAGTGGGGGCTCACCATGTCAACAGAGACACTTTCCTACACCCTCCCTCACAGGAACTCTGCCACGATCTTGTAAATAATTTCCACAAGATATCCACCATCAACAGTAACTTTGAGTCTTCACTCCAACGGAAGCCGGCCATGACTAAAATCTCACTGCACGGGAACAGCTCACTACACTGGACATCCCAGACATCTTGAACCATCCACTCAGGAGCATACACCTACCCTTGCCCACACTGCCTCTTCAATCTAGGAAGCAATGAGATCAACCACAAACTCACCACCATTCTCAATGCATCCATCACCACAGCCACCTTGCCCGACACATGAAAACATGCAGAGGTCAAAACTCTTCTACAGAGTCCCTCTGCAGACTACAGTGATCTCCAGAACTACTGCCCCATCTCACTGCTCATATTCTAAGCCAAAGTCCTGGAGAAGGCCATCGACCAACAGCTTACTGAACACCTGGAGAGAAACAACCTGTTAGATGACTCCCAATCAGGTTTCCCAGCTAACCACAGCACTGAGACCGCCCTGATCGCTGACACTGATGACATTCCCACCTTACTCGAGAGAGGGGAATTGGCCTCTCTGCAGCTGTATCCCACCACACAATCAACTGATTGTACCAAATTGGAATCAAGAAAAACGCACTCAGAGGGATTGCATCATTACTCAAGGGACACATGCAGAGAAAACGCCCATCCCCTTCATCTCAGAATCCATGAGCACCAATTACAGCATCCCTCAAGGCTCAGTCCTCAGCTCCACCCACTTCAACCCCTACATGACGCCTCTGGCTGACATTGTCAGAACCCATGATATCAACATCATATCCTACGCCAACGACACTCAGCTCATCCTCTCACTCTCAGGAGATTTATTTATTTATTTAATTATGAGATTTTTAGTGCGCAACTACTACCCTAAGGTGTCTAGGCGCAAGACTAACTTTAACAACTGCATGAACAAGATTACAACCTGGATGAAGGACAACTCTCTGAAGCGCAACATGGACAAGAACTAAGTGCTAATCTTTGGGAACCATGCCTCCCTCTGGAAGGATACCTGGTGGTCTGCTGAACTCGTCCCATCCCTACACCAAAAAACTTTGCCGCAAACTCTGCATTATCCTGGACAGCAAACTCACCATGAAACGCTAGATCAACACCATCTCCTCTGCCTTCTTCCATGTTCTAGCATGCTCCAAAGAATCTTCAAATGGCTCTCCATAAACAAGAGAAAAACGGTTACAAAAACCCTAATAAATAGTTGTCTGGACTACGACAATGCACTGTACACAGAAACCCCCATGGACTTATGAGAAGGCTTGAGACGATTCAGAATTCAGCAGCCAAATTGATCCTCATGCTCCCCAAATGGACCCACATTACCCTGCACCTGAGGAACCTCCACTGGCTTCCAGTACAGAAGAGATGTCAATTCAAACTACTGACACACACCAACAAAGCCATCCACAACAAAGGGCCAGCATACATGAACCACTGCCTGAACTTCCACCAACTATCCAGAAACATGTGCTCCGCCTCTCTCGCCCTTGCACAGGCACTGCACATCGCTCAAACCACAGCGAAAAACGCTCCTTCTCCCACCTCACCGCCCAGTCCTGGAACGCCTGAACATCACCCGCTCTGACGGACTTCATGAAGAGACTCAATACCTAGTTCTTCGACTAGCCCAACAAGCCAGAGTCTGGTTACCTCCACGTGTGATAAGCCATGCTCTACAAGTACTGATTGATTGCATGATTGATTGATAGACTATGGAGCCCTGCCAAGAAGGGCTGGTCCTGCAACACTAAGTATGGCAATACTGCTAAGAATTGCTATCTTACATCCCACTTAAGATAATCTATGTATTGATATAGTTTCCCTACAACTTAAGTGTAGCTATCCCTCAGCCAGTCAGACTCCAACTGACATACCTGGAATGCTAGCTCAACAACTAGAATCTAGAACACAATTACATTTTTTCTTCCAAATGACATAGACATGACATAGCTTGCAAGCATCTAACATTTTCTCATCCTTTATAAATTCAAGGAAGCGTCACAACATTTTCATAGAAATAGATTTACATAAACTCACTTAAGAAGTGTAAACTATAGAAACCATGAAGCCTGGAATGTTTTTAGAGAAAGGTTGGGCCATTTAAAAGGGTACGTCCACAAGGTAGTGCTGAAGTCTGATTCCATACCTGTTCAACACAAGGTACAGAGAATTCCCCCAGCTGCTCGAGCTGCAATTGAGCAGATGTTAGAAGAAATACTTTTAAGTGGAGTGATTGAACCGGTGGAGACGTCCAGATGGATATCTCTGGTTGTAATCACAGAGAGCTCCGATGGGAAGTATAGGTTTTGTGTTGATCTCAGGTCTCTTAACCAGAGTGTGGTAGTAGACTTACCCATTGCCGAACATAAACAAATTAATATTGGCTTTGTGGGGTGGAATGTATTTTTCTAAAATAGATTTGAAATCAAACTGCATGAAGAATCCAAACCTCTTACAGTTTTTATCACCATGGAGGGTACTTTTCAGTTTACACGGATTCCATTTGGTTTATTATGTTTGGCCGCAAGTGTTTTTCAAAGGATGGTGAACGAGGTGAGGTGGTCAAGTGTATGAGCAACATCCTATACTTCCAGGACGACATTCTGATATTTGGTGATTCGATTGAACAGCACAACATGGTCCTCAAGTAGGCTTTGCACAGAATAGTAGAAGCAGGCTTGTCTCTCTGATGTGACAAATGCAAGTTTCTGGTTGACCAAGTGGAATATTTGGGTTACAATATTACTGCAAATGGAGTAAAGCTTAAAGGGAATTTGTTAAATGCAATAGGTTTATCTCCTTCAGCTGTTCATTAGGGTCTTTCCTAGGCCTCATCGAATATTATTCCAAGTTTGTTCAAAGATTTGTTGATAAGACAGAATGCTTTAGGGTACTGTTAAAGAAATGGGTCAGATTTGTGTGTGTGTGTGTGGGGGGGGTGATCATCAGATATGTTTTGATCTCATACAGAAACAAATCTATAGTGCTGGAATCCTAACACCGTTTGACACCAAATTGAAGTCTGGCTTACTGTTGATGCCAGTGCCTCAAGTATCGGGGAAGTTCTCTCACAAATCAATGACAAACATGATAGAACAGCAGCATTTACTTCCAGTACCTTGACCACCCACGAGAGAAATTACTTGGTCATAGAGCGTGAGGCGCTTGCAGCAGCTTGGGGGGCTGAATATTTTTGAACTTACCTGTAGGGAACCAAGATTGTTTTGTGAACAGACCACAAACCGCTAGTAAAGGTTCTGCATCTAGGAGGAGTGCTGCTGAGAAGTGGTAGCACTGTACTCTGAGTATGGCAGCACTGCACAGAAGTGCTGGTACTGTGACACTGAGTATGGCAGCGCTGCACAGAAGTGCTGGTCCTGTAAAACTGGGTATATCAGCATTGCACAGAAGTTCTGGTACTGTAACACTAGGTATGGCACCCTGCTGAGAAGTGCTAGCATTGTAACACTGAGTATAGCAGCCCTGCTGATAGCTGCTAGCACTGTAATACAAAGTATGACTGCATAGAAGTGCGGGTACTGTAACACTGAGTATGGTAGCGCTGCATAGAAGTGCTAGTACTATAGCACTTAGTATGTCAGGCCTAGTGAGAAGTGCTAGTACTATAACACTGAGTATGGCAGCACTCCTGAGAAGTGCTGGTATTGTAATGCAAAGTATGGAATCCCTGCCGCGAAGTGCTAGCACTGTAATACAAACAATGGCAGTGCGTCTGAGAAGTGTTAGCACTATAATATTTTTGTATGGCAGTGCTGCAGAGAAGTGCCAGCACTATAACACCAAAAGTAGCTGAGATGAGATGAGATGTGCAGGCACCATTAGTAGCATAGCAGCAGCTCTGTGAAGTGCTGTCCATATTAGAAGCATAGCAGCTCTGTGAAGTGCCGGCACTATAATACACAGATCTAGGTGGAGAGGCTATCACAGGGTACTAAAGTATATCTCAGCTCAGTAGCCCGTCCGCCGCCTGGCACAATGACCCACTCGCCCCGCTCCTAGCCCCAGTCCTGCTTGGGAACGGTGTCACGCTGAGCTCAACGCCTCAGCGGCCCCCACCCCGGCCTCATGAGGTGAGAATGTATCTTAGCTCAACCTCCTGCCCCCCCACACCCCCTGTTCCTTCTGTTCCCATCTAAGCTCATCAGATCTTAAGCCTTTAAGTCTAGTCACGTTTCTTAAGCCCTGGCAGCCAAGGAGCTGGTCGAGGCCTGTTTAGAACAAGCATTGGCAACGCCCTTAGGTCTGGCCCATGAAACCTTCTTTTAGCCAGGCTGTGCAGCACGCTGCATTTATTTAAAACATGCGACTGCCCACAAAAGGACAGAGACTATTTTTTTCTTTTTATTTGCCGTTCACTGATGGATCAGTAACTAAAAAAAAAGTTGTGTTAAAGCGGCTTTTTAAGAAACAGCACGAAAGTGCTTATTACAAAAAGCATGTGAAACTGATGAGCGGGATGGGGTGGAGCGAGAAGCAGCACAGCAGAGGGGGGGGGGAGAAGTAACATGAGGAGGAAAACGCGAATACCAACAAGCATTGGCATAGCCAATAGGCCTCGCCTTTTGGACCTTATAAGTGTTTGGCCAAGCAGCACCTTACCCTGTGTGCTGTGCCACCAGGGATTGAAGAGCTGTACAATTATTACACACGCGTGTGAAAGAAAGTGCTAACAGTTTTATGGCTAAATATTGTCCGTATTGTTTTTTTTAAAGTTTGATATATGGTAGGAATACCTAATATTTAAGGCTCCCTGCTTTCCGTTTTTACGGATTTTTACAGATAAATACAGACAGGAAAGGTGCTTTCTGTGTGCATTTATTTTTAAAAGTGGATAAATACAGAAAATTTACTTCTTTTTAGTGGCTCTGTGCTGTCTTTGATGAGTTGTAGCCCAACAGCTGAGCAGATGGACAGCACGGGGAATTTAAAAAACAGGATGACATTTGTTTAAATAAAGGCATGTGGCAAAATACATTTGGAGTATAATGGTAATATTTGGAGATGTATAGCTACGCAATATTTGGCAGCTTAAATAGTTAAATCACAACAGACATCAAAGTATGAGTGTGCTTCGATCAGTTAATTACATATGGAAATGTACAGTTTTGCAACTTCATTTATACACACACAAAATAAATATGGATAAATACATATAAAATAGGGAAAAAATAAATATAGATAAATACAGACAGAAATGGTAAAAAAAAAAAAAAATACCATAAAACCGGGAGCCCTACTTATATAATCTGTTTAACGCAGGTTAGCCCCGAGGTACACCTAACGCTACAAAGGGCGAAGTAGGCGCGGGACGATCTCGCATGCGCATTACACCGAGCTAATTGCTGTAACTGGGGTTTGAACGTGTACAGGATCTTAACGGAAATAAAAAGAGGACTAACAGAATTTATATTGCACCACTAAATGATATACACGTAACTGCCTTAATTCGAAAGAGCGTTAGACTAAGGTGTGGTACCAAGGAAAAAATAGAACACGCATCAGGAAGCCACAATGGTCGTGACCAAGAGGGCAGTATGGTTTGGAAACTTGAAAACCGTCTAACTGGACTACATAGAGCAAATTTGAAGCTGTGGAAGGATGCAGCTCATCCAATCAGTGGCAATGCTGAAGAGCTGAATAAACAAGAAAAGGGAGGAAGGTCACTCAATAAGGAACAGGGAAGAGGGGATATGCAAGAAAGCCATTAAATCATGACCACCGGGCGGACCCAATGTCCGCCCTAGGTACTGCATTGTAGACAGCAGGTTTATGACAAGAAAAGCTGAACCTATCTGCAGGTAAGACAAAGCAAGAGATAGAGCACTGAATTCTGGTTTGCATTTTCCAAATTAATTTTCAACATTTTTTGCAAAACAATTTTAGGTTTTGCACGGGGCGATAATCTAGCACTTTAGTTTACTTATTTCAGTTGAAGCAACAACGACCACAGCTCCCAGAAAGCATCACACTATCGAATGGAGGTTAGGCGAGGTCACGGTACTGAGCAGCCCCAGGGTAGGGAAACTTGACATTACTCACCCAGTAGCAGCAGGGAGCCTGCAATGGTCATCTTGAGGAGAAGGTCTGTGCTGCTTCCAGTCGTCTGTATTCCTGCTGAGAAATGCAGCCTCCTGGTCCTTGGTCAGCTGCAGTCTCCCTGACTCTCCGGTAGGTACCGCCTCCCTTGGCTCAGTGGTCAAAGTGCAGGCTCCAACAGTGCCCTCGGCTCTCAGGACAGGTGCAGCCTCCCGCAGTGCCCCCGGCTCTCAGGACAGGTGCAGCCTCCCGCAGTGCCCCCGGCTCTCAGGACAGGTGCAGCCTCCAGCAGTGCCCCCGGCTCTCAGGACAGGTGCAGCCTCCAGCAGCGCCCCCGGCTCTCAGGACAGGTGTAGCCTCCAGCAGTGCCCCCGGCTCTCAGGACAGGTGCAGCCTCCAGCAGCACCCCCGCCTCTCAGGACAGGTGCAGCCTCCAGCAGCACCCCTGCCTCTCAGGACAGGTGCAGCCTCCAGTAGCACCCCTGCCTCTCAGGACAGGTGCAGCCTCCAGCAGCACCCCTGCCTCTCAGGACAGGTGCAGCCTCCAGCAGCACCCCTGCCTCTCAGGACAGGTGCAGCCTCCAGCAGCACCCCTGCCTCTCAGGACAGGTGCAGCCTCCAGCAGTGCCCCTGCCTCTCAGGACAGGTGCAGCCTCCAGCAGCACCCCCGCCTCTCAGGACAGGTGCAGCCTCCAGCAGTGCCCCCGGCTCTCAGGACAGGTGCAGCCTCCCGCAGTGCCCCTGCCTCTCAGGACAGGTGCAGCCTCCAGCAGCACCCCTGCCTCTCAGGACAGGTGCAGCCTCCAGCAGCACCCCTGCCTCTCAGGACAGGTGCAGCCTCCAGCAGCACCCCTGCCTCTCAGGACAGGTGCAGCCTCCAGCAGCACCCCTGCCTCTCAGGACAGGTGCAGCCTCCAGCAGTGCCCCTGCCTCTCAGGACAGGTGCAGCCTCCAGCAGCACCCCTGCCTCTCAGGACAGGTGCAGCCTCCAGCAGCACCCCTGCCTCTCAGGACAGGTGCAGCCTCCAGCAGCACCCCTGCCTCTCAGGACAGGTGCAGCCTCCAGCAGCACCCCTGCCTCTCAGGACAGGTGCAGCCTCCAGCAGTGCCCCTGCCTCTCAGGACAGGTGCAGCCTCCAGCAGCACCCCTGCCTCTCAGGACAGGTGTAGCTCCCAACAGTACCCGCAGCACCCCTGGTTCTTCGGTGAGGTGCAGCCCCCAGCAGCGCCCCTGGTTCTTCCTGAGGTACAGCCCCCAGCAGCGCCCCTGGTGCTTCGGTGAGGTGCAGCCCCCAGCAGCGCCCCTGGTTCTTCAGTGAGGTGCAGCGTCTCCTGGCTCTCGGGCCACATGCAGCCTCTATCAGACCCCATGGACTCTCTCACTAAAGCAAGCTGCCGCCTTAGCAGGCCTCCCTCCACCCTTCAGGTACAATTAATGTCCCTCTGGTGTCACGAGGGCGGGAGCTCCCAGCAGGCAGCCGCTACCTCCCCATAACAGGCAGATCTCCTCTAGAGAGTCCCGAACCGGAGATCGGTGCATTTCACAATCGGCACCAGCTTACAGACTCACTGTTTGAAGATCTCCCAGTTTCTCCCAACATAAAGTGTGGGTACAAAACTCCCTTTCCCAAGAGAAATTGGCATCTCGTACCTAAGCACTTTGGCCAGTCTTGAGAGCAGAAAGCTCTAATGTTATAATCCAAAAGAAGTCCAGAAGTAGGCAAATTGTAGGTTATAACTAGGGGTGCGTGGAATTTACATAGTTGCGCTACGCAAAGCTCCGCAAAACAGTAAAAAATCTCTGCAAGCACGTAGTTCCGCGAACACGCAGAATTGCTTGTTCCGCCCATTCGCAATGCTTTTTTCCTGTTCGCGAACGCTGTTTGCATGCTCAGGGGGAAATATCTTGCAAACACGAATTTTGAAAGCGCGAGCAAGCAAAAAATTCCTTGAAGCCGCGGATCGCGGAATTTTTGGCAATTCTGTGTTCTCCGCGGAACGCTAAATTACCCAAATTCCGCAAATTCTGCGAGCGGAACGGAATTTACTGCCCAGGCCTAGTAATAACAGGATGATTTATTTACGTTAAGTTACAGATAAATATGATGGTAAGTAAGATAGTTGATAGCCCTACCAGGAGCGGCCTCCCTGCTGCTCAGCCTGCACACTCCAACTGACACTCAGCGCATCACCAGGCACCCATGCATTCCATGACATCACCAGGCACCTGTGCATTCGGTGACATCACCAGGCGCCCGTGCACTCCATGACGTCACCAGGCATCCGTGCATTCCATGACATCACCAAACATCCACCATTCCATTCCATGACATCACCAAGCATCCACCATTCCATTTCATGACATCACCAAGCATCCAGCATTCATCCTGGCTGAGCAATGGGAAAGAAGTAGATAAGGAAAAGGAAAGGCAACAGTTAATACCACAACATATCGCCTTTCCTTGTAGAAACAAAAGAGAGAAGCAATGCAAAGAACAAAGTCAATACCTATAACCAGAATGAAGAAAAAGGCGATAGAACCACATGCAGATATGTGGAAATATGAATTTAACCGACTAAAGATAAAACATAGATAGAAGGTTGCAAAATCAATAAATACGTAAATGTCACCAAATAGTAGATATAACATTCATAATATCATAAATGCATTAACACATGAAAAGAGTAGATGGAACAAGACTCCAAGAACTCATAAAACAATAAATAGAACAATACTAAATCAGTAAGTATATAGACATCACCAAATTATAAATAGAACGCTCCTAAGGTCATAAATAGATTAACGGCCAGATTCATGAAACGAAAATTGGCTCGCAAAGGGCCAGATTCTGAAAATCTGGTCCTTTGCGAGCGCAATTTTTGAATTTGGGATTCATCATCCCAAATGCAAAAATCGCTATTGTAGAATTCGCAAATTTGCGAGCAATTGCATTTAAGAAATCTCTATTTGAGATTCCTTAAATGCAATTCATGATACATTTAAAAAATGCGAATTCGCAATTTTAGGCCGCTATTTACCGCGAAGTCAAACCTCGTGGTAAATAGCGGAAACTTAGAAAAATGCACTTAAGTGCATTTTTCTAAGTTGTATGTTACACACACACATGTTCTTGGGACATGTGTGTGCGTAACACCAGCGTCAATGTCATTTCAGGGGTGCAACAGGGTGTCCTTTGGACACCCCTGCACCCTTGAAATCGCAATTTCAAAATGCGAATCGCTAATAGCGATTTGCACATTGATATGTCTTCCCATTCATTCCTATGGGACTTTAGGCCCATAGGAATGAATGGGGAGTTAATCCTTATTTGCGATTAGCAATTAGCTAATCGCAAATAAGGAAGCTGTAGGAATCGCAAAATAAATTGCGATTTGTACATGAATCCCGTATTGCGAGTCTGTAATAGCGATTCCTTAATAATCGCTATTACTGACTCGCAAAACGGGCCTTTGATGAATCTAGCTGTAAATCATTAAAAAAATACATAAACACTACTCCCGAAAGCAATAAATGCCTTAATATCTCTCTCACCCATCCCCTTCCTAACAGAACTAAAGATACAAGCACACCGCATGCACCCACACATACATACCCTGCTGGTACACTATAAACTCTAGGGCACTCAACCCTACAACACAAACACTCCGCTGTACACCTAACAGTACTTCACTTCTCAGGCAACACACCTCAAAGTACACACCCCTACACGCAGCAGTCGGATACACAACTCTGTAACTCAGTATCAAGCACACAACCCCACAAAGCGTCACAGGGACCATGACACTAAACTCAACGAAACTCAGGACCCACATGCAGTACAACACGAGTGGGTTAAAAATCACCGATAGCCTCACTAAATTCCAATTGCATAAATAACAGCACAGTCACAATGAACAAGGCAGCAACATGAGCACAGCTAATAACAGTACACCAGTGGCTAGCAAGTAGAACAAGTGACCTGAAGAAATGAGAAAACAAAGCAATCAGCAGCATGGCCCTGTAAATAAAGATAAACAAGCATATCATGTCCTGACATCACAAAAGCAAACTTCATTATTTCAATAATTAAACAATGCTGAGTAATGCAGAAACATATGAAACTTTCCCATTCTTCACTGCGCCGCACTGGTGAACACGTCACTAAAAACAGCAGAAAGAAGTGAACAAAAAACAGCAGGAAAGAATCAATGTTCTCCAGCAGCCCAGGCACAAAGATGTCAAAGTGCTATTATAATAACTTCTACACCTGGTACACGGACCCCGAGAGGGAAATTAGATCATAGCCAAACTCCATCACCTTCCTAGCGAAGCGTTGCCAAGGAAACTAAAGTTTCACAACCTGCAAAAACCTGCGTGCTCACGTACTCCAGGAAGTCACGAGACCAAAGAAGGCGCGGAAGGAGCACCACGTCGCGTCACGAAATAAATAGAACTAGTTACCTTGCGCTCGCTGCATCGCCAACTCTGCGATGCTGCAAGCGCAAGGTAAATTGTTTTATTTATTTGTTTACTAACTTTACTCCTGGCCGTCGTATGTCAGACTCTACTACCCCCCACCCTGTTCCTACCCCGCCTCGCCGCAGCACTCCCTCTGCGAGCCGCCACTGTATGAAGCGCTACATAAAACATGTGCACGCAGGACCGGACTGGCCGTTGCGGGCACCGGGCAATCCCCCGGTGGGCCGCATGGGTGGGGGCCGTTTTGTTACAGGGCCCTGTAACAAAATCAGCAGAAAACCGGCCCTGGCAAAGAGAGCCGTCGCACCCCCAAACCCCCGGGGTGGAAGGGGGCGGACGGGCACTTTGCCAGGACCGGTTTTGGTTCGCAGGTCGGCCCTGTGTGCACGGAGTAGCTGCTTGGTTGACAATTCAAAAAGTACTTTGGGTCTTGCAAGGACTAGAACAGGACTTTAAGTACATAAACATTAAACAAGCATTTGCAATGCAATAGGTCCTGTATTTGCGAGAGTTTAAGCTATTGGCATTGTAAATGACAATGCCTTTTATTTATATGTTTTGATAACTAACACATAAATAAAAGGCATTGTCACTTACAATGCCAATAGCGTAAACTCTTGTAAATGCGAGACCTATTTCACTTCAAAGAAACGGCCGCCATTGTCCCAGGCTGCGTGGAAAGTGAAAGCCCGCATGGCGCACTGAATGTTTCAGGAAAGCGTGTTGTGCCTGCAGTAGGAGAAACTCAAAATAAAAAAATAGTGTTTCCAGACGTACCGTGTAACTAAAGTAGTAAAAGGGCCGGCACTCATGGGAGGTTACAAATGAAGACAATAAGGTACTAAGGAGGGACTATAAAGCCTAGCAACGAATCAGAAACCTGCATTTACATAGAACAATAACACAAGCCAATGAAAAATATGGGCGGTGCGTCAAGTCCGTACTCGAATACAGCATGCCTCGCAGAAGAGTGCAGCCCAGGCTCGACCTAAAAACAATGCAGTGCAATGCAATGCAACACAATACGTGCAATCTAATACTGACCCACACACTGTGGCTTCAAGAACATGCCACAAAGTAAGTCAACCACAAAATGACAAACCCAACCTGGCTTTGGGCGGTCCTGCTCCATGCCCCCACTAAACTCCTTCAGACGCCATGCCCTTCTTGCCACCCTTACCCTGGGCCCTGGGCATCTGCAGGAAGAGTGTGTGTGTGGTGGTCAGTTTGGATGGGTACTTCACGATGCCACTCCTGACCCCCCATGCGCGCTGACCCCACGCCCTCCTTCTAGGGTTCAAAGCGCTGTGGGAAGAGATTGGTGACAGGGGCTCCTTGGACCAGTACTGCCCCATGCCATCTGTACCCCGTTGCCCCATGCCCTCCTTCTCACTGGGTCAGGGGCACCTGCGGGAAGAGGTTGAGGGGGGTGGTTCTCTTGGGTCTGTACTGCTCCATGATGCCCCCTGTGCCCCATGTGACGACCCCATGCCCCGGGCCCGCCTCACCTGTGCACCTGCGGGAATAGGTGGAAGGTGGTGGGTCTCCATGCCCCCTGTGACCCCATGCCCGGGCTCCTGTGCCCTCATGTGACCCCAAGCCCACATGGCATCCTTCCTGAACCCTCATGTGACCTCGGGCCCCCGTGCCTCCCTCACTGGGTCCTGGGCACCTGGGGAAAGAGGTGGAGGGTGGTGGGTTACTATGCCCCAGGTACCCATATGCCCGACCCCGTGCCCTTATGTGACCCCACGCACCCGTGCCCCCTCACCTGGGTCCGGGGCACCTGCGGGAAGAGGTGGAGGGTGGTGAATCTCTATACCTCTGTGCCCTCATGTGACCCCCACACCCCCGGTACCCGTGCCCCCCGCTCCCCCGTGCCCTCCTCACCTGGGTCCTGGGCACCTGCGGGAAGAGGTGGAGGGTGGTGAGTATCTATGCCCCTGTGCCCTCATGTGACCACCCCCTATGCCCCAGCCCCCGTGCCCCCTTGCCCCCTCACCTGGGTCCGGAGCACCTGCGGGAAGGGGTTGAGGGTGATGGGTCTCTATGCCCCAGGTACCACCCTGTACCCTCATGCCATCATGTGTCGCCCCAGCCCCTGTGCCTCCCGTGCCTCCTCACCTGGGTCCGGGGCACCTGCGGGAAGAGGTTGAGGGTGGTGGGCCTCTATACCCCTGTGCCCTCATGTGACCCCCACGCCCTCGGTACCCGTGCCCCCCGCGCGCCCCTGCCCCCTCACCTGGGTCCTGGGCACCTGCGGGAAGAGGTTGAGGGTGGTGGGCCTCTTGGGCCGGTAATGCTCCATGGCGCGGGGCTCGGTGCGGGGCTCCGGGGGCTCCTCGGGCGGCTCGTCCCCGGCGTCGATCAGGTCCAGCTCCAGCATCTCGGCCTGGATCCGGCCCGCAGCGCCCCCCGCCGGCCGCGGGGGATCCGCCATCACGTGCGCCTGGGGAGAGAGAGGGAAGCGGTCAGCACCAGAGGGGCACAGCATCACATGGGGGGGGCAGAGACTGGCACCCGAGGGAGAGAGTGCAGCGGTCAGAACGAGAGGAGCACAGCATCACAGGGCGGGGCAGAGGCTTACAGCGTGGCCGGGGCGGGGGGGGGGGGGGGGGGGGGGAGAGAGAGAGAGAGAGGGGCAGTGGACAGAGGCACACATCATCACAGGGAGGGGCACAGATTGGCACCAGAGGAGGGGGCAGTGGACAGGACCAGCCTCACAGTGAGGGGGAGGGACAGCCGGGCATCATGGGGAGGAGGGATGGGGTGCTGATGATTCACCCAGCATTCACCCGGGTGGAGGGGGAGGGGGGGGGGTCAGACTACATGACATCACCTGGGAGTCACACTGCATGGGATCGAGGGGGCTGTTTCATGCAGCACTGTAGAGGAAGGGATACAAAGTGACATCAAACGGTGGGGGGGGGGGTTGGGGGGGGGGGGGCAGTGCACTGCATGACACGGGGAGGGTCACAGTACATTCCACCGGGGTGGGGGCAGAAACACTGGGTGGCATGAACTTTGAATAACGCTTTATGGACTGAAGGGGGGCACTGCCAGGGGCGCAACTAGACCCGAACTTTGGAGGGGGGGGGTAACACTCCCAGCCAGGGCTGGCCCTAGCTCTGGTCGCACACGGTGCAACAGTCTTTTTTGGTGCCCCTCCCCCATTTCTTCCACTCACCAGCAAGGCCCCTCGTCTCTCTATAGCACCCTTCTGACAAACATTTCATTTTAATATAGCTCTACCGTAGCTCACTAACACTCAGTTCCGAGATCTGATTGGTACACGCTCTTTGTAGCAGGCACATTAACCCTCTGCGCTGTGCGGGTGGCAGGAGTGTCCATGTGACTGCGCGGTGAACGATGAGACAGTGTGAGAGTAGGGTAAGAGGAGTGACTGCAGGGTGAGTGAGGTGACCATATGGATTTGGGTGCCGATGTAGGTGCAGGGTGGGACGAACGAATGCATGGTTAGTGATGGGCTTGTTTGAGTGAGATTACAGGGTGAGCAGTGGGAGGGACAGGTGAGTGAAGTGTGACATGAGTGCAGAGTGAGTAGTGTGCTTGTGTGCCTGCAGGGTGAGGTACAGGGTGAACAGTGCAAGTACACTCTGAGTGATCATTGTTAGTGCAGGGTGAGCGGGTGAATGGTGTGAGTGCACGGTGATCAGCGTGAGTGCATTGTGAGTGCAGAGTGATCACAATGAGTGCAGGGTGAGCGGGTGAATGGTGTTAGAGCACGGTGATCAGTGTGAGTGCAGAGTGATCATTGTGAGTGCACGGTGATCAGTGTGAGTGCAGAGTGATCATTGTGAGTGCACGGTGATCAGTGTGAGTGCAGAGTGATCATTGTGAGTGCAGGGTGAGCGGGTGAATGGTGTGAGTACATGGAGTTCAGTGTGAGTGCATTGTGGTAGCTCTGAGTGCAGGGTGAGCGTGAAAGTGAAGGGGCGAGAATGAGGAGTGAGTTGTCTGAGTGCACGGTGCATTCCCAGACACTTGAAGTAACTCAGCTTGTTATTGACGTCAGCATAGGGTTTCAGATATAAGTTAAACTATTGCTATTATGGCATTAATCGGAGATCAGGGTGGAAGAAAAACATATTGTGCTCATCCTGCAACAAACTCCCAGTCTTGTGATTAGGGTTGCCACCTCATTATTTTGATGTCCCAGACGGAACAAAAATAAACACCTAAAGCTGTATTTTCAGCACATATCTGTACATACTTCGAACAGAAAATATAAATAGAAAGCACTTTTAAATGTGTTCTAGGGCTGCCTGCATGATCCATGACTGAGAATTAAAGGGGACAAAGACAGAAAAGTCACGTTACGGATGTGGCCTTATGGCTAGAGTGGTCAACCTCAGACCTGGGGAACCAGGTTCGAGTCTCTGCAACGACAAAAAAATGAATGTGTTCATCTGTAATGAAACTGGTGCTCATGTAAAGCGCTCGGATGCCTCGGGTCTAGTTTGCGCTATAAAAAACTGACCAAAGGAATACATACTTTTTTATTTATAACCCTATTTAGTGTCAGGACAGGTGTTTGTGGGCTCTTTAAACAACAATTAGCTGGCATTTTTGGCAACCCCACTTCATCTTCCTTTTGATTAAATGCATTCTCACACTACCGCAGTAAATGTAAAATACAAACGTAAGGACTAGGCAGAGTGGGGGCCCAGGTGTACTGGAACCAGAAAAAAAACACTAAGCCTTGGTAACCAGTTTACAAAGGTATGTAAATATCTTCAAAGACCTGTGAAAAACTCGGGTGTGCTGGAGATAAAACTCCAGACACTGCCCAGCCGAGCCCCCAGCAGTCTGGGATGAGAGACACGGCGGGGGTGGGGGGGAGGGGATGAAGCCCTTTCAGCCCAGTGGGCGTTTTGCACCTGGCATGACGTCAGAGTAGGGGGGGTTAATTTGATGACATCAGTTTGGGTGTCGTTTTTCGAACCGTACGACCTCACTCGTGAGCAGGCAGGGAGACAGCGCCCCCAGGTGGGAGGCAGAGTGAATATTCATATATATTCATTCTGGCGGCAGCGCCCCCCGGCGCTGTCACCCTCATTCACGTTCCCTCTACATCCGGGGCCGCCCGTCACCTTGTATTTATATTATTTGTACGGCTGAAGATACCCCGGGTGTCAGATTCATTCACATTGGGGGAGGCGAGGGCTGGAGGAGGGTCACTGACAGGCGACTGAGCGCTGGTGACAGACTACAGAAACTGAGTGCACCGGGCAGTCAGGGCCGGCTGGAGCGCTGGGGGCGCCCTGTGCGACAATGTCTGTTGGCGCCCCCCAATGACCACCTCTGCCACGGACTCCCTCCCCAACGCCTACATCAGGCAGCACTACAAGGTGTAGTGTAGGAGTGACGTCATCGATACTGGTTGGCAGTGTAGTTTAAGAGTCCTTATTCTGGAAAAGCACAAATTCAGAATTTAAACTGTAACACCATTATTAGGGGTTCTCTTTAATAACAAGAATGCTTTCTACCCAAATGAACCCTTTTGGCAAGATTAGGATAGTGAAAGACTGGCCCCCAAAATATAGCTCTAACATTTACCCTGCAGTTTCCACACAGCTCCTTGATGACAGCTAATAGCTCGATGTTCTATATTAGGATTTTGACTTAGAAACAACAAGTAACAAAAGGAGCTCTCTCACAGAAGCAGTGACCCACTGACCTATTTACAGTACATGCACTTTGTTATCAGCATGGTACACGTTCTTAGCAGCAGGCGTTTTAACCCTCTGCCCTACCTTTGAATGAGTCAAAACTTCCACTAGGCAAACCTCAGGTCTCCTTCCAGGAACAGATAAATAACAGAGTTATCTTGACATTTTAATTGACGCCTACAAAAATTGCTGGAGGCCAGGAAGGCACGTGCCAGCAGGTTGGTGCGTTTAAAATGATAATATTACTTGTAAAAATGACGCCCCCACCCCAAGTCAGCGCCTGGTGTGGTAGCACCGATCGCACCGCCCTAGATCCCGCCATCGGCACAGTGAGAGGCTACTGAGCACTGGTGACAGGCCTGTGCACACAGAGTGCACGATGCACAGTTACAGGCTACTGAGCGCTGGTGACAGGTCTGTGCACACAGAGTGCACGATGCACAGTTACAGGCTACTGAGCGCTGGTGACAGGCCTGTGCACACAGAGTGCACGATGCAGTTACAGGCTACTGAGCGCTGGTGACAGGCCTGTGCACACAGAGTGCACGATGCAGAGTGACAGACTACTGAGAACTGGTGACAGACCTGTGTACACAGAGTGCACGTTGCACAGTTACAGGCTACTGAGCGCTGGTGACAGACCTGTGTAAACAGAGTGCACTGAGGAAATATAAATTTTGGTCATGTTATGTTCCCTATCGTGTACCCCACCGACTCATGTACCAGCTTAAAGTATATGTAACTTCCCTCCTGGATCAGCTATAAAGACGCAAATACATTTGCGTCCAACGTTAACATGTCCACTTTCAGACCCACCCTGAATGGGTTGAATAGTCCGTTCCTAAGTATGCCATGCCAACGTCTTTTTGTGGTGTACTTTCATGTTTTTCAGCTCTGGCTGAGTAGGCCCTGAATTTCTGCCATCAAGCCTTCTCTGGCTTCTGACTCCGAAAGCCTCAGCCCAGGCTGCCTCTGCACCCGTGAACTCTGACTTACTTCCAGCGCGGCCCAGCGCGGCCCATCGCGCTCAGCTCAGCCTGCTGCCTGCCAAGACTGACTTCAACCTTCGAATTATCTGATCTGCTCCTCGAAGATGCATTCCTGCCCACTAGTTTAAGTAAACATTCCCCAGCTGCAGAGCCAAAGGGCCGGCCACGCTGTCTTATGCAAGTAATTCATAGCTCCCGTTACCATGCTACCATGGAAGGCCCAGGCCGCCACGCTTCTCATGCAGACACTCAGACGCTTATACACGCACTCTCAGTCAGTATAGAATAGTTTCTGCCCCAGAGACCTTTTCGCCCAGATAACTCAGTTCCTAAAACATCAGATATCAGATATGATAAAAGCACAAGTTGATCTGACATGCCAGACTTCTGTCTCTTTCCGTCAGTTCAAATGTCAAGTCTCCAGCACCCTCCAGCTTCACGTCAATCACACGTCATGCAGCTGCGCGCGCATCCAAGTTTCCAATTTCTGCTGACATTGCAACATTTCTGTTTAGTGCCACCCACCTGTGACACCTACCTGTGACGTTTCTAGCACACACCTCCAGTTCACGAATAGTCCACGCCTCCTGATTACGTACTAGTAACACGTGGATACTGTTATCTTGTCTTCTCTCAGCTGTTACGCCTACTGTACTGTTTTCTATGACATGAATTGAGTATATAAGCCATGTATTGTCAATGAAAATGCGCTCTATCCCTTCTGACATCCTTGTGGTGGTCAGAATATGATATCCTGGTCATGACCATTCCTTTTCAAGGAATAAAACCCCTAAGAACTCTAACACCACGGACTCTGTCTTCTTTCTTCCGATCTGAGTTATTATTGATTAAGTACTTACCTGCATAGAAATTAAGATGGTAAATTAATTATTTACATCATTTTGGCGCCCGAATAGGGACCCCTCCCCCACCTCACGCGCCGGTAGGTGCGTTGCAAGCTCTGTCCCCTGCCATCAGTTAGAAGGAACTTACGCGTACCGGCAGGATTTCCTGCATCTCCCTCTGGCCCACGGAGGTGACGAAGACTGCGATCAGTGCCCAGACGAGGCGGTGAGGAGTGCGGAGGATCCCGACCAGAGCCTAGCCGAAAGAAGCAAGGTCCGAGGTGTCAAGAGGCCCACCAAGTTTTCCGAAGTTTTCCGAAGTGTCGAGTCGAGTCCAGTCGAGTTTTCCGAGGCCTTCTGTTTTCCGTGCTTCCCGGTGAGTACCATTGCTGGGACGTATCTAGACGGGTTTGGGTACACAAGTCCGGTCTGCACTGTTTGAGACAGTGTATCTGTACTGTTTAGCAGTATATCCGATGATTACAGTTCTTGCACTGTGCTCAGCAGTGTATCTGTACTGTTTAGCAGTACATCCAGTGTAGGGGGGTAGTAATATGTGCCTTTAAATGTTTTTCCATGTAATTAATGTCGTTGTATGAGTGACTGTTTTATTGTGTATTATTATGTTCTTGTATGACTAGCTGTACCCAGTATTAAGTAAGCAAGGATTGAGCATTCAGTACCAAGTAAACAAGATGCCGTTTTTTAACAAGTTAAAGCAGATAGGAACTAGGAAAGGGATACTAGAGGAAGAAATCCCTATCCCCCCTAGGGACACTCCAGGCAACTTTATGTACCATAAGCATGGCATAGATGCCATATTATATCTAGATTTATGGGCCGACTATACTAAACATCTAGACGAAAGACACAGATGGCCCGTTACCGGAACATGGGATGCCGAGTGCATCATGAAGGTAGAAGAAGCATTATGGAAGAAGAAAGCCAGACAATCTCAGAAAGACGCCATCGAATTTTGGCGTAAGGAATCACATAAGCGTGCTGAAAAAGCACTACGTAGAGAAGACAGACTTAAGGAATCAGAAAAAGCCCAAGAAAACGAATTAGTTACTGAGGGGATCCGAGTAAAAATAGAACAAGTAGACCGTGCACGAAACAATCTCGTAAACGGTATGTATCTCGCGGCCGAGGGTTCACCTGAGGCCAGTTCAGAAATACCGAAAAATCTGCCGCCACCATTAGTTCCAACTAAAGTTATGCATAAGACCACTAAAGATATATTCCTGAATTCTTATCTAGAAGATGTAGCACCCGCTTACACCAATCTGCCTGTTCGTGCCCTGCCTACTGACAGGGAAGGGGGTGGTAACCCGCCCCAAGATCATATTCCGCCAATACCACGACAGGTTTCCTCTGTTCCACCAGCCCCACCACTTCCTGCACTTAAAGTTGATCTACCGAAACCACTTCTACCTGATCCTACTAAAAGACAAATTCAAGTTCAGATACAGACTCCGCGGAGAGATAATGCCCAAGCTCCCGCCTCAGGGGGTGCGGCAGGGGGTCTTCAAACACCGCCGTTAACACGCAGGTTACAGCTCGCGGATTTACGGAATCCTTTTGTGTTCAAATCACCTCGCCTTGACGCATTCAAAGAAAATCTTTCAGTTTGCAGATACGATCCAGTGCCTGGTAAAGACGATATAATGATGTTGGCATCACTACGGTTGAGATCTGCTACTGATTTCCTGCTGTGCTATGCAGGAATGAAGGAGCGCCTAGATAGAATATATGAGTTTATTCAGACCGGGAAAGACCCTGACAGTATTCAGGATGCCATGGAGCGTCAGAAAGTTGACGTTCAAGCACAGATACTACGATTTTTCATAAATTGTCTGATAAGAGAACGAGACAGGCCTGGGACAGATCAGAGTGAATTAGATGCACTGAACAAGTGGGGTCAAAACATATCTGAAGGAAAGCACGACAAGGGGACTTGCATAGCCAGTATGTACAAGAAAATTAGAAAAGCAGTGATAGAAATACACCAAAAAGAGAAAGAAAAGGCTTCCTCCGAGGAGGAAGAAGAACCTGAGGAACCAGAACAGATTACAGACACTATAGCATATGTAGGTAAGGGAACTTACCTTAGGAAGGGCATTCGTCCAGAAAGCAAGAGAGTTTTCCTCTCTGCTTTAACCAATCCGAATTCTTCCGAACATCAGTTCCAGGAAACTGATAAAAGGCTCTGAGAGAGAATGGGGTACCACGTACTCAATTCTATGGATGAACAAGAACTAGCCCGGTCCGCCATACTATGGGCCGAAAATCCAGACATGTATAATGATGATACATTAGCGCAGACATTTCTGAACCTCTCCCCAGACGAGCAGAAATTAGCAGGTGTGTATATGATTCAGCACCTCCTCACGAAATACAGAGACCAACATTCTGATCCAGGTCCCTTACATGAAACATTAGAAGCACTACTCATGGATAGGTGGAGAGGCCTAAGTACCAAGTTAATACAAATAATTCTAGAACAACGACATAAATATAACGCTTTCATAAGCCCTGAATATGCTCCCGCTCCGCCCCCAGAAAGGAAAATGTATCACATGCAACGCCTGAGTGGCATTGAAAGTCAGAACCCCTTACGAGAAGTACACCCGGTTATGGGTGAAGATCATATCTTGAAACGTGTGTATGTACACACGCCGCTGACTAAATTAGAGCTGTTAGAAATGAAGAAACTAGTCCCGTGTCATGATAAAGACCCTGCAGGTTTTCACCGAGAGCTTAAAGACATGCTACTGATGGGGGATTACACATATGAGGATATCATGAAAATGTTGAAGGTACTGCTGCCCACGGGCATCTACGAGAAATTAAAGGAAAAGGAATGGGAGGTGGGGGACAAAAAGATTGCATGGGCAGAAATAGAAGACGAAGAGAGTAAACGTGTCCCAGGGGTAGGCCTTGGGGACAAAACTAAAGCATTACCCGGTTTGATAGTACAGGTCTTGCCAAGATTATTGACAACTAGAAAGGAGGATTGGGACGCCATCTCGTCCTGTAGACAGAAACATGATGAAGATACTAGTGACTTCTATTCAAGATTCGAGAAATGTTTCATTATTAATAGTGGCCTCAAACCAAGTAGCGAGTCATATCCGCATCTTTTTGTATCAAAATTAGTCGAGAACTCCCTACCATTAGTTAAGAACCGTGTATACAAGGTTGAAAGTACATGGCAGGCAAATACGCCATCCCAGATGTTACAGATGCTCCAATATCATCAGAACAGAATTAGAGAAGAACAAGATCAGGAACAGAAACGCATGAAAGACACGAAGATGAAAATGTTAGTAGCCCAGACGGTCCCAGCCGACGGTCAGAGAAAGGGTGGGACCCAGACAAGTCACGCTACAGCTCCCGTTAAAGGGACATGTAATTATTGCAAGCAGCCAGGTCACTACGTACATGAGTGTCCAGTCCTGAAACATAACATAGCAACAGGTAAAACTAAAGAGAGACCGCATCCACCTAGACAAGATCAGGTTCAGCAACAGACTTCACAGAGTGTACAGCCCATGCAGAATACACAGCCTATGCATGCTTCATCGCACACAGCACAGACAGTAGCAGTACCACAGCCCACTGCCGCGACTCAACAAGTTTCCCAACAGATGTACCAGTATGCCCAATCTGCTTACCCTGAGTATCAACGATACACTGAAACAGCCTAGAGAGGGAATTTGGCTTGCCTCTTATTGAAATTCCTGTAGATCAAGAAGGTCCTTATGTACACAGTCAAGTATTGGGAAAAGACAGAAAGTTTTTAATTGACACAGGGGCAAGCCGCACAACAATCAGTCACAATGAAGTCCCAGGGGCACCCCTCTCAGGCTCACAGAATGTTTCCCTTGGTTTTTCAGGACAGCCCATTGTAAATGAAGTGTCAGAACCAGTACCCTTGGTTGTGGGTCCATTATCACGAGTTACAGACTTGCTACTTACGAAATCATGGCCAGAAAATCTGTTAGGAATTAAAACATTGAAGGCTCTAGGAGCCATAATATGCTGTTCCCTGGAGGGGGTTAGACTCTTTCTGAGGGATTTCAAGGGTCATTATGTTTTGCGAGAATTCGATGTCAGATTGAAAAATGTACCAGATCACCTGTGGGCAAAAGGCCCAACTGATGTAGGTTGTATACATATCACCCCATACCGTGTTACACTCAAGACAGGAGTTGTACTACCCAGAATCAGACAATACAAGTTACCACCCGATGCTGTAGTGGCTTTACTGGAAATAATTGAGGAGCTCATTGCACAAGGAGTGGTCGTAGAAACCGACTCCAATATCTGTAATTCACCCATCATTCCAATCCTTAAACGTACTGATCCCAATGCACCGCCAGTATATCGGCTGGTGATTGATCTTCGAGAACTGAATAAATGTATTGTACCACAGTACCCTGTGGTCCCCGATATCTCTTCCCTATTGACTGCTATTGATTCAGAAGCAACGTTCTTTACTGTAATTGACCTCAAGAACGCTTTCTTCAGTGTACCTATTGATCCGGAGAGCCAATATCTCTTCGGATTCAGTTTAAATGGACGAAGTTTCAAATTTTCCCGCGCACCTCAAGGATTCACAGAAAGCCCCAGCATCTATAGTCAAGCACTGAAAAGACAACTAGATTGTATTCAAATGCCAGTTAACACCGCTTTACTGCAATACGTCGATGATCTGCTGATCACCGCACGAAGTGAGCCCGAATGTGAAAAAGCATCACTGACAGTTTTACATTTCCTGGCAGACAAGGGACACCAGGTGTCTCCTTCAAAGCTACAATTCTGTGTTCAGCAAGTTGTGTACTTGGGTCACTTGCTGTCCAAAGTGGGGAGACAGCTCACTCCCGATCGCATTCAGTTAATTGTAAATATGCCACGGCCCCAGACACAAAAGGAAGTGCGGGCCATTATAGGCCTCACCTCGTATTGCAGACAATGGATTCCTCAATATGCATTTCTGGCTAAACCACTCATCCAGTTAACGACACAAGAGGCAGCGACTTCGACTGTCCTCCCTTGGACTCAGGAACACACACAAGCCTTTGAAGAATTAAAGAAAGCCTTATGCCAAGCACCAGTTTTAGCGACACCATGTTACAGCAAACCGTTTACACTTTTTGTTACAGAACGTGATGGTACAGCGTTGTCTGTCCTCACTCAAGATCAAGCAGGTTCACATAAGCCTTGCGCTTATTTTTCAAGTACATTGGATTCAGTAGCCCAGGCACTCCCTGCGTGCTTGAAGTCAGTAGCAGAAACAGCGTTAGCAATAAGACAGAGCGATTCAATTGTTTTAGGCCATCAATTAACAGTACAAGTTCCACACTCTGTAGAGGTTCTGTTAAACAGAACCCAGACTCAGCACTTGACTATAGCACGACTGACAGGTTACGAATTGACGCTATTCCAGCCACACATAGAAATCAGACGCTGCAGCATTCTGAACCCCGCAACATTGTTACCCTCAATTATGACAGATCCAGCCCCGCATGATTGTATAGAGATCATTAATGCAGTAACAAAGCCCAGACGAGATTTAACAGATGTTCCACTGACAAATCCAGACCTGACACTTTACGTGGACGGTTCATGCATGAGAACAAATACAGGAGAATTAGTGGCTGCGTATGCAGTGACCACTGAAACTGAAGTTAAAGAAACACACCGTATTGACATACTGTCCGCCCAAGCGGCAGAGCTTATTGCTCTGACCCGAGCCTGTATACTAGCCAAGAACAGAAATGTCAACATATACACTGATTCCCGTTATGCGTTCGGAGTTGTACACGACTTTGGCATGTTATGGCAAGAACGAGGTTTTCTGACCTCGCATGGTGCCAAGATCCAACACGGACCCCTCATTCAAGCACTGTTAGAAGCAATACATCTGCCTTCTGGCATATCCGTCATGAAGTGTAAAGCACATACCAAAGTCACAGACTCTGTTTCCCAGGGTAATGACCTGGCAGACCAGACAGCAAAACATACAGCACTGACTCACACCCAGACAACTGATGTGACAAAGACAATAGTACCGACAAAGTGTATGGCAGTTAAGGATCCCGCTCTAGATGTAATCGATATTCAGACACATGCTACCGCAGATGAAATAAAGAAGTGGACTGAACTAGGAGGGATCCAGACAGATCAAGGTTGGATGACGAAGGGAAAATCTACATGGTTTCTCCCTGACTCTATGGTTCAAGTCATAATAAATACAGCACATAGTCCAGCACATCTAGGAGAAAAGGCGATGTTAGACAGTTTACAAAATCTCTGGAGCAATAAACACTTACGAGCAGCCGCAAAACAGAAAGTGCGTACTTGCATGATCTGTTGTCAGTTTAACCCAGGTAAAAGCGTCCCTGTAGAGCAAGGTGGATTTCATCCTCCCGATCACCCTTTTGAAGTCCTCCAGATGGATTATATCCAGATGAACCGTTGCCGAGGATTTAAATATGTCCTTGTAGTTGTTTGTGCACTTTCCCGTTGGACCGAAGCCTACCCAGTCTCAGATTATACTGCTCCGACCACTGCCAAGCAGCTGGTTCGTGAATTCTTCCCACGGTACGGTTTGCCTCGTGTCGTGTACTCAGATAACGGACAGCCTTTCTCGTCCGAGCTAATGAAGCAAGTTTCTTTACTGCTAGGATACCAGTGGAAATTCCATTGTGTCCGACATCCCGAAGCTGCAGGCCTTGTAGAAAGGCATAACCAGACACTAAAGATCCGCCTTGCAAAAATATGTCAGGAGAAAGGGGTCGACTGGATAGTCGCCCTGCCCGTGGCACTGTTCTATATGAGGATGGTTGCCCATTCGAGGTCAGGACTATCCCCGTACGAAGTGGTCTTTGGTAGACCACCGAATATGTGGGGAACGCCCATTCCGAAGAAAATCACTGATGTTGATTGTAATATGTTGACAGATTACCTTGCCTCCTTGATGTCTGCACTCCAATCATGTCGTTCACAGGTTGCCGCAGCCTTCCCTGACAACACTGATGTAAAGTCACATGATGTCAGTCCAGGTGATCTGATCCTTATAAGGAACTTCGACCGGAAAAGTCCGTTGGAGCCCCGCTGGAAATCGCCGAAGACCGTTCTACTTACCACGAGGACAGCGGTGAAGGTTGAGGGCAGGAAGGGGTGGGTCCACATGAGCCATGTTAAGCTGTGTAATGAACTGAAATCCGACCCAGGCTCATCCACCCCTTCCAAAGACTGTATCGAGCCCAGTGACTTTAAAACTTCCGAACGAGAGAAAACTCCCCAAGAGGAGTACAGACTCAAACTCCGATCTAGCAAGTCAGACAGTTTAATTGTTTAAGTCCTCCCCTAGGTGAATCGGTTAAATAGTTTCTGACATGTATTCCCTAGATCGAGATAGAGAGAGAGAGAGAGAAGTCAAGAAGCGTACATACTGCAAATCACTGCGTAGTCACTGTATAGTGACATTGTTAATAATGTTTTTTCTAAGTTTTCTGATAATAGTTGCAAGTATACTTCTCCCTATCTACTACCCTATTTTCAAGCGTGAACAATCTGCTTACAATGTCTCTGCTGAACATTCTTTTAGCAAGTTACCTCCACATGAACTCTCTTACAGACTTGCGCTGCGCAACAACACATTCATTAGTATGCTACATCATTCCCATCAGACTAACAATGCTACTGACTGCTGGATATGTGGCCGACTCCCTCCCTACCAGAATTACAAGGGAGCTCTGCCCCTTTTTCCGTACCCGTTCACTCACAATGGCTCCTGTGGTGCTTGGTTTAAAATAATTAATTCCTTAGATCCTGATATTGCTGTTTTCGATGGGGGCTGGGTTTGGGGAAACTTGAACTTGGTCCTGCTCGACGTCTGTTACCCTGATAAGGAGGGCCTCCCCACTAGAATAGGAACTGATCTAGAAAATGAAGTATATGGATTAGGTAATTACACAATTAGCCTTATGATTCTTACTGTTGAATCCGAAGCCGCACCAGTTCTACCCGTTATGTCAGTATTACCAGTCACTGGTGAATTATGTATCAGAAAGAAAGGTTCAGTACACTTAGGTCATAGTAAATGCACTACTGTGGTCGAATTCAGTGATCATGGTAAATCGTCCTTTAAAGCTATCAGTCATTCTTATTTTGTTTGTGGTCATACCGCATACATACGCCTACCTCCAGATTGGGATGGTACCTGTTACATTGCATTCCTTCTGCCACCTGTTTTCCTAGCTCCTCCTGATTACCACAGAAACACAAATCTAGTAAAGAATAGACTCAGAAGAGATAGCCCACTTGTCGACTACACAGAAACGGCATGGGAACAGTACACCGATTTTAATAAAGGATTCTTTTTCTTTTTAGGACCTGTTCAAAATAGTAAACTAATACGTAAATTAACTAGAACACTTGAAGCAGTAGTGAATGAAACTGCCTCCGCCCTAGGTAACTTAACCGAAGAGCAGTCCGCCATGCGGGTTGTTGTCCTTCAGAATCGTCTTGTTATTGACGTCATCTTGGCAGATCGAGGTGGAGCTTGTAAGGTCATCGGGTCAAGTTGCTGTGTTTTCATTCCACAAAACGCACCATCTGTATATCAAGCTATTACACGTCTCCATAAAATTGCAAATCAGATACATCAGAATCCAGGCACCTGGACTTGGTCCGGTTGGTTCTGGACAACGTTAACTGCTTGGGGATGGAAGATCCTATCCTTCCTGGGCGCTGGCCTAGTCATAGTATTCAGTTGCTGCCTGTGTCTACAGTGTGGGCCAGCGATTTGTGGACTATGTGCCACATCATGCATTGAACATTCCAGTTTCCTCTCAAACCGTCAAAGAAAGAAAGATGAGCAAATGATGTTGCAAGAACAAACTGATCGATTCATGAGGATCGAGATTTCATGAAGGGTTCGTAGGGAACAAGGAGGGAATGAGGAAATATAAATTTTGGTCATGTTATGTTCCCTATCGTGTACCCCACCGACTCATGTACCAGCTTAAAGTATATGTAACTTCCCTCCTGGATCAGCTATAAAGACGCAAATACATTTGCGTCCAACGTTAACATGTCCACTTTCAGACCCACCCTGAATGGGTTGAATAGTCCGTTCCTAAGTATGCCATGCCAACGTCTTTTTGTGGTGTACTTTCATGTTTTTCAGCTCTGGCTGAGTAGGCCCTGAATTTCTGCCATCAAGCCTTCTCTGGCTTCTGACTCCGAAAGCCTCAGCCCAGGCTGCCTCTGCACCCGTGAACTCTGACTTACTTCCAGCGCGGCCCAGCGCGGCCCATCGCGCTCAGCTCAGCCTGCTGCCTGCCAAGACTGACTTCAACCTTCGAATTATCTGATCTGCTCCTCGAAGATGCATTCCTGCCCACTAGTTTAAGTAAACATTCCCCAGCTGCAGAGCCAAAGGGCCGGCCACGCTGTCTTATGCAAGTAATTCATAGCTCCCGTTACCATGCTACCATGGAAGGCCCAGGCCGCCACGCTTCTCATGCAGACACTCAGACGCTTATACACGCACTCTCAGTCAGTATAGAATAGTTTCTGCCCCAGAGACCTTTTCGCCCAGATAACTCAGTTCCTAAAACATCAGATATCAGATATGATAAAAGCACAAGTTGATCTGACATGCCAGACTTCTGTCTCTTTCCGTCAGTTCAAATGTCAAGTCTCCAGCACCCTCCAGCTTCACGTCAATCACACGTCATGCAGCTGCGCGCGCATCCAAGTTTCCAATTTCTGCTGACATTGCAACATTTCTGTTTAGTGCCACCCACCTGTGACACCTACCTGTGACGTTTCTAGCACACACCTCCAGTTCACGCCTAGTCCACGCCTCCTGATTACGTACTAGTAACACGTGGATACTGTTATCTTGTCTTCTCTCAGCTGTTACGCCTACTGTACTGTTTTCTATGACATGAATTGAGTATATAAGCCATGTATTGTCAATGAAAATGCGCTCTATCCCTTCTGACATCCTTGTGGTGGTCAGAATATGATATCCTGGTCATGACCATTCCTTTTCAAGGAATAAAACCCCTAAGAACTCTAACACCACGGACTCTGTCTTCTTTCTTCCGATCTGAGTTATTATTGATTAAGTACTTACCTGCATAGAAATTAAGATGGTAAATTAATTATTTACATCAGCACGAGGCAGAGTGACAGACTACTGAGCCCTGGTGACAGGCCTGTGTAAACAGAGTGCACGAGGCAGAGTGACAGACTACTGAGCACTGGTGACAGACCCCTGTAAAGAGAGTGCACGAGGCAGAGTGACAGACTACTGAGCACTGGTGACAGACCCGTGTAAACAGAGTGCACGAGGCAGAGTGACAGACTACTGAGCACTGGTGACAGACCAGTGTAAACAGAGTGCACGAGGCAGAGTGACAGACTACTGAGCGCTGGTGACAGACCCCTGTAAACAGAGTGCACGAGGCAGAGTGACAGACTACTGAGCACTGGTGACAGACCCCTGTAAACAGAGTGCACGAGGCAGAGTGACAGACTACTGAGCACTGGTGACAGACCCGTGTAAACAGAGTGCAGGAGGCAGAGTGACAGACTACTGAGCGCCGGTGACAGGCCTGTGTAAACAGAGTGCACGAGGCAGAGTGACAGACTACTGAGCGCCGGTGACAGGCCTGTGTAAACAGAGTGCACGAGGCAGAGTGACAGACTACTGAGCACTGGTGACAGACCTGTGTAAACAGAGTGCACGAGGCAGAGTGACAGACTACTGAGCACTGGTGACAGACCTGTGTAAACAGAGTGCAGGAGGCAGAGTGAAATACTGCTGAGCACTGGTGACAGACCTGTGTAAACAGAGTGCACGAGGCAGAGTGACAGACTACTGAGCACTGGTGACAGGCCTGTGTAAACAGAGTGCACGAGGCAGAGTGACAGACTACTGAGCACTGGTGACAGACCCCTGTAAACAGAGTGCACGAGGCAGAGTGACAGAGTACTGAGCACTGGTGACAGACCCGTGTAAACAGAGTGCACGAGGCAGAGTGACAGACTACTGAGCACTGGTGACAGACCACAGTGTAAACAGAGTGCACGAGGCAGAGTGACAGACTACTGAGCGCTGGTGACAGACCCGTGTAAACAGAGTGCACGAGGCACAGTGACAGACTACTGAGCACTGGTGACAGACCTATATAAACAGAGTGCAGGAGGCAGAGTGACAGACTACTGAGCGCCGGTGACAGGCCTGTGTAAACAGAGTGCACGAGGCAGAGTGAAATACTACTGAGCGCTGGTGACAGACCTGTGTAAACAGAGTGCAGGAGGCAGAGTGACAGACTACTGAGCGCTGGTGACAGACCCGTGTAAACAGAGTGCACGAGGCAGAGTGACAGACTACTGAGCACTGGTGACAGACCTGTGTAAACAGAGTGCACGAGGCAGAGTGAAATACTACTGAGCGCTGGTGACAGACCTGTGTAAACAGAGTGCAGGAGGCAGAGTGACAGACTACTGAGCGCTGGTGACAGACCTATGTAAACAGAGTGCACGAGGCAGAGTGACAGACTACTGAGCACTGGTGACAGACCTGTGTAAACAGAGTGCACGAGGCAGAGTGAAATACTGCTGAGCACTGGTGACAGACCTGTGTAAACAGAGTGCAGGAGGCAGAGTGACAGACTACTGAGCGCTGGTGACAGACCCGTGTAAACAGAGTGCACGAGGCAGAGTGACAGACTACTGAGCACTGGTGACAGACCTATGTAAACAGAGTGCACGATGCACAGTTACAGGCTACTGAGCGCCGGTGACAGGCCTGTGTAAACAGAGTGCACGAGGCAGAGTGAAATACTACTGAGCGCTGGTGACAGACCTGTGTAAACAGAGTGCAGGAGGCAGAGTGACAGACTACTGAGCGCTGGTGACAGACCCGTGTAAACAGAGTGCACGAGGCAGAGTGACAGACTACTGAGCACTGGTGACAGACCTGTGTAAACAGAGTGCACGAGGCAGAGTGAAATACTGCTGAGCACTGGTGACAGACCTGTGTAAACAGAGTGCAGGAGGCAGAGTGACAGACTACTGAGCGCTGGTGACAGACCCGTGTAAACAGAGTGCACGAGGCAGAGTGACAGACTACTGAGCACTTGTGACAGACCTATGTAAACAGAGTGCACGATGCACATTTACTGGCTACTGAGCGCCGGTGACAGGCCTGTGTAAACAGAGTGCACGAGGCAGAGTGACAGACTACTGAGCACTGGTGACAGACCCCTGTAAACAGAGTGCACGAGGCAGAGTGACAGACTACTGAGCACTGGTGACAGACCCGTGTAAACAGAGTGCAGGAGGCAGAGTGACAGACTACTGAGCGCCGGTGACAGGCCTGTGTAAACAGAGTGCACGAGGCAGAGTGACAGACTACTGAGCGCCGGTGACAGGCCTGTGTAAACAGAGTGCACGAGGCAGAGTGACAGACTACTGAGCACTGGTGACAGACCTGTGTAAACAGAGTGCACGAGGCAGAGTGACAGACTACTGAGCACTGGTGACAGACCTGTGTAAACAGAGTGCAGGAGGCAGAGTGAAATACTGCTGAGCACTGGTGACAGACCTGTGTAAACAGAGTGCACGAGGCAGAGTGACAGACTACTGAGCACTGGTGACAGGCCTGTGTAAACAGAGTGCACGAGGCAGAGTGACAGACTACTGAGCACTGGTGACAGACCCCTGTAAACAGAGTGCACGAGGCAGAGTGACAGAGTACTGAGCACTGGTGACAGACCCGTGTAAACAGAGTGCACGAGGCAGAGTGACAGACTACTGAGCACTGGTGACAGACCCGTGTAAACAGAGTGCACGAGGCAGAGTGACAGACTACTGAGCGCTGGTGACAGACCCGTGTAAACAGAGTGCACGAGGCACAGTGACAGACTACTGAGCACTGGTGACAGACCTATATAAACAGAGTGCAGGAGGCAGAGTGACAGACTACTGAGCGCCGGTGACAGGCCTGTGTAAACAGAGTGCACGAGGCAGAGTGAAATACTACTGAGCGCTGGTGACAGACCTGTGTAAACAGAGTGCAGGAGGCAGAGTGACAGACTACTGAGCGCTGGTGACAGACCCGTGTAAACAGAGTGCACGAGGCAGAGTGACAGACTACTGAGCACTGGTGACAGACCTGTGTAAACAGAGTGCACGAGGCAGAGTGAAATACTACTGAGCGCTGGTGACAGACCTGTGTAAACAGAGTGCAGGAGGCAGAGTGACAGACTACTGAGCGCTGGTGACAGACCTATGTAAACAGAGTGCACGAGGCAGAGTGACAGACTACTGAGCACTGGTGACAGACCTGTGTAAACAGAGTGCACGAGGCAGAGTGAAATACTGCTGAGCACTGGTGACAGACCTGTGTAAACAGAGTGCAGGAGGCAGAGTGACAGACTACTGAGCGCTGGTGACAGACCCGTGTAAACAGAGTGCACGAGGCAGAGTGACAGACTACTGAGCACTGGTGACAGACCTATGTAAACAGAGTGCACGATGCACAGTTACAGGCTACTGAGCGCCGGTGACAGGCCTGTGTAAACAGAGTGCACGAGGCAGAGTGAAATACTACTGAGCGCTGGTGACAGACCTGTGTAAACAGAGTGCAGGAGGCAGAGTGACAGACTACTGAGCGCTGGTGACAGACCCGTGTAAACAGAGTGCACGAGGCAGAGTGACAGACTACTGAGCACTGGTGACAGACCTGTGTAAACAGAGTGCACGAGGCAGAGTGAAATACTGCTGAGCACTGGTGACAGACCTGTGTAAACAGAGTGCAGGAGGCAGAGTGACAGACTACTGAGCGCTGGTGACAGACCCGTGTAAACAGAGTGCACGAGGCAGAGTGACAGACTACTGAGCACTTGTGACAGACCTATGTAAACAGAGTGCACGATGCACATTTACTGGCTACTGAGCGCCGGTGACAGGCCTGTGTAAACAGAGTGCACGAGGCAGAGTGACAGACTACTGAGCACTGGTGACAGACCTGTGTAAACAGAGTGCACGAGGCAGAGTGAAATACTGCTGAGCACTGGTGACAGACCTGTGTAAACAGAGTGCAGGAGGCAGAGTGACAGACTACTGAGCGCTGGTGACAGACCCGTGTAAACAGAGTGCACGAGGCAGAGTGACAGACTACTGAGCACTGGTGACAGACCTATGTAAACAGAGTGCACGATGCACAGTTACAGGCTACTGAGCGCCGGTGACAGGCCAGTGTAAACAGAGTGCACGAGGCAGAGTGAAATACTACTGAGCGCTGGTGACAGACCTGTGTAAACAGAGTGCAGGAGGCAGAGTGACAGACTACTGAGCGCTGGTGACAGACCCGTGTAAACAGAGTGCACGAGGCAGAGTGACAGACTACTGAGCACTGGTGACAGACCTGTGTAAACAGAGTGCACGAGGCAGAGTGAAATACTACTGAGCGCTGGTGACAGACCTGTGTAAACAGAGTGCAGGAGGCAGAGTGACAGACTACTGAGCGCTGGTGACAGACCTATGTAAACAGAGTGCACGAGGCAGAGTGACAGACTACTGAGCACTGGTGACAGACCTGTGTAAACAGAGTGCACGAGGCAGAGTGAAATACTGCTGAGCACTGGTGACAGACCTGTGTAAACAGAGTGCAGGAGGCAGAGTGACAGACTACTGAGCGCTGGTGACAGACCCGTGTAAACAGAGTGCACGAGGCAGAGTGACAGACTACTGAGCACTGGTGACAGACCTATGTAAACAGAGTGCACGATGCACAGTTACAGGCTACTGAGCGCCGGTGACAGGCCTGTGTAAACAGAGTGCACGAGGCAGAGTGAAATACTACTGAGCGCTGGTGACAGACCTGTGTAAACAGAGTGCAGGAGGCAGAGTGACAGACTACTGAGCGCTGGTGACAGACCCGTGTAAACAGAGTGCACGAGGCAGAGTGACAGACTACTGAGCACTGGTGACAGACCTGTGTAAACAGAGTGCACGAGGCAGAGTGAAATACTGCTGAGCACTGGTGACAGACCTGTGTAAACAGAGTGCAGGAGGCAGAGTGACAGACTACTGAGCGCTGGTGACAGACCCGTGTAAACAGAGTGCACGAGGCAGAGTGACAGACTACTGAGCACTGGTGACAGACCTATGTAAACAGAGTGCACGATGCACAGTTACAGGCTACTGAGCGCCTGTGACAGGCCTGTGTAAACAGAGTGCACGAGGCAGAGTGAAATACTACTGAGCGCTGGTGACAGACCTGTGTAAACAGAGTGCAGGAGGCAGAGTGACAGACTACTGAGCGCTGGTGACAGACCCGTGTAAACAGAGTGCACGAGGCAGAGTGACAGACTACTGAGCACTGGTGACAGACCTGTGTAAACAGAGCGCACGAGGCAGAGTGAAATACTGCTGAGCACTGGTGACAGACCTGTGTAAACTGAGAGCAGGAGGCAGAGTGACAGACTACTGAGCGCTGGTGACAGACCCGTGTAAACAGAGTGCACGAGGCAGAGTGACAGACTACTGGGCACTGGTGACAGACCTATGCAAACAGAGTGCACGATGCACAGTTACAGGCTACTGAGCGCCGGTGACAGGCCTGTGTAAACAGAGTGCACGAGGCAGAGTGAAATACTAGTGAGCGCTGGTGACAGACCTGTGTAAACAGAGTGCAGCAGGCAGAGTGACAGACTACTGAGCGCTGGTGACAGACCCGTGTAAACAGAGTACACGAGGCAGAGTGACAGACTACTGAGCACTGGTGACAGACCTGTGTAAACAGAGTGCACGAGGCAGAGTGAAATACTGCTGAGCACTGGTGACAGACCTGTGTAAACAGAGTGCACGAGGCAGAGTGAAATACTGCTGAGCACTGGTGACAGACCTGTGTAAACAGAGTGCAGGAGGCAGAGTGACAGACTACTGAGCGCTGGTGACAGACCCGTGTAAACAGAGTGCATGAGGCAGAGTGACAGACTACTGAGCACTGGTGACAGACCTATGTAAACAGAGTGCACGATGCACATTTACAGGCTACTGAGCGCCGGTGACAGGCCTGTGTAAACAGAGTGCACGAGGCAGAGTGAAATACTGCTGAGCACTGGTGACAGAACTGTGCACACAGAGTGCACGATGCACAGTTACAGGCTACTGAGCGCCGGTGACAGGCCTGTGTAAACAGAGTGCACGAGGCAGAGTGAAATACTACTGAGCGCTGGTGACAGACCTGTGTAAACAGAGTGCAGGAGGCAGAGTGACAGACTACTGAGCGCTGGTGACAGACCCGTGTAAACAGAGTGCACGAGGCAGAGTGACAGACTACTGAGCACTGGTGACAGACCTGTGTAAACAGAGTGCACGAGGCAGAGTGAAATACTGCTGA